>NC_141350.1:1433796-1501296 GCF_057382095.1 Aulonocara sp. 'chitande type north' Nkhata Bay | reverse complement strand
AAAGATTTCTTTCTCCTGTGGACTCACAACGATGTGCGTAATGATCCTTCTATCAGGACTTATCTGTGGCAACCTTATCATACTCCTAATGCTGTTTTTGTGTTTGCAGCGTTGCTGCAATAATCCTATAAAGCACCTACAGGATTTACTATAGTTCCTCTTTAAGGCTGGCTGCACATAGGCTGCCCCCCCCGGTCCTTTTCTTTCAAATCTGTAATCCCATTATGACATATGGTTTTCCATCAGTCTTCTCCGCTGGTGTATTTTAGCCGATAATAGGCTTGCTTTGGTTGTGCATGCATGGCGACGCATCACATGACGGACACGAGTGGATCCAGATGAGCCTGTTGCTCAGCTGTTAATGGTCCTTCCAGCAATGGACCAGTCCTCCCAGTGGGTTCACTGGAGTCGTTGTATGCATTGGACTGATGTAGTTCGTGCACTTATAAAACCTGGCGTTAATCCATTTAGGTCTGAGTCTGTTGGTTTAATAGATTTATGTAGACGGTGCCGACAAGGTTGTTACTTTATATCCTTTATTACATAAGACAGCGTGGATGTTTTTGACTTCTGCTCATCAATCGACACGATTTCCTGACAAAAAGGAGCCAGTTATTGTTCTTCACATCAGTCCTGCCACCTCCATGTGTCTGCTGTCTGGCTACAGTCTGCAAGAATGGATGTCATGTTAAAACTATTCTTGGTTTTATCCACTACGCTCTATACTCTTATCAGGGTTCGTTCTGTTTGCGGGTATCGAGCAGCGGGACCACATCAGAGGCATTTTCAAAGTGCCAGTAATGGACTACTGTATAAATTGTAAAATTAGAGCATTTGTGTTTCTTTATAAACAATCGAAAACTTTTTTTTCCAAAGTGGCGGTCAGCGCCCTGTGAGGGAAGCCTTTTAGATGCTCTGGAAACTCCTCGCTGCATTTTCTTTCACAGTGTGCTTTCAACATCGGGGCGTGTCCGAGTGACCTGCTGCTGTTAGTGGACTGCTTTCTTCGCACAGGGAGGACGAGTGGATTAGATTAAGGTTTAGATTTAACGGCGTGTCCACTGAGCTGCGGCGTATCCGTGTGGCAGCTGCGTGTGTGTGATCTCAATGATTGGAAGTAGGGAGTCTATTATAGCAGCGCTTTGTATAATACAGCATAGACACAATAGTGTGCACTGTGCACGGGTGAAGTCGTTTAGGTCTGTGCCCGTTCTCCTTTAGAATGCAGATTATTGCTTTCCGATGTGATGCAATCACTGAATGACAGCAGCTCATGACAAAGCAGCGATAACGTCTCTGAGGGGAACGCAGGTGCTCGTCGTTGGTGCGTGTTAGCGATAGTGGATTAAGTACAGCAGTGTGTGGATGACTAAGCTCTGATGGTGTGAAGCTACAGCATGGTCCACTGTAGACTGCACTTCTGAGACAGTAAAGAGGAAGCAGGATGACGAACTGAGGAAGAACATGTTTGACTGTGCAGAGATGGGGAACTGGTTTCAGAATCATGTGAATGACTGGATTGTGTGCGTTTTTGCATAAGTACGTACACGATGTTATCTCGTGTGTAATGTTTGGGCCGCAAACTCGAGGGACCTGGTCATGTGTTAACAGCATATCACTGTGTGTGTGTGTGCGTGCACGAGGAGACACCATCTGTTTATGGGGCCTGTGTGTGTTTAGACGTGTGCAAATGTTCTCTCGCTGCCCAGCTGGCAAACTGACCTCTCCAGCAGCGTTCACTGTGAGCATGTGAGAAAACTAATTTAATGTCGGATATTTTCATATCATCAGACAGGAGCGAGGAAGAAGCCGCTGTCAGGCAAAGTGAGGAAGATATTAGAGGTTGTTCCCAGCAATGTGACTAAGTACAGCCCTCTGTCCTGTCAGAGTGGCTGTGAGTAGGCTGCACTCTGCCCTGAAAGGCTTTGCTTTGGGGGCTGCTCCTGGAAGGGCAAACTCCAGAGATGGGTGTAAGCGTACCAGGAAATGGATTAATTATTTCTGGAGATGTAAGATTTATATTTTATAGGTTTGCCTAATGACCTAGCAGCAGTTAAAGGATAAAATAGCAAAATCGTTGCTGAAACAAGTGGAATTTCCAGCTTCCAGTTTCAAATCATAGCGTTCAAGATCCAAACACTGCTGTTTTATAGCTGACACGCTGCGCTCGTGGACATTTTACAATGCTACCATAGCCTTTATTTATTTTTGTAAACCATGTTTTTGGCCCTCAGGTACGCAGATGTTTGAAATGACTCAAAGGGTGAGGTGTTACCAGCATGCTTGTATTTTGGTCCTTGCGTAGTCGTAAAGCCTCAGTTTAGCTGAGCTGTCATGCTTATCACACATTCTAATCACACATTGGTCTGTAAAAAGAAAAGTCATAAAGGAGGCATTCATGACATCTTTTGACACGTTATTAAATGTCTGTGTAATTTCTCTTTCAATAACTGACAGAATACAACACATGCAAGCCAAGACTGTTAAACACATCATGAGTTCAATGCACTTCATAGTCACAGAGTAACAGAGGAGGCCTGCATTGCTCACTTAATAAAGATGTCGTTGAGTAACTGACTTTTACCCAAACAGGGCAGTGACGCTCGTTTCATCATCCCTGCTTAGGAACGTTTAAAGCGGTGGGAATGTTAAGCTCGGGATCGCGACGTGCTCAAACAAACCAACATCAGTGATTATTGGTTTTTGGTGTTTTTCTGTGGAGATTTATGCAGTAAAATGGTTATTCTGAAGTAGTTCATTCAACATGAAATATCAGCTTTCAATTTTGTATTGATTTAAACTGACGTGAAGAAAATTGTGAACCAAACTTATATGAATTCATAAATCTTTATCCAGTTATTTTGATTAGAGTGTGTTTTAGCATCAAAGCAATTCAGTCAGTTATTCTCTTTGTGTGTGTGTGTGTGTGTTCCTGTCTAGCTATCTTTGTGAGGACCAACAGTCACTTGTGAGGACACACTCACAAGTTTGAAGGCCTTTTTGAGGCTCAAAATGTGGTTTTAGTGTCAGGGTTACAGTTAGGTTTAGGGTCAGGCATTCATTTGTAATGGTTAGGGGCTGGGGAAACCATTATGTCAATAAAGGTCTTCACTAAGATAGCTAAACAGGCTTGTGTGTGTGACATACAATGCCTCCTTTTCTGTATTTCCCTCTCGTCTTTATCTCTGGCTTTCTCAGTCTGTGTATATGTGCGCTTGTGTCTTGCTGACACGATCGGAGGCGACCGGCCGAAGGGAGAACAAACGGCGTCCGTCCCTCGCGGCTGCGCTGCTTCCCACAGGCTGTTCCCACCGTGTGTGTGTGGTTTCTCTCTCTAGAACACAAGATAATTGGGTTTAAGCCTCAGAAGAGGAGAATAGAAGGGGGAAGGGAAGCAAAACTGAGGGAAAAAGGTGGTGGTGTTTTGCTCAGAGAGGCAAAGGAGCGTTATAGATGGAAGGAGGCAGAATTTAATGAAGGCAAAAAATACCCAGCGCATAGAAACGGGGCAAAGAATTGCAGTCTGCAAACAGGGGATAGAAAAGACTGAAATTACAGGAGAAAATAGAAAGTGTGACAGTGATGGAAACAAGGATGAAGTAGGAGAACAAGAAAGGAAAGAGGGAAGAACACAAAGAGCAAGGAGGAGAGTCCCAGGGACAACACGCTGAAGCAGTGAGGCACGAGAATTCAATTTCTTCTTTCTCAAAGGACAGAAAAGTGTTGTGGGAGTGTGAAAGGAAACAGGATAGGAGAGAAGAGGGTGCAGCGATATACGAGGAGGGAGGATGAGTGTGAATCAGACTGGGAAGGTAAGAGGAGGAAGATGAAGACATTTTGAGCTACAGAGGAGAGATCGGCAAGTGAAACAACATGTTATAACTTATTCAGCAAGCTAGAAGAAGTGACAAAGAGAGTCAAGGACAAAGAGCAAAGAGCACTTCTCTCCTGGACTCTGCTCTCCTTGATAATTATTAGCTGCCTTTTTCTGAGACGCTCAGACTCCAGCAGAGGAACTGGGCTGCAGAGAGCAGGGGCAGCTCGTGCTGGCACCAACTCCAGTGTGGCACGGAGAGGCCGTCTACAACTGGTCGTCCAAAACGGTCCGTCAGCTAGATAGTCATCCTTCATTGGCCAGATGTAGCCATGGGCGTGCTCTATACTGGAATGATTTGATTGGTCGCTTCAGTGAGCCATGAACTAACAGCAGGGGTCATCATAGCTGTGCGTGCGTGTGTGCTGCCCTTTTTGTTTAGTGTCTCAATCAGATCTGCATGTTGTAAATAATCAAATTTGAACTCGGCTATCAAAACCTTATCGGGACCACCGAGACTCGTACTTCTTATCCCAGGGGAAGAAACTTTGGCACTTCCCTTTTTTGTCTCCTCCCTTGAACTCACCTCGTTCACAGTAATCTTCAGTTGTTCTTGTTTCCACGCTGTAAGTCAGTCTTTACAAACTGATACTTAAATATCAGACCTTTAAAATTGATCAGTTCCACTTGGAAATCACAAGTACAACACTTACATTATGGAAATATCAAAGGCAAACCTCCCAGAAAGGCCGTGTGAAATTTCCAGGAAATTGTTGGAAGAAGAAGTCTCTTTGTGACTGTTGAAGGCCTTTGAAAAAAATCTCTTTCCTGCAGGAATGATGACATCAAAGCTGATTTTGTACTTGATTTGTTATGTATCCTATTACCTGAATGACTGTTAACATCAATCAGCTAGCTTTTAATATTGATGGTCTTTACCATAGACTGCAGGTGAGGACAGCACACGAATCACTGATTTTAGTTCAATCAGACTAACGTCTTGTTTTGTCTGTTTGTGTTAGCAACATGTTTCTCTGATCCCTCGTGAAACCAAATCTACGCCACAAGAATCTTCCAAAATAAAATGAGTGAAAAAAGTGCCTTTTTCTGCTCGGTGTCTGCTGCGGGGTGTTTATGTGAGCATCCAATAGTTAATTGGTATAAAATCAACTGGTGACATTAAAAACTAGTGATCTTTATAAAAGAGCTCTTCATATAATCCCTCCTGTTGCCCCGTGCAGACAGAGATCTTGGTATAGTCACACGTTTTTTTCCCCTTTTGTTATTTGGTTGTTTTTATCTGCAGCTAATCGTGCAGCAGCTTTATTACTCGGGTAACACAACAGGCTCTTTGAATATGCTGCAAATCTTTCTGTGTTTATTGTCCTACCTGTCCTCCATTTCATTTTAATTATATTAAAGTCAATGCGCACACATAGAAAAATATTCCCCTCTAGTTCTTCTTCATCCTTCTTGTTCCTGGGACCTGCTGGAGCCACTCCCCCATCTTGGGAGTCACTGGGACCACTGTTTCCTTCACCCTCCACAACTTCTCCAGCTCTTCTCTGAGCCCTTGATATTTGTCCAGCTTCTGTGTTCCTTCTTCCTGATGTTGCTGTCATTCAGTATTACTACGTCCATCACTACGGCCGTCTTCCTCTGGTTGTCCACCACTACTTTGGTTAGCCACAGTCCGACAGGACCTTAGCTCGGTCATTCTCCACCACCCTAGGGGCGTCTCCCATTTTGACCTCGGGACTTCCAGGCCAGCCACTTGGTTATGGCGTTCCCTGTATGCCCTGCCTGCTGGCATCTTGCACCCTGCTGTTATGTGCTGGATTGTCTCATCTTTACACAGCCTGCACCTGGGGTCTTGCCTGGTGTGATAGACCCCAGCCTCTATGGATCTTGTACTCAGAGCTTGTTCTTGTGCTGCCATGATTAGTGCCTCTGTGCTGTCTTTCAGTCCAGCTTTGTCCAGCCACTGGTAGGATTTCTGGATATCAGCCACCTCCTCTATCTGCCGGTGGTACATACCGTGCAGGGGCCTGTCCTTCCATGATGGTTCCTCCTCTCCCTCCTCTTCTCCAGATTTCTGCAGCCTGAGGTATTCACTTAGCACACGGTCAGTTGTGTCCATCTACCTGATGTACTCATGGATGTTTGTTGTCTAAACCTGGACAGTGGTTCCTGCATTCACCAGTCCCCGGCCTCCTTCCTTCCGCTTAGCGTACAGCCTCAGGGTGCTGGACTTGGGGTGAAACCCTCCATGCATGGTCAGGAGCTTCCTTGTCTTGTAGCTTCTATCTCGTCCTTTATGATCCCAGCAGGGTACCTGATCACAGGCAGGGCGTCAGTGTTCATTGCCCAGATCTGGTTCTTCCCATTCAGCTGACTCCTCAGGTCTTACTCTCTGCAGGTACTTGGTGGTTGCAGCTTTCCTAGCAGCCTCTTCATGGTTCCCATTTGCCTGCGGGATCCCCAGGTACCTGTAGCTGTCCTCTATGTCTGCAATGTTGCCTTCTGGTAGTCCGATCCCCTCAGTTCTGACTACCTTCCCTCTCTTTCTTACCGTCCAACTACACTTCTCCAGTCCGAATGATATTCCAGTGACATTGGTGTAGATCCTTGTGATGTAAATGAGTGAATCGATGTCTCGTCGTTCACTCCTGGCATACAGCTTGATGTCATCCATATATACACATATGTATATATATGGATGACATATGTCATACATATGACATATGTCATACATATGTCATACCTATGTCATACATACGTGTATATATATATATATATATATATATATGTGTGTATATATATATATATATATATATATATGTGTATATATATATATATATATATATATATATATATATATATATATATATATATATATATATTAGGGGTGCAACGATACACAAAATTCACGGTTCGGTTCGATATTTTGGTGTCACGGTTCGATATTTTTTCGATACAAAAAAATGTTCATGCCTTTTTAATTTGTCATTTATTAAAATTATAAATATATATTTTAACTCAAAAGTACAGTTTTTAAATTTAACCCTAACCCTTGTGCGTGTTTTTTATTTTGACAGCGAATGCGCACCTGCGGACCACTTATGTGCAGCCCTGGTTATTTAGCTCATCATATTGCAGCCACAGAAATTCTTTTGTCCATGAAACCATAAAGCTGCACTTTCTTTTTGCCTTATAGTCTGATTTGTCGTAACTTCTCCGTTTTGTGGTAAGCTTTTCTTTGGCTGTCACTTCTTCACCCTGACCTGTCTTATTTGGCTCAGCAGAACTGAAATGCTTTTACACGCACTCACATAAGAGATTTCACTTGTCATGTTTGCATAGTAAGCTAACGATTAATAAGACGATGTCAGAGGAATTGGTGCACAAATTATCATCACTCACAGATCAGTGCTGTCGCTCTCTATACACAGTTCGCATGATTGCAAAGTGAAAGCAAAAAAACAAGCGCAAATTCAAACGTGATTTCAATATGTCACATATTGACAGTGGCTCACCGATGCCAATGACATAATTACCCAGCTACATTTCTGAAAGAATGCAAAAGCATTGACATATATTTTTCCTACAATAGCCCGACGGGCAGGGAAGAGATAGATTTTGGTAGCCCGACTGGAAAAATCGCTAGCCCCAGGACGTCGGGCTAGCGATATTGCAAGCCCTGTATCTGATTGAGGAATCACTCATCTTTGGAAAAGAGAGTTTATTACAGAGAAATGGCTCTTTCCAAAATAAAAGCTATACTATCCGCTTCTTCTGGGCTATATTCTCAGCAGCATAAGGAGAATCATGTGCTAACAGCTGTCTAAATGACTCGGCTAAAGTTAGTAGCATGCTTGTTGTTTTTGTCTTTGCACTAGGATGATGTCGGCGTAAATGTGCAGTCATATTCGTTGTGTTCCCACTAGTGCTTTCAGGTTAATCTCGTTGAAATGACCTTAACACCACAACACGGCAAATCTCCGTTAACGAGCTACCGCCGATCGCCCCGTGCATGGGGCTAGACGGCCAACACGTTAACGAGCTAACTGCGCTAACACACTAGTTCACGCCAATGTAATCGAGCATTGCATGGCACATCCAACATACTGTTTTACTTTAGTCCATGACGCGCTTACCTTCAGGGTCATACGTCACATGAAAACCAAAATAATTCCAAACGCAGATCTGAATGAGGGTGGGGGAGGTCTATGTTACAAGGAGAGCTTAACTTCTGTCTCGCTAGCTTGCCCTGCGCTCTTCCTTCTGACGATGCTGTCTGTGTTGAGCACTCAGTGAATCTGCGTTCGACTACTCCGCCTAGGCTTGACAGTGCAGCCTAGGCGGAGTAGTCGAACGCAGATTCACTGAGTGCTCAACACAGACAGCATCGTCAGAAGGAAAATTGATAAAATAAATTACAAATGTTGTATTGTTCGATACATATGCGTACCGAACCGAAAGCACTGTATCGAACGGTTCAATATCGATACAAATATCGTTGCACCCCTAATATATATATATATATATATATATATATATATATATATATATATATATATACATATATGTGTGTGTATATATATATATATATATATATATATATCATCAGTTGTATAAAGCCAGGTCATTTGATCATTTGTATAAAGCCAGGTCATTATGACTGTGTGTGTGGTCTGTGCGCTAATCAGGGCTTCTTATAAGAAACAAAGGTCTTTTGTTATAGGGAATTGTGTTTGTGTGCAGTTACACACACTTGAAAGTTTCTTTTTCTTGGTGCTTTTGTTTGTGTGGCTTTGTGGTTGTGTGACTTTTTTTCCGTGTGTGTTAGAGCTATTTGGCAGATTTCCTGTCAGTTCAGTGCACTACGAGACAATGGAGTCTTGTTACAATGACCACACTCAGCTGATATAAAGTCAGCTGAGTGTGACTGTGGCTGTGTAGCTGAAAGAGTGTCTGGTTAAATGCATGTTTGTATTTTTGTATTTGTATCATAGCTAACTCAGAGCAGACATACGCAGCAATACAAAAAATTAAATTATTCCCACGGCACTGTAAACTGTAACATATATAAGGTTTATTTTTGATTCAGTTTAAGTATGTTGCATTAAATTGTAAAACATTTTACTTTTTTCCTTTCATGTTTGCTTTACTAACAAAGTACAAAGTGATAAAGAAAAACTTGATAATGAGTATATAGCTGTGCATATATACGTACAACAGCAATCAGCTAATTAATTATCCAAAATATTCATCTGGTTAAAATAAGTGAAGCGTCACAGTTTTAGACTCCGTTTTCGCACAGACGCCATCTCCAGGTTGAGTCCTGATGTTTGGATACGTATCATTAACGCGAACAATTTAAACTTCTGCTCCCATTGGAAGAACCAAAGTCACTTAAATCTCGCTTAGCATTGTGTTTATCTACTGAAATGATTGAAATAAAGAGACCTTTTTGAAATAAGAAGACAAACAGCAGCAGTATTTTGCTGTCTCTGTCAGGCCTGTCTGGGGTTCAGGTGTGCCTATTTTCTTTTCATTTGTTTCTACTGGATCAGCCTGTCGTTTGCTCCCTCAGTAAGTCATTAATATTGACACAGGAGAGGACAGGTAACCTGAATAATTACATTTTCATTTATGAAGAGGTGAGCTACTGTCACTGATGACACACTAATAGCAGTAGTGACACAGCATACTCAGAAGGGAGTTCTGTTCGACCAAAGTCCTCATCCAGACCAAAACCATACTGTCCCTGCTGCGAGAATAAGGAGCATTTCCTGAACGCTTGTATAGAGTTTAAGAAACTGACCACCGACCAGATGGTGAGGTGGTTAACTGATGAACAGCGGTGCTGGAAATGTGGAAGAACTCACCAGCCGGAGGTTTGCACCCTCAAACGACCTTGTAATACCTACAGAGAGCAACACCTGACTGTACTGCATGATGCGGTCCAGCAGATCCAGAAGAGTGTGCTCATGATGACTGCTCCGACTACAACAGTGTACTTGGATTGGCCAAACCGGTCTCCCAAGGTGATGCTGAAGGTTGTAAAGGTCTTTTTTTTTTTTTTTTTTTTTTTTTTTGCCTGTCCCGTTTGGCTCTTTTGCATCAGAATTATTGTCTAAAGGCAAAGAAAGATGCCCAACGGATTTACTTTACCAAACTGACCATCCCAGCCTTGCCGTAATGGTCCATTTGATTCACCTTTTATTGTTTATTTTATTTTCACTTACTGAATACGGGACAGACTTGACTGGGGGAAAGAAGGGGAGAAAGAAAGAGGGAAAGAGAAACAGCTGAGAAGAGGGACGGGGGAGAAGGGCAAAAGACAAAAACCAACAGAACGGGCAGAAAAAAAAATGCATATATCAATCACCTGGATCACCTGCTGAGAAAGAAAAAAGAAAGCAAGCAGAAGAGAACAAGAGTAATAGAATAAACAACATCACAATGATATATGGGAATATGACAGTAAATACTAAATGTTAAACATTATTGTGCAGCACATAAGATCAACAGAACACAGTGTGCTTTGAGGTAGGAGCCAAAAAGGGTGTAGTTTGTGGGTGTGATCACCCATGTGTACACCTGTGAGCATGGACGCGCTTGTTTTTTGTTTTTTAAAAGGTTCCTTCATGTAATAATCTGCTAGAGGGTGTGGGGGGGCCACAGCCCCGTCCTCCAGGGCATGAAGCAGGTATGGAGGAGATCAAAACTCCAGACATCCAGAGGCCCCCAGAACACAAGAGACCAAGGAAGACCAACAGAGGGGCAGCCGCGCCACTGTCCCAGAAAGAGCTGAGGAGAGTCCCAGATGAGGGCTCACTCAGCAGCCGCGGAGCAGAAGCCAGGGGGAGTTGCAGTGACGCGCCCGTGAGCTCCGCCGGCAGCCAGCCGTGCCTGAGTGACCGAGCCCCAGGCCGAGAGGCCGGGGGCACCCCACCTCCGAAGTGGCCCGAGCGAGCCCCAGGCTCCAGGCCCCGATAAGCGGCCGCCAAGGAGTGAGCCGGTGTATACCTGGACGCCCACCCCCGGACACAAAGAACCACCAACGCACCGATGTCTGAGGGAGTCCGCCACTGGCAGGGAAAGTGGTGGTAGGGGGAGATAGGCCTCCAAACCTTGGAGGGCCTGAGATGTCCCCAGAGAGGTGGCGCCTGATACCCAACCTGACATATAGACACAGACATACAGGCACACACAGATACAAACATCCATTCCCACCCTCATGCTCTCATATGCACTTACTCCACACTCAACCAACGTGGAGACAGACATAAAGAGACGCTGTACACACGATCACACTCCCCAAGCAGGTTGTAAAGGTCTTGCTGTACAACAGGGACCAAACATTGGAGACTCATGCAATACTCGATGATTGCTAAGAACGAAGCATCATTTTATCACAAGCTGTTCGACGTTTAAACCTCACCCCAGAGTCTGAGACACTTACCCTGCGGGGACACTTCCAAGTGTCCTCCCCCTAGAAACCTGGGGAGAAGTATCATATACAAAAGGCATTCACCGCCGATGCCCTTGGTCTCTCAGAACATTCCTATCCGGTGAGGATTCTCCAACGCCGCTATAAACACCTTCTTGACTTACCTCTGCCTTTGGTAGACCATGTTCAACCTCTGCTGCTTATCGGCTCTGAGATGCCTCATCTCATGGCACCTACAGAACCAGTTCATCTGGGCCTGACAGGGGGACCGATCGCTGTCCATACCAAGCTTGGTTGGTCGCTCCAAGGTCCCATCAGTATCGACCAAACTCCTGCAACTGAGCAGCAGTGCCTGTTCACAGCAACAGTTGTGCCAACCAGTGAGCTTTTCAGGAATGTTGAGCGTCTCTGTCAGATTGATACACTGCCTTATGTGAGCGAGAAGCAGGTAACCCGATCGAAGCAAGATCAGCAAGCTCTAAACCTACTCCAGACATCCACCATCAGGGTCACTGTCGATGAGACAGAGAGGTATGCCACACCACTGCTTCGTCGCGCCAACTCCGCCACGCTTCAAACTCCTATCAAAGCAGTCTTGCCAAGTCTGCGCAGTACAGAGAGGAGACTTGTCAAAGGCCCACAATGCGCCGAAGTATATTGTCAGGAGAGTCAGAAGCTAGAGAACATGGGCTATGTAGCCGTGGTGCCACATGAGATAGCTAGAACCACTGCAGAATCCTGGTTCATACCTCACCACATGGTGCGACACGGACAGGATCGTCTTTAACTGCTCTTTCCAGTACAAAGGGAAGTCCCTCAACTCTATTCTCCTCCCTGGACCTGACCTAGGTCCATCTTTGCTAGGAGTTCTTCTTCGGTTTTGACAGTATCCAGTTGCTGTGATTGGCGACATCAAAGGTAGGTTCCACCAGGCACGCCTTTTGCCAGCAAACAAACCAGTGCTGCGCTTCCTCTGGCGGGACATGAAGAGGAATGAAGAGTCGAAGATCTATGAATGGCAAGTGCTACCATGCCTCCGCAGCACCCACTCCCAAGAGGAAGCTAAGGCCCTAGTCAACAGTCTGCGCCAGCTGCTCCACACCGGGGGCTTTGAGATACGTCAATGGGCCAGCAACATCCCTGCTGTCATTGAACATCTTCCATCCAATGTCAGATCTGAGAGTAGTGACCTATGGCTCTCTCAGTCTAGCACGGACCTTTGGGAGCCAACTCTGGGATTGACATGGGATTGCCTTCGTGACTCCTTTAAATACAGACATCGACTGGGGGAGAGAACTGAACCCACACTGAGGAACGTCTACAAAACACTTGCGTGACAGTACGATCCGCTAGGTTATATAGTACCGTTCACCACACAGGCCAAGACTCTGGTACAGGATCTTTGGAAGGAGCAGCTCGGCTGGGACGACCCGATCCAGCCACCTAGCCTTCGTGACAGATGGCTTGCCTGGGAAAGGGAGATTCCTGATCTTATCCAAATGGAAATCCCCAGATGTTATGCACCAGTGTCTGCTGATTCATCTGCTTCAAGTAGAGATCTTCACATCTTTTGCAACACTTCCAAGAGAGCATATGGGTCTGTCGCTTACCTGCAGAGAGATGGGAATACCCGGAGATATGTGGATAGCGTGAATAACCCTGCTGATGACATTACCAGGGGCAAGACCTTGAAGGAGCTGTCACGACCACACCGGTGGCACCAAGGCCCTGAGTTTTTACGTCAATCCGAGGAGCATTGGCAGACCAGCCCACCAGCATATCCAGAGCCAGAGGATGGTGAGCTGAAGAAATCATATTTCTGTGGACAGGTTAGGGTTAACTCCTGCCCTCAACTTCCTGAAATCAGCATGTTCTCCACCTGGAAGGATCTCATGAAGACAACAGCGCGGTCCCTACATGGGGCGGCTGACCCAAACTCAAGCTCGCCCAGTGAAGCAGACGATTACATCAAAGCTGAGAAACTCCTCCTGATGAAGGCCCAGTCAGAGTCATTCCCAGAGGAGGCCAAGGCACTCAGGTCTGGCAGACCATTGCTAACCAACAGCCGTTAGAACTCCTTATCAAATCAAATCACAAATCAAATCAAATCACTTTTTATTGTCACATCACATGTGCAGGTACATTGGTACAGCACATGCGAGTGAAATTCTTGTGTGCGAGCTTCACAAGCAACAGAGTTGTGCAAAATACAATAACATAAACAGGCAAAATATACGAATGGCTAAATCTGAAACTAATAAATATATGTACAATGTATAATAGTATATGCAAAAAAAAAAAAAAAATTTCTGGATGTGTATACTAAATGTTTTTCTACGTGTGTGTGTATGTGTGTGTGTGTTTGTGTGTGTGTATACACATATTTTACAAATTAAATAGTCAATAAATAAAATGTATAAAAATATACATTATCACCTGAATATGATAAGGATACGGAACTGGTGGAAGGTTACGAAGAGTTGAGCAGCTGGAGCTAGACACCTTCCACCCGATCATACTAGACCCAAAAAAAAATCCTCTGACTAAGCTCATCATCCAGGATTTTGATGAGACCCTCCTTCATCCTGGACCAGAGAGAGTGTTGGCTGAACTGCGTTGCCGGTTCTGGATCCACCAGGGGAGGGAAGCAGTCAGACGGTATCAGAGGGACTGCAGGCAGTGTCAGGCTTGGCGTGCCAATCCTTCCATCCCAAAGATGGCAGATCTACCACCAGCTCGTCTGCGTCTGTATAAACCATCCTTTTATTCAACTGGAGTCGATTGTTTTGGACCCTTTACTGTGAAAATTGGACATCGAACAGAGAAGCGTTGGGGCATAGTCTTCAAGTGCATGACGACCCGTTGTGTGCATCTAGACCTCCTCGAGAGCCTTGA
Source organism: Aulonocara sp. 'chitande type north' Nkhata Bay (assembly GCF_057382095.1). Classification (NCBI taxonomy): domain Eukaryota; kingdom Metazoa; phylum Chordata; class Actinopteri; order Cichliformes; family Cichlidae; genus Aulonocara; species Aulonocara sp. 'chitande type north' Nkhata Bay. Next base: position 1,487,128 of record NC_141350.1, on the reverse strand, counting down.
CACTCACTCCTTTCTGATGTCGTTAAGGCGCTTTATTGCCAGAAGAGGCAAACCTTTTAAGCTCCTGTGTGACAACGGGACAAATTTTGTCAGTGGAGCCCGAGAGCTACATGAGGCCTTTGAGACCATGGTGCCTCAGTTGAAGGAGCGTTTGGCAGAGTAGCAGATTGCTTTCCGTTTCAACACCCCCCAGTGCTCCTCACTTCGGTGGCACCTGGGAGAGAGAGGTCAGGTGCGTGAAAACTGCTCTTTAGGTCTCTTAAGGAGCAGACGGTCCCTGAAACTGTGCTTCGTACAGTCCTTGTGGAAGTGGAAGGTATCGTAAATGCTAAGCCTCTCGGCATCAGACATAGCAGATCCAGACCCCATCACACCTAACATCCTGCTGATGGGGACGCTATGATGCATCACTCCCTCAAGTGGTTTACGATCCCAGTAACCTTATCGGGAGTCGCAGATGGAGACATAGTCAAGTTCTTGTCAACCACTTCTGGTCCCGATTCATCCGTCACTACCTGCCTATCTTGCAAGAGAGACAGAAGTGGCAGAAGGATGCGGAGTACCTCAAACCGGACCAAGTGGTGCTCATAGTTGATCCTCAGCTCCCAAGAGCTTTATGAGTGGCCTTTCTACCTTGGATTCGATGGTCTGTGCAGACAGTCGGGGGCGGCTGTGTTAGAAAGCCCACTGTTTGCACGTTGTTTGCTTGGTTGAAGTGTTGTGGTTTGTTTATTGATAGTGTTTGCGCTGTGGAGATTGATATGTCCTACGTCATTGAACTCACCATATCATTGCTGACGCTCCTTGAATGCACCACTCTGTGCCATGTGCTGCTAGTCTGCCTTGTAGCTGCTGATAGCCAGCATTGTTCCTTGTGTCCTCTCATCAGCATCTCGTGGGTTTTGGTTTATTGCTGTGTGTGAATGCCAGAAGGTGGGTTCTGTTTACATGATGTTGTGTATGTCAGATGCTATTGTGTGTATTTGTTCCCTCGTGACTATGCTAATGTTATCCTATGCTAATACGCTAATATGCTATGTAAGCTACTAAGTTAGTTAATGCTAATTATTAATTCTTGTGTAATTGTTGAAGTTGTTATAGATGTGAGTGTTGAATACAGTTCCTTGTGCCATCTCTGTGCTAGAATTATGTCTGGGCATGTTGAATGTTTTATGTGTGCTGTACTGATAGTTGCTTTATGTATCGTTACTACAGACCACAGCTGAATAAATCTCCTAAACTTGGAAGCTGCCTCCGTGTTCTTTAACCGGAACACACCCACCATACCTTGCTGCTCTAAATCAGCTAAACTCCTGGAGACAACATTCTCTCCATTTTACAGCATGTGTCAGATGTAAGCATAAAAGTAGCCCAGGTTGTGTTTCCACTGAAAACTTTAGTTACATAACTGTGTATTTAACACTTTAACAAAAACTAAACTAACAGGAGCCAGCACAATGCATAATACAACTGACATTTCTTCTACCTGAGCTGTGTCTTGGGTCGAGCTTTTAACCGGCTGTTTAAAGGCCTGCGTGTGGGTAAGGCTGCTTTAGCTGCCTGCTTTGAGCTGTCAGGCTAATACAGAGGCCCACACCTGATTCTGCCCCGAGGTCACTTCCTGTGCCTTGCCCCTGGTCTACTACTGTCCCATCAAAGAAAGGCTAAAAGCAGTGCAGTGGCAGAAGTAATATCCATTCACCGTTTGCTCTTCCTGTCATATATAGTGCAACTAACGAGTGCTCCAGCAATGCTCAGTTGAGTCATTTGTTTAGAATCAGAATCAGAAAGGGTTTTATTGCCAAATGTTGAGCAGGTTTACAACATTAGGAAATTGCTGCGGTGCTTCAGTGCAAACATACTGTCATATAACGCTTAAATAAACATAAAAATAAGAATTAAAAGTGCTAAGTAGATAGATATATACTTTTTACTTTTGGGTTGCACATCACCAGCTGCTAGCATCTCCTCCTTCCTAGCCTGGTTGTACTCAATGGTGTATTTGTGCCTCGCATGATAAAACGAGTGTGTAGTTTAAACCTTCAGCAAGCAGGAACTATTTTCTTGCATATTTTCCAAAGGATCGTGCTTTGTTGGATGTAGCTCTCCTTCAGGTACTAAATCGTCATCGGAGGGTGACGCGTGGCTGTCACTGTCAGACAGCGTATACTGATACGATCAGGGACAATATGACACGACTAACCCAAACTGTCTCTCACAGAGCAGACACTACCTTAAAGTGCCTGCTTTGGTGTAATCAGCAGAGCTATTCTTTATAAATCACCTGACGCATGCGTAGGTTTTGGATCAGTGCTACACTCTGCCTTATTTACATACATCTACATCTTCTACCTAAAGCTTTCTGCCAGTCACAACGTTGCTGTAGCCAAGATTTTAGCAACGATGTGGCTGTGAGGAGTGGGTGAAATGAAGCTGGGGAAAAAGATCTGGATCAGATTGGAAATGGCAAAAAAAAAAAAAAAGCCCAGCTCACAGAAAACAGGTGAAGCTGTCCCAGGGTGGTGTCTCTGAGGGCCAGCATGTGTCTTTGACGTGGGCTGTGGAAGTGCTATGCACCTGAAATGTACACAGCTGACAGTTAAACCACAGCGGTGTCATTTGATAAGCTCGTGAGCTACTGTTACAAAATGGTCGAAACACTGGACTAGATATGACTGCAAGTGTCAGCAGCTGTATCACTGATTCATTCATCTTCTGAACCATTCTAGTGTTACGGCGATGGCCTGAAGCCTGTCCCAGCTGTCACTGGGCAAGAGGCAGAGTACACCATGACCGATTAGCATTTTAACACCGGGCTGACACAGAGGGAAAGAAAAGAAAAATCCACTCTTCTATTCACACCTCGTGCCAGTTTACCATCACCAGTTAGCCCAACAAGCTGTCTTTGGACAGTGGGAGGAGTCCCCCGAGAGAACCTGAGAGGCAAGCACAGGATTAACATGCAGACTGGTGCAGGGCTGCCAGCCAGCATGGAAGCTGTCGAGTGTATTTGCTGTTTGTGCTGATCGCTGGATCCTCAATGAGAGAATGACAGGTCGCACTGTTTGAAACTGAATTACAAGGTTTTAGTGCAACATGCTGGGTGTGACTCTGTGAAGCCGTCGGCAACTGTTAATTAGGCAACGGTTACGACACGGCACCACCGCAGTGGTTGCACTAAGTTCTGCAAAGACAGCGTGTGTGTGTGCGTGTGTGCGTCTGTGTGTGTGTGTGTGTGTGTGCGTGCGTGTGTGTGTGTGTGCGTGCGTCTGTGTGTGTGCGTGTGTGTGTGTGTGTGTGCATCTGTGTGTGTGTGTGCGTCTGTGTGTGTGTGTGTGTGTGTGTGTGTGCGTGCGTCTGTGTGTGTGCGTGTGTGTGTGTGTGTGTGCATCTGTGTGTGTGTGTGCGTCTGTGTGTGTGTGTGTGTGTGCGCGCGTGTGTGTGTGCGTCTGTGTGTGTGTGTGTGTGTGTGTGCGTGCGTCTGTGTGTGTGTGTGTGTGTGTGTGTGCGTGCGTCTGTGTGTGTGCGTGTGTGTGTGTGTGTGTGCATCTGTGTGTGTGTGTGCGTCTGTGTGTGTGTGTGTGCGTCTGTGTGTGTGTGTGTGTGTGCGCGCGTGTGTGTGTGCGTCTGTGTGTGTGCGTGTGTGTGTGTGCATCTGTGTGTGTGTGTGCGTCTGTGTGTGTGTGTGTGTGTGCGCGCGTGTGTGTGTGCATCTGTGTGTGTGTGTGCGTCTGTGTGTGTGTGTGTGTGCGTGTGTGCGTCTGTGTGTGTGTGTGCGCGCGCGTGTGTGTGTGCGTCTGTGTGTGTGTGCGTGCGTGCGTCTGTGTGTGTGCGTCTGTGTGTGTGTGTGTGTGTGTGTGTGTGTGTGTGCGCGTCTGTGTGTGTGTGTGCGTCTGTGTGTGTGTGTGTGCGTGCGTGCGTCTGTGTGTGTGTGTGCGTCTGTGTGTGTGTGTGTGCGTGCGTGCGTCTGTGTGTGTGTGTGTGCGTGCGTGCGTCTGTGTGTGTGCGTCTGTGTGTGTGTGTGTGTGTGTGTGTGTGTGCGCGTCTGTGTGTGTGTGTGCGTCTGTGTGTGCGTGTGTGTGTGTGCGTCTGTGTGTGTGTGTGCGTCTGTGTGTGCGTGTGTGTGTGTGCGTCTGTGTGTGTGTGTGTGTGCGCGTCTGTGTGTGTGTGTGTGCGTCTGTGTGTGTGTGTGTGCGCGTGTGTGTGTGTGTGTGCGTGCGTCTGTGTGTGTGTGTGTGTGTGTGTGTGTGTGCGTCTGTGTGTGTGTGTGTGTGTGTGTGCGTCTGTGTGTGTGTGTGCGCATTCTTGTTCCACTCTAGAAATCAGTCACAGGGGAGGGAGAAAGGGTGTGTAGTGCATCAGCCCCGTGTTTTTAATTAATAGTTAATTGCAAATGGAAAATTAAAGGGAACGAGGACGAGAGGAGTAAAAAAAGAAGAAGAAATAATTAGGTATGAGGAGCGAGGCAAGTTGGAGGAGAACATGTCACGGCAATGTGGGGGAGAGGAGAGCGAGTGTGATGTTAGAGGAGAGAGATGCACGAGGAAGGGATGAAAGAGGAGTTGGCAGATAAACATAACAGGTGACAGTGAAACAGAGAGATAATGGCAGATAGATTTAATGAGGTCTCCTTAGATGTAATACTGAACTGTAATTATTCTGCTCACCTGTCTGAGCTTACATGCATGTGTATGTGGTTCTTAACATCCCCCCTGAACCTACAGACTGTGTCTCTTGGCACCAGAGCTCTCCATTAGCACATGAGCAAACCTGAACCAGGGGGCCTCCTCTTCAGCTCTGCAATGGTTAGAACCAGATCCTGAAGAAGTATGTTAGCCTCTAATAAGCCGGTCGCATAGGGCGAACGTTGTGGTGCAACACTGCATGATGGGTATAAATGTAAAAATGTGTCAGGCTTTTCTGTCTCTCCGTTTCTGAATAAACCTTCAGGTGCTGCGAACATTAATCTGGTGTTATTGAATACAGTAGGACGGCTCATGCTCTTAGACAGGTCACTGCCTATTTATTATACACTGTGTATTACTTTGGATATAGCTGGGATTAGCTGGTGGTGTACAGACCAGTTTACAGCCTCGGTAGAGTTCCTGTTCCTGCTTGAAAAACGTTAAAAAGTCTGCCACTGGAGCAAGTCAAAGTTCAGTATATTAAGCCTTGAAATTAGAAAAACTCATTCTTAGCTAGGGCTGTTCGATATAACGATATATATTGGATGACGATATAAAAACATCTATCGTTTCATTTTACGCTGTCGTTTGTTTCGTGGTGTCACAGAACAAACTGTTTACGGCAATATGTTTTCATGGTTCTGATGGTCACTGTAGTGGCTATATTCATTTCTTATAGTTCTCTCTTTCTCTTATATTTAATATAACCACACTACGGACGGACAAGCGCCTGTTTTTATGCGTTGTCGTTGTCGGTAACAGCATCACGTGTCGGCTTGTTAATGTTCCACATAAACCTTTCACAATAAAGCTCAAGATCCTGTTGAGACTTTTCAAAATAAACTGAATCACGTGAAAGAGCAGATTATTTACGGATGAGAAGTAAAAAAGAGCCGCCAGGTGCTAAAAAATAAACCTTAGACTCAAACGTTAGAACAGGCTTTTCCCCGCAGCACGCCGTGTAAGAAATACTCACAAAGAAAACGGCGCCGTTACAACTTATGTCTAAAAATGCATCGTTTCATGCATTGGTTAAAACACTCGACTCCAGCTACACGACGCGCAGCTGGAAACACTTCACACAAGTCGAGCTGCCCGAGATTCACAGACTTTACAGAAAATGTTACATGTTTGTGATTTATATGGTTATCGGACGATAGATGTCTGATATCGGGATATGAGATTTTGGTCATATCGCGCAGCCCTATTCTTAGCTATCTTTGACTAGTGTTGTGAAGGTTTGTGTCTCATAATAGGTTCATGGTGCTCAAAAGTAGCTTTTTTTATAACCTTCCAACATCATCATCTTGGTTTTAAGTGTATAAAACTTATTTTCATTTCTAAAACTGTGACGCTGTTCTAGATTTAAGTCCAACACCTCACTTAAAATAAGTCATAATTCTCCATTTCTGGTGCGTTTACCTTTCTATAAGCTAAACAGCTTTGTGTCTAATTTGAAGTGTGATGAGATATTTTGACTAGAAATTGAACAAAAATACTTGGTAACATTTTGAGTTTTTGCAGTGTTTACTTCAAGCTAAACGTAAGATTTCAATACCTGCATCCATAAAACTGAATTATTAGTTTTATTAATGCTTTCATATATTTTAAGTACAGTATTTGTTGCTCTGGAGATTGATGGTTAACTGATGCAGCACATGCTCCGTACTGAATTATCACAGCTCCTGCATGTAAAACTGTTGTGGCTCTTCTATCCTGTCCACACTTACAGTCTCCTATAACTGTACTCATGAGGCACATTTAGGTTATGTTATATAACATATGATGCTACTATACTCACTGGCCACTTTGACATACATGCTTTTTCAACTGCGTGTGAATACAGATATCTAATGTCTGTGAAGGTTCTCAGTCATCCAGGTCATCGTAGTCAAAGGAGCTTGCAAAGAAAAGCGTCTGGACTCCCACTAGGCTTATATCTGGGACTCTCCACCATTTGACCTTAGAACTGAAGAAGCTTCTCGGATGAGAGGTGAAACGTCTTCAAGCAACTTAAAGAAGTCCAGACACTTTTCTTTGCAAGCTCCTTTGACAGATATCTAATATTTTTGTGTTGTTTAGAGTCTCGCTGTCTGCAGTGTCTTCTTTTTTTTTTTTTTTTTTTTTTTCTTCTGGAAGTGACATCAGAAACAGCAGCATGTGACATCACGTGATGGCGGAGCTTCAGTTCATCCTTTGTTTGTCTGCAGTGTCTTCTTAGCTAAGAGAGATGAAGTGGTGAAGCAGATGCAACATCTGAGGTGACCAGCTTAGTCATTGACAGTCCAGCTGGGTTGATGTTTTATGTAGTGTTATGTAGTAAGGCTGCGTTTGCAGATTGTTTTTCTAAATCATGCGACAGCATCAGATAAACATCTGGATGTTTGGATTTGGACGTTTTCAGTTCATCACGGGACTTTTCTTGAAGGCTGTTGTAATCTTTAGCTTTGTGCTGACTCTGGGGTTTCCCCCTGTAACTGCTTCTCTTGTTGCTTGTTACAGAAACTCTTCTACCATTAGATTTTCGTGGTCGATGAAGAAGCAACGGTGACGAGCGTAGAGATGTTCCAAACGTGACTGCAGTTGGAAGAATTGTTTCTGCTCTGGAGATGTTGAGTGATACAGATGATGAGACCACAATAAATACTGAAGAGTCTTATGCACTCACTGGCCACCTTATTAGGTACACCTGGCTAGTGCCAGGTTGGATCCCCTGTTGCCTTAATGTTTCATGGCACTGACTCAACAAGGTGCTCTGCTGCACACCTCAGTGTTGCCTGGCCATTCTCCTCTGACCTCTGTCAACATCTCCCCCACGTCTACATGCCTGTATGTATTGAGCTGCTGCTATGTGCTTGGCTGATTAGTGACTGATACGCACTGATCTGTCAGAACAGATATTTCCAGATCAGTAGTTCATGTTACGAACATCTCACATGAGTGTTGTCAGTGCACAAAGAAAGTCTCTTTCTGGCCTAAAAAGGGCTAAATTCCATTTATTTTCAGCTATCTGAGCTGGAAAAGACGCACTGGTGCAGACGGGCAATCCAAAGAAGAAAAATGATAACGTTTATTTATTATTATCTTAATATTTAGCTTTGAAAATCTTATTTTTGGAGATATTTTTGTTAATCATGTCTTTGTCCTGTCTTCCTTCTCTCACCCCAACCAATCACAGCAGATGGCCCCGCCCCTCCCTGAGCCTGGTTCTGTCGCAGGTTTCTTCCTGTTAAAAGGGAGTTTTTTCTTCCCGCTATCGCCAAAGTGCTGCTCATAGGGGGTCATATGACTGTTGGGTTTTTCTCTGCTGTACGATCTACTTTACAATATAAAGCGCCTTGAGGCGACTGTTGAATTGAATTTCTTTTGGACTTTAAACTTACATTAGCACCAGAGGCAAAGGGTAGGCTAAGAGTTTGTGAATGTATCGAGACTGTAACAAATTTTCTCCATGAATTTAAGAGTTTTCAAAACCACAAATATAAACCCTGCAGGTGTAGTGAGACCAATGCCCGGACTCTATTGATATGCACATAAACTCTTCACAGCAATCCATCCAGTAACTAGTTTGGATCAAAGCGTTAGACCAGCCATCCCCCGAGCTTCGCCTCCAGCACGGCTTAAATACCGGCTTATGTGTGTTTTGAAGAAAAGCAGAGACAGAGCTGAGGGCATCGGGATGTGTCTGTGAGAATCTGTGTGCTCAGGATGCTGCTGCTTGACCTCAAGGTGTGATGACAAGTGAGTGGAGCCGAATAACGGAGCAGCTGATGCCTCCATTTCACTGTCTGTGTGTGTGTGATGGGAGGGTGGAGGGGCAACGTTACTGACACCTTCAGTTATTTATAGCTTCTTTATCACACACATTTTTATCTCCTCCTCTTTCTCCTTCACTCTTTGCTGTAATGTTCTCAGAAAACACACACACACGCTGTGCATCCGAGTCTGAGGCAGCGCTGACAGGAGTTGGTCAGTGTGCACTTTGTCACTACCAAGAGCTCTGTCGACGAAGAACGGAAAGGGAGTGGATGGACGGCATAGTGCAAAAGAGCCAATCACAGGGCTTTGTGCGAGTGTGTGTGTGTCAGAGCAAACAGTGTTAGCTAGCAACAGTGCAGGGCTGAGATAAAGACCTAATTGCATAGTGTGCTGTGTAGGCTTTGTGTTCTGTGAGTGTTCACATGAGTAGGTGTGAGGATAAAAATACGAGGCATTAACGAGGCAGGCGCGTTGTGTTTGATATCATGTGTGCGCATCAACAGTTTTTCTTTCTGTGGGTTTCGTAACTTTAGCCGGTTAGCTTTAAACTTCAGGTCATCTTGTCAACGGAGCCTTCAAACTCCCAGAAACACGAGTTTTTAGCGCCTGTTGATCAGTGATCATCAGCAAAGAACGGCCACGCTGGAGTCGATGTAACCAGTTTGACAAATTTAAAAGTGCACTATAGGCAGACACCATCCTGTGACTGCTATATAACATCTGCTGATTGGCCCCAAAATGGCAGCCACAGGATGATGTCATGGAACAGCGTTGTGGTTAAATTGCCCATATGTCTGTCTCTCTGTCCATCTGTCTGACTCGGTGTGAAACTAAACTATGTTTCAGGTCACCGTGCAGATTGTGCCAAGGCTACGTGAAATTGTACACATACACACACAGTCCCTTGGCTTTGCTGACAGAAGGGCTTGGAGAGTGGGTAATGAGAAAAGGTCCTCATGCATGAAAGCTCACGTCAGCAAGCTAGCCAGCCGCTCGCACACACACACACACACACACACACACACACACACACACACACACACACACACACACACACACACACACACACATGTACAGAGATGGGAAAACATGTCAGTTACACTTCTGATAACATTCATAACACTAATTTTAAGTCTTTGCTCGACCCTGCTCTCCCCAGCTGTGACCTTCGGTGTCTTCCTCTCTCTTCCCGAGTTAGCAAAGATGCCAGTAAAACTTTCTAGAGCGCTTTCTTCTTCCATCAACCCTCCTCCTCGAATTGTTTTCCAGTTAGGGAATCACGTAAAAGCTCAGCAACATCCACAAAATGTAAATCGATTACCATTTAAGAACAAAATAGTTGAGACAGAGCTAGACGGAGCACACCTCGCCATGCTAAACAACGGGTAGCATCACGATATCCAGCTGAGGAAAGAACCACCTGCCTTTACGTGTCAGAGGATTGTTTTAGCTGTCTGTGTCCAGTTAGCTTAACAACCTTAATGCTGTGTGTTAGAAGCGCCACGGGACATAACGTAGGGACAACACGGGCGTGCTGAGTGTCGGCGCCCTCCCACGGCCACTTCTGTTCCTGATGAAAGGCTCAACTTTTGGTTTGGTTTAAAAAACTTTATTCCGAGTTCTTACCTCACAGTCAGGTTTACATGGAGTTTACATCTAGTCCAAGATGGCGCGGCCACGTCCAGACGCCTTCCTGACCGCTCTCTGTGTGCATGGGTGTTGGACTTCCTCACTGGCAGAACTCAGGTGGTGAGGGTGGGCAGGTGCTTCTCCAACAGCATCACCATCAACACAGGAGCACCTCAGGGATGTGTCCTCTCGCCACTGCTCTACTCCCTCTACACTTCAGACTGTGTGGCCACCCACGGCTCCAACACCATTGTGAAGTTTGCTGACGACACAGTGGTGTTGGGTGCCATCTCCAACAACGATGAGGCGGCCTACATGGATGAAGTGAAGAATCTGGCATCGTGGTGCCAGGACAACCACCTCCAGCTGAACGTCAGCAAGACCAAGGAGCTGGTGGTGGACTTCAGAAGGGGTCAGCACAGAGACTACAAGCCCATTATCATCAACGGAGCTCCAGTGGAGAGGGTGCAGTCCTTCAAGTATCTTGGTGTCCACATCTCCTCAGACCTGACATGGGCTGCCCACATTCAGGTCCAGACCAAAAAGGCTAGGCAGCGCCTGTATCACCTACGACAACTGAGGAAGTTCAGGGTCTCTCCAAAGATCCTCAGGATTTTCTATACAGGTGCTGTGGAGAGCATCCTCACACAGAACATGACATCGTGGTTTGGGAACAGCTGTGTGAAGGACCAAAAAGCTCTCCAGAGAGTGATCCGTACAGCAGAACGCTGCTGCAGGATTGCTCTCCCCCCGCTTCAGGACACCTACACCAGGAGATGCCGGACTAGAGCAGCGCAGATACTGAAGGACCCGTCCCATCCTGGCAACAAACTGTTCCAACTTCTGCAATCTGGTAGAAGGTTCCGCATCTTCCGGGCAAGGACAGAGAGACTCAAGAGGAGCTTCTATCCCCAAGCCATCCGTGCCCTAAACACACACACCCGCCCTCTCACATCATCTATAATTGACTGAGACAGGACTCTTCCAGACACTAAACCAAGGCACAATGTACATTTCAATTCCTTTAATTTTAAATATGTTTATATTGTCTATCCTGTAAAATAGTCAGATGTCTATTCATATTAATGTACAGAATTCACCTGCTAGCTGCTACTGCTGCACATTCACCCAGTGTATATACTATATGTGTATATATATATATATATATATATATATATATATATATGTATAATGTTCTTCCTCTACACCCCCCCCCCCCCCCCCCCCCCCAATTTTTGCACATGTCGAGGAGCGTGTCAGGCTACATTTCACTGTGTGTTATACTTGTATAACTATGCATGTGACAAATAATAAAGAACCTTGAACCTTGAACCTTGGAAGCACATTCTCACAGTGCAAAGCTGGCCGAGCGCCCCTGCAGAAGAGGCTCTTTGTCATAACTTTAGCTTCCTGTCGTATAAACACAGAGTCCCCAGTTCTGTTTGTTAGGTTATTTCTGACATCAACCTCTCTATTGGCATCGTTTCCTCTTCCCATTAAGAGTTTCTCCTCTCTGGTGGTAGGAAAGGTGGAATTTCAGAAAATGTCTTTTTGGCATCTTTTAGCGGGGACGCAAAGATCTGTCCTGGTTCCCGTCTGCAGCTCCAGGCTTTGGCCCTCTGTGTGAAAGGCACTGATGTAAATAGAAGTGTGGCATATTTATATAGGACTGGCACACTGCCTGATTGATCTGAAACATTACACTGACCGAGACCGCAAACACACACAAACACACACACACACACACACACACACACACACACACACACACACACACACACACACACACACACACACAAAGTCAATACCGTTGGACACTCACAGAAGCAGTAAACAGATGTATCATACCACACATCTGCCATATGTCAAGAAGCACACCAAACCAGACCCCGCAGAGCAGAGGCCTTTTTAAACTGACCACGAACTCTGTGGTCAGGTTGTTATAAAGAAACCGAAGCTTTTCCTTATTTCCTTTCATGTACTTTACGTCATAACGATGGATGTTCATATTAAACTTGTAATGAGGTCGGCGTATGTGCGAGTAATCCCCGTCAGGAACAGAACTTCAGGATTTGGACTCTCAGCACTCCGTCTGCTCTTGGCTCTCTATGATTTTAGTGAGGGTGGATATCACCTTATATGGTAATCTTAGGTGTACAGCAACCCACTCACCTGCTGTTCAAACCTTCTGTTTGAAAAGAGCAGAAGAGCAAAGAGCTCACTTCAGACCTGATATAAGTGAGGATTATTTTGATTCATCAGTCAAGCACCTTTCAGTGTAATCGATGTTGTTCTCCAAAAGTTGATTCTGTTCATCTGGACGTAGCGTTTTGTGGGAGAAACGTTTCGTCACTCATCCAGGTGACTTGTTCAGTCTCAGCTGACTGCAGGTAATTGATGTAGTGTGAGTACATAATACTTTATCTCACCGGCTCATGACTGATGCTGCGTATTGCTGTCCAGCTGTCACTAGTAGGAACTAAGAACAAATATAAGCGTTCACATGCTAAAGAACAAGATGTGAACAGTTTCTCTGAACAGTTTCTCTGAACAGTTTCTCTGAACGTCCACTGCGGGGCTGCTGACAGCGCTTATATTTGTTCTTAGTTCCTACTAGTGATGTGCGATACCACTGATTTCCTTTCCGATCCGATACCAAGTAATATTCAGGGTGGTATCGACGATACTGATCCGATACTTTGTACAAAAACTTATTTTATTTGTTGTATCTTAAATTATAGCGTCATAATGATTACAGGACATCAGATTACTTGTTCTTATCACTTAATAATGCAGAGTTCATCATATAGAAATAAAAAAACTGAAGTTGTGCTATTTGACCACCTTGCCTGCCTGTGAGAGACGTCTGTCTCGCCCTAGCAGCACCTGTCCCTCTCCTCCTCTTCAGTTTGTCTCAACATAAGCTCGTCATATTCTGTGATATGATTTACTCTGAGGTGACAAGGTTAGTGATGTTGCCACAACCATACATGCCAACCCTCCTGATTTTTCTGGGAGAATCCTGATTTTCAGTGCCCCTCCGAAAATCTCCCGGAGCCACCATTCTCCCGAATTTCTCCCCGGACAACAAAATTGAAAAACCATATCGCAGAATTCATAGCGCGGCCCAGCCAATTCCAGTTTCCAACAATGACGGCAGCTACTTAGTTTTAATATCACTCTTATTTCTCTTTCTGGGTCGCAAAAAAACTTTTAACATATTTTCAGGTGAGAATGTAGCTGTGTAAACTTCAAATATCTGAGCCGACACATCGTCTTCAAACCCCCGCGGGCTTTCACTACTCGGGTTAAACATGATATTTAAGTCACTTTGATAACTTAAAAATGTTCTTGTTTGGCTTCTTCAGTGTTTTATTTATTCGTGAGTAAATCGGTTTGGCTGAGATTAAAATGATTAGATTAAATTTAATTTAACTTTTTTAATCCCTCGGGAGGGTTACTCCGGGGTTTCACACAGCTGAATAAACGTCAAACAGAAAATGATTAAAGAGAAGTGTGAGACGGTCGAGAGTTTAAGTCAGCGCCCGGTTATATTTTAGATAGCAAGGAGCAGACGGCAGAGTTTCACTACCCGGCTTTCTTTAGACCGCGAAGGTCTAAAGAACCCTAAGGCGGAAGAGGAAGTAGTTCCTTTGAATGTAGACAATCCGAATGATATAGTTTCTTTCCACTGTGTTCCTGTTAATGATAAACTACAAATTTACCCTAAATTACTAAAATATCGATATTTTAATGTGAGAATCGATTCTAGAACATAAATGATTGGTATCGGAGGAATCGATATTTCAGGATCGATCCGCACATCACTAGTTCCTACACGTGTCTCTCTGACTTTACCGAGCTCTTTGCACTTTCTTTACTAGATTTCTTTTCAATTTGGATTACTTGGTTGTAAAGTAAGAACAGTGGGATAGACACAGGCCTGTAATACACGCACAAATGTTTGCAGTCGTGTTGGATCCTGAGTTGTGCCCATGTTGGAGGCCCGTTCGTTCGGGTTTATTTATGCATGGTGATGTTGTCTATCAGAATTGCCTCACACTGTTGCCTCAACCTGTATCTGTCTGTTTGAATCAACCTGTTGTTCGTGGCTGTCCGTCTCTCTGTTGGTCTTTGTCTCATTTGTCCATACGAGCGGGAGTCTACCTCGCTAACTGTCCCTGCGACCGTCTGTCGCTGTGCCCTTGCGTTAGGTGCAGTGAAAGACATTGTGGCATTTCAAACAGCAGCCTTAAATGTCAGGTTAGGCTACAGTTATGAGCCCGCTCCCTCCCTCCTCTCCGGTCCAGGCTCCACCTGTGCTTATCTCCATTTTCCTCCTTTTCCTCTTTTGTATCCCACGAACGTGTAAAACACCTTTGCCGTGTGCTTTTAATCCACTTTTTTATCAGGTTGAGAAGCAAACCTGTGCCTGCACATAACTTTGCTGTTCACTTTGTTTGCCTGTATAATGAGCAGAGCCCAAGTATTTAACATTCTTTAATGCCCGTGCGTCTCTTTGTTTCTAGGATCATCCACGAGGACGGTTTCTCCGGCGATGACGTAAAGCAGTACAAGCCCGTTGTTTACAGCAACACCATCCAATCTTTGGCCGCCATCGTCCGCGCCATGGACACGCTGGGCCTGGAGTACGGAGACAAAGAGCGCAAGGTCAGCTCCCATCCTCAAGCGTGCATACACGTTTCCCAAGCATGCCCAGCAGAACGTACGACACATAAATGACTCATTTTCCAAATACTGTCACCAACATTGTAGAGTGTGATGACAGATCACCATAAATGAGGGAAATGTTTTGTGATTTTTTTGTATTCTCACTTCTGTGAACTAAATAAGGCTCATCATTAAGCACTTAGCTCGTGCACCAAATTCCCAGCCTACGACTGACGCACGTAGCCACGGGATGGACCACATAACTGGGATAGAGCAGGGAGAGGCCGGCGTGGGCCTTGCAAGACAAAAGCACCAGGAGTCCAGCTCTTGTATCAGACCTGTTAAAGTATATGTGGCAGGACAACGATCTCTACCAGCTTCAGCTCCTCGATTTGACCTTTTTGAAGACAAAAATCTCTCCGTATAAAGTTGTGGAGGATAGCACTTAAATATAGCGCAGGTGTAAGACTGCCTGTGCTGTGGTCCCTGAATGCTGATAGCTGGTCTAAGCAAATTCAGGTGCGGCAGTTCAGCAACGTGGAGGACGCATAATCAGCGAGCCAGTGTCAAACCGACACAGACCTTCCCTACACATTTCACTCTTGACTGGTTGCAGCTGTGTCTAATGTAAAAAATATTCACAGCTTGTTCGTTTTCCCAGAACGTTAGACGCTGCCATCAAAGACAAGTTAGCATCACATTAGTATTCACTCAGAAAGCATCATTTTTCAGGGAACACTTTAAAGACGGTACGATCTTTAAAGACCGTACTGAATGACCTAACCAAACAATCCTAATGTGACCAAGGAGACACTGAAGGAAAAGTAAATGCCCGGTGAAAATGAGGGAAGACAAACCATCATGAAATGAAAAACACCAGCTTCCAAACAAACGCCGCCTCCTGAGGGACAAACGGATCATTTGCTTCACCACAAACTCCAGTGGCCTCTGAAGTCATGGCAACTTTGATGCTTTGGAAAGCATCGAGAGGAAAGCAGAAAATGATCAGCACTTGTTTTATATATATTTCATATTTTAATGTCTTTGTTTCGCTTGCTGAGATTGAGCAGCGATCTTGCATCTTTTATTTGATAAACTGTCTTCAGTTTATCGGGATTGGCTGTGAACGGACCCTGTCACGCTTGGGCCGAAATTCCTTCACACTAAGGCTCACACAGGGTCACTTTCCCAATTTTGCTTTAAGTTATAAAGTTATTTTATTATTTACATTTGGCCTAATATTGATCCTTATTGCTGCTTCAGAGGATAGTTGGAAATGTCTGTCAGAATCTGCAGAGTATACAGAACAAATAAAATGTTCACGTTGTCTTCCCAACAGTTTCACTGACATCTATGCTGGATGGCCAGGAAGCGTTCGCGATGTCTTCTCCGGCGCTGATAATTGGCGTCTGTCTTGTGTCAGTGACGTAAAAGACGGATTTAATGCGACATGACCATCAAATAGCAGTCGCTTTCTGAAACATCAGATATGTATCGGATTCAGCACCACATACCAAAGTGACCCAGATCGGCTTTGAAAATATCAGATTTGTGCCGTTCACACTGTCACACCATGATCGGACAGATGGTCGCAGAGGGTCAGAAAAGTCGGATTTGATGCGCTTTCGCCTGCAGCGTGAACGTAGCCTTAGTCTTTCCCACTTCTCAGTCCTCTGAATCCTGAAGTATACACGTTCAGTATACGACCTGCTAATTGAGGATTATGAATCTAATCCACAGAAGAGGATCGGTTCTATCTGAACGCAGGGCAGCGGGATGAGGCTAATCAACCGCTCCTTTATACTCACCTCAGTTTCAGGTTCCAAATTTCTAATAAATCAGGTCATTAGACTTGTCAGGATGACTCAGGCACTAAAGAGTGCAGGAAATGCAGTCATGTATGGCACCTTCAGTTAAATGCTGAACATCAGCTCGTGGTTTTGAATGCACTGCTGTAGGAGCGAACACGTTTTCACTCAGCCTCACCTTCTCTGCTGGAACGTTTTGTTTGACCTCTGTCTGCACATGAAGCATCCTGATGTGTTTGTGTGATTCAGACGAAACACTGACACGCCCACTTTGTTCCTGATGTTGTATAAAGTGAAGATAAATGCTGCTGGTGTAAGTGTACATCATTAGCAGTTCTGTGTAGTTGTTGATGATGCGTCGCCATAGCAGTCGTGGTGATGATGTCACAGTGGTGATGATGTCACGATGACAGAATATCTGTCCTCCTCATCACTGCGTGAGCGGCACAGATTTGAACTGTAAGAACACATGCAGGTGACCTTAACCTTATCCAAAGGCACGGTGTATTTTTAATCACAACGCTGCTTTTGATACTTCATGTAGAGGCTGAAATAACAATACACCTATTGATCAGGATATGCTGTGTGTGTGTGTGAGTTGTCTTTGTTAGACTATTGAAATGAGGACATTTTGGAAACGCAGTAGTGTGAGGAGTCAAGGTCAGCCATACAAACGTGTGTGTGTCTGTTGGAGGGTATAATATATCAAAGTATTGCGTTTCTATTTCGAGGTAAAGTGAACAGCCTCAGCTACATTGTTATTTGTACAGAGTCAATCCGTCCACCCAGCCAGCCGTCCAGCTGTCCGTTTTCTACCACTTATGCAGGTCATGGGGACGGCAGGCAAACCTCTCTCCTGCCCTCCAGCACCTAAAGCTCCTCTGGGAGACACCGAAGTGTTCCCAGGCAAGAATGGAGCAGTTTATGTTTTTGGTGTGAGAGTTGACATTTTGAAAAGTGTCTACAACAAGATTTCTGTGCTACACTACTTATCAGGTTAAAGTAACGTGTGTTACAGAAGGGTTGCAGGATTATAACCGGTTCTGAAATGAATGCAAAGTGTTGAAGAAGAGGCGTAAAACAGGAAAGAGGACAGAAGATCGATTTTTCAAGGCAAAATGGAGAAGTGACAGTGGACAAGAAACAGAATGAGCTGTGTTTACACTCCCCATCTGACTTCCCCACAAAGTAACCAGAGCAACATCCTACCCACATCAATAAAGGACGAGGGGCGAACGTGAACGTTTTTCATACCCGTATCCTTCAAGCTCTCCTCTTACTCTTTCAGCTTCCCCCTCTAATCCTGTGCTGGGATCGCGTATGTCAAACCTGTCCCGTCCTATCTTTTTCTGGTCTTTTGCTTGCTCTTCTGACTGCGCCCCACCCACCCACCAATCTGTTTCTCTTCGCTAGTTGCTGTGGCAACCCAGTGTTTTCCCTTGCTCTCAACACATTCCACAAGCCCGTGTCCAAGGGCGCCGTGACACATACACTTGGAGACGCGCACGCACAAACTCACACGCGTATGCAACACATGCACACATTATGATAGCTTGCTTGAAATAGATCTTTGAGCACTTTTCACTCAGGCTTCACAGAAGAAGCTTCAAAGAGAAACCTCTTTGGTGTTAAAGCCTCTGCTGGTCCTTCAATAAAACTACAGTTTATGGCTCCGTGCTGTGACCTCAGGTAGTATACTATGTCTGTCCTTATGTACATACCAATCAGTCCCATTCTTGCAAATCTTAGGAACTATTTTTTTCATATTCAGTTCAAGCAGGGATGAATGTAATCTAGTGATTAAGGCCAAGGACAACTGTATGACAGTAATGATAGTTTCCAGAATTCTCTCCTGCAAACACAAAGTCTAAAAAAAGTAGTTAAAGCTTAGGGCAAGGGTGGGGAACTCCAGGCCTCGAGGGCCAGTGTCCTGCAGGATCTCACCCTGGGTCAGCACACCTGAATAAGACGATGAGTTCATTACCAGCCTCTGCAGGACTTCAAGACATGTTGAGGAGGTGATTTAGCCATTTAAATCAGCTGTGTTGGATCAAGGACACATCTAAAAGCTGCAGGACCCTCGAGGCCTGGAGTTGCCCACCCCTGCTTTAAAGTCAAAGTCAAATTTATTTATATAGCACATTTAAAACGACAACTGTTGACCAAGGTGCTGTATACAATTTAGGCGAATGCTTTCACCTGTATCGTCCTCTGTGTAAAGTTCCCCTCCATTCCCAGACCAACTTGTATTTAGAGATAATGTCCTACGGGATGCATTGGTTAGTTGCATTTAGATCCATTACTCCAGCAGTAGCAACAGTGCAGTATTTAAAATACGAACAGTAAAATATGGCATTTTTCATCCATCCATGTGTTTTTTTTGTAACCGCTGTTGTCATTTAGGGTCCCAGGGTGCTGGAGTCTGTCCCAGCCGTCACAGGGCACAGAGGCACATCCTGTACAGGGCGCTGGTCTAGCACGCCGTTTGCACTCATATTCACACATGGCCTACTGCGTGTCTTTATGATAAGCTGAATCATTCCACTGGTACAGCCTATGTTCTCTTACTTCATGCTGGACGTGTTTGTTGTGTTTGAGGTTGGATGGTGATCCCTGTGGAACCAGTGCCAGTGTTTTCCAGGGTGAGGTATGGATGATGGAGATCGCCCGACCATTCTTCTTGGAATAACATCAGCAGACCTTAAGTGTCTGCCTGGAGCAACCACTCGGGATTTTTTTTATTTATTTTTGTTCGAGCCACAAATAATCAGCCTGTGCTTTACTCGTGGATTTGCCTTAGGCTTCATTTTCTGTGTCGGTATATAAAACTAAATGAAGTCAGAGGCAGTAGGGCAGAAAGGCCACTGTGATTGAGATCAACTCCACTTCAAGATATTCATTAACATTTTATTGTTTCAGCAGGGAGGGGTGCTGAGCGTAACTAGGACAGGACACACATCCTGATTTTATAACCTCAACATTTGATAACAGAATCAGCAGTTAAAGACAATGACTGTACTGTGATTTCTGCCATACTTAAATATACTCAGTAAATGTACTTGTAATCTCTCCTCTCTGACGTAACACAGTATCCAGAGGGAGATGTTCCTGCTGCCGGGCAGCAAACTTTGACACTCGAGGGGCAGTGCTGCTGACGTTTGACTTTCCTCAGCTGTCACCTTTCTGTAGTGTGAGATGCTAAAGTATGTTAGCAACACATGACATGTGATGATGACTTCTTTGAATAAGAGCTTGGGTCTAAGACACTCAAGTTATGATATGTATATCTATTTTTCTATATTTACAAATAAATGACGAGTGCAGCAGTCAGTAATTCAGGTCTGATGATGAGAAGGAAATTATGGACGCAGCTGCTATTGAAATGAAGCGCACGCAACTACTGACATCAGAGAAACACTCGGTGTCTCCATGGACCCTCAGAGGGAAACAGGGAAAGAAGATAAGATGGAGCGGGCATGACGGGGATAGGATGATGATAGGATGGACCGAGTGTGGAAGATAGCGAGACAGCGAGAGCTGGCAGACAGGTCGCTGCGTGTTGTTGTGGAAACTAGCTGAGTTATTCTCACGGGTTAGTGTGTGTGGGTGTTCCTGTCTAGCTATCTTTGTGAGGACCGAAATCTGCATTCTACTATACTTGTGAGAACCAGCAGTCACTTGTGAGGACACACAAACCGGTCCTCACAAGTTTGAAGACATTTAAAGGCTCAAAATGTGGTTTTAGTGTCAGGGTTACAATTAGGTTATGGTTAGGTTTAGGGTCAGGCATTCGTTTGTAATGGTTAGGGTGAGGGGCTAGGAAAAGCATTATGTCAATGAAGGTCCTCACTAAGATAGCTACACGGGCGTGTGTGTGTGTGTGTGCGCGCGCGCACATGTGTTTGTACGTGTGAGCTCCAAAACCAACGCCCATCTGAACACAATGTTCCCATTGTGTGTTAAACATAAAATAATTTACACACGGCCATACTGCTGCAATAAACTGGAGACACGTAACAAATATAGCTCAGTTTCCCTTTTTGGGTTGTGATGACACACAAAGTTTTACATATCAGGATATAATAAAAATAGTCAATAACAGGACTTCAAATTAGGTACTGATATGAACTACAAACATGAGATACTTTATTTATTAAAACCAAAACCAAAGATACAAGCTCACTGCTTCCATAAGAATTAATGGGGTAAGGTACAGCCAAGTGCTGCTAATTAAATGAACTGCGTGATGAAGTGTGAAGGACAGACTCTACAGAGCACATTTAGGATGTTAAAAGTTAAAGTTCGCGACAGTACAGTCAGAAAAAAGACTGAACAAGTGCACCTTGTTTGGCAGGGGTGTCAGGAGAAAGCCTCTTCTCTCTAAAAAGAACAATGAAAGAGTATCTGAACAAAACACAGGGAGCAAGAAGAGACCGCCAAAAGGCCCGGGAGCAGTCGTTGGTTGACTGTGAGCTACCAAAGTATTCTGTATCTACAGCAGGTCTACGTCGCTTATGAGGCCGTCTGTCACTCAGCTAAAGCTTGGCCAAAAGTGCTTCAGGAACAGGACGGTGATTCCAAGCAAAACGAGAAAGAAATGAATCAAAGTGTCGCGACGGCACAAAGACTTCAACTCGTCCGAAATGCTGCGGCAAGACCTTCAGAGAGCCGCGCGTTAATGAACCCCAACAAACCTCAATGAGTCGAAGCAGTGTTGTTAAAATTCCTCCACAACGATTTGAGAGACTGATAAAGAAAACAGTTACTTGTTGCTGCTGCTAATGTTGGTTGTACAAGCTGGTGAATCATGGATTGTACTTTGTTTTTACAAACTGCTTCTACGTTTTAGCTTCGTTTTTGTTTGGACCTCATTTTAAGACTTGGGGACGAGATTATTCTGATCATTTCCTGATATGTAAAACCTTGAATTAAAAGGTGATGTGTGTTGTCCTGAGTTTGAATCCAGCTGGTAACCTGTAGTTCCTCTGTCTGATAAAGGCTTGATGTTTTCCCATTGGAAGGAATTCAATGGAATCCATCTGAGCTGTAGCGTCACAGAGAAATGAAAGAAGTTGGAGGCTGTTGGTGTTTCATTAGGATTTATTGACCAGAACAAAATATGTAGAATTTGCATCTACAGATCTTCTGCTTTTATTTCTGTCTCTATCTGTACATTGGATCAGTTTCCTGTTTGCTGTAGTGGATTTTTTCTGGGTAGCAATAAGCTACAACTGTCCTGTCATCAGTCTGGCTGTCAGATTGAGGCTTTGGGTGTTCCTTCACGTGATGAAAACATTCAGCTAAGAAACCACCAAACCAGTCAAATCTCTCGATCACCTGTTTGAGGTGCAGTTAATAATGAGGAAAAACCACATTTTGCCACATAAATGCTGATAATATCAGAATGAATCATTAAAAGGAGCAAACGGGACCTGGATCATCCCTGGATGTGTGAGGATCACCCGGTAATGAACAGGTGGACAGTGGTCACTGCACAACTGTGTCATTATAATAAAGCAGCATTGTAGCCCAGTGTGGGCGTGTCCAAACCTGTTACAGGTGTGTGCACGCAGAGTAGATGAGCACACTTTGAATGGGATCATTGCAGATCCCTTCCTGCCAGGTTAAGAAGGTCAGTGTATGGACACAGCTTCCACCACAGACACACACAGACACACACAGACACACACACAGACACACACAGACACACACACAGACACACACACAGACACACACACACAGACACACACACACACAGACACACACACACACACAGACACAGACACACACACACACACAGACACACACACACACACACACACAGACACACACACACACACACACACACACACAGACACACACACACACACACACACACACAGACACACACACAGACACACACACACGTGTTTGAAGTGTGTGTCAGTCTGCCACCTTCCTGCAGTGCTGAGCTCCCTTTGATTGTTCCCTCCCTCCCTCCCCTCCTGCTCTTTTGTTATTTTCAGCATCATCCCTTTGTCTCTCCCCTCTTACACCCTGTGTCCTTTATTCCTCTCTCCTCCTTCTTTCCTGCACTTCTTTATTGATGCTGTCGTTTCACCTTCTTCTTCTCTCGTCCTTCCTCTTCTCCTCAATCACCCGAGTCTAGTCTCCTCTTGTTTCTTCCCCCTATTCCATTTCTCTCATTTAGGGATTTCCATTTTCCCTGTAGCCTTGCACTTCACTCTCTTCATCTATCTAATAGAGCAATAAGGTAAGCTCCCTGCCATGCACCTGACTGGCTAGCTCAATCAATTAATCAAGACTTTCAAACTTTAATCCCACCTCACAGTGATGAGAGATCATTAGTCTCTGGGTTACTGCAGCTGGGTAATTAACACACACGCACACATGCACATATGCGAGTGTGTGGATTTTAGGCCGTGTGTGTCTGTGTGTAGATGCATGTGTGCTGAATGTGTGAGTCCATGCAGAGAGAGAGAGATAAATATAGAAATCCAGAGTAAACCAGAGAGAGCAGAGAGAAAGCCTCTGCATCTTTAAAGTGAGATTGTCGGTGCAAAGGAATGAACCGTCGTCTCCTAGCAACAAAAGGACCGCCATCCCATACCTGAGATTTGGGAGTGTGTTTTATCCACGTCTTTGTTCCCAGGACTGTCACAGGTCAAATTTTATTATTTATACTGTATCTGTACAGGACGTGTCGTTAGCCTTTTTTCAGTGTTCATACCAGGACAGATTTTCCATGGTTATTTGTTTGAGGCGCTGTAAGGAAGACTCCTTAACTTGGCTCTTTCTGTGAGTTTCCATGCCGAGTTTCAGCTTCTGGATCGGTGGTTCTCCCAGCTCGAGTGGGTTTTGCGGTATCGTCTCTGATGGTGAAGATGGGCTGAAGCCTGCCCTCCTGTGCTTGTCGTGGGGTGCAGCTTTGCTTTGCCTTTATTGTAATCAGCAGGAAAGCTGCCATTGCTCTGAGCTTTGACCAGATTCAGACTGTATTCATTAAAAAAATAAAAGGATCTGAGGTTGTCATCTTTTTATTTGTGGTGATTTGCTCCACACTAGTCATTACTTCCTAAGTGCGACAGAACACACACTGAAAACATTTTTTGGGCTAAATAATTTTGCTATAAACTCATAACTTGTTATTAGTTAATGATAAAAACTAAGAAATAAGAATCGCGATGTATTGCCATTTCTTTCTGTGAAATAAAGAACAACCGTTTCCTTTGAATGATTTCTGGTTAAAATGATTTAATCTCTCAGACAAAGACTCTGACTGACTTATGTCCAATCGGTCTTTAAGTGATGACGTATGAATCCTGTTTCCAGGTCCAAACTGCTCTGTGTTTATTAAGGCTGTTGTGTTTTTAACATGTTTTGTATCCTGTTCTATTTAATCTGAACAAGCCCTTAAAAACAATCCGTGATCACTGTCGGTCTCTCTGGGTTTTATTGCCACTGTTCATTTTAAAGCTCAGTGTTTAAACCCTTACGATGTAACTACAGCCCAGCCCATGCAGCAGTATATGAATGACTAACCTCGTATTGTGGATGGATTATCTCAGTTGTTCTCCTGACTGAAGTTTGGTCCGTTTACAGCATCCTGCCATGCGATTGCATTTGTCCCTAACCATCAGGAACCTTCACGTTAACTTTTATCCAGTGGAGAAAAGTTAGCGTTCATCCTCCAGCTTCACTGTGTTTATGCTAACATAGCTGTTTTGCTAGCGGTCACGTAGCACATCATTATATACCAGCTAGCCCAACTTCAGTAACCCTACAAACGTCACTGCTGTTTAGTTTTCTGTCCTCATTTATGTTGGAAGTGATAGCAGAGCTGTACGTTTGAATTTTTCAGAAATCTCTCAGTCAGAACGTGCTATATCATGTTTAGGTGGAAGCTAGCGAGCTAACTTCCTGCTAACTTCTAACTCTGTTAAACTTCATTAATCCTGTTTTCATGGATGCCTGGATGTTAAACTTAATTGTTACACCTGGTAAAGCAGCAATACTGATCATTTTATTAAGGTGAAATAATTTACATAGTTTGTAACTCTCTGTGATGCCGCAGTGTTCGTTTGACTTTGGGACCTGCAGCGGAGTTTGGACCCGGAAACGGCTAATGTCAGACTTAAAGAGCAGATAGCAGCCACAGTGTCTGATTTTACTTCATTTTTACATCTTTTTTTTAACAGTGTCAATTGATATCCGCTCTCTCTCCTCTGCTCTCCATCACACATGATTAAAGGCAAACTGGTGTTGGTCTCTGCTACGTACAGACATTGGTGTACAAATAGCAAAAGCATCATTTTATAATGACATAATTTCTTTTCATTTTGTTTCACTCGGCTTCCTTGGGGTGTGAGGTCATCTGGAAATCTTGGGAAATATCTGCCGTTTTCTGTAGAGAGGCAGAAAGCTTTGATTGGATGGCCTGTTTTGCCGTTTGGTTTGACCAGCTGGGACCTTCCTGTGTAGAGCTGGCATGTTCATCCTGCTCTCTGAGACATGCAGGTTTAGTGAACTGGCCACCTTAGAACGCCTGTTGGTGTGAATGTGACTACCAGTGTGTCTGTCTTTGTGTGCCAGCCGCTCTGATAGATTGCCAGCCAGTGCATACTGGGACAGTATCCAGTGCCGTGTGACCTTGAACCGGCTAAGCGGTTTAGAAAATGGATGGATGACTGACTCAGTGATGCTTAGTGCAGGAGAAACAAGTGTTTTCCTCAACAGGCTGCAGCTAATGATTTCTTTTCCCCCAGTTAATCTACTGTCTGTCCTGTCAATAAATCAGTGAGTTTTTTTCTCTATGAAATAGATAAATGCCTCCTAATGACTTTAATGATCCCACCAACATCTTCTTTTGATTTTTTTCTAATAGGTCTCAAGAACTGGATGATTTAGGAAGCTGGCAATCGGCAGGCTGTTGTGTGCTGGTAAATGTAGGCGTGGAAGGACCAGCGCGGTAAAGGAGATGTCTTCTTAGTCCTGGTGCCCGTGGACATGTTAGGTTATGCTTGGTATTCACATTGTTGAGAAGCTGGAATTTACTTTTGGTGATTAAAAATGAGTGAAATAACCTTTTTTGTCAACTGGCTGTTCAGTTCAGCTCTTATTAGCTTTGCATACCACAGTGTTGTGTTCCATAAAGCTAAGAGCAGATCCACTCGTCAGTACTGCCGCTGATTTTGTGCTACCTGTTCTTCTGCAGCGTGCTGCACTGTAGTGTGGTGACAAGTCTTGTGAGTGAGGTTGATTTCATTCTGTTATTGTTGTGATTGATCTCTGTTTTTGCAACCAAACTGCATGACTGCATGTGGATAACACAGCACAGATATTTGCATGTCTCCTTTTCAGTTTGTTATAGAGCGTTTATTTTATTGCAGAAAAGCGAGTCAGGCAGCAGGCAAAATTATGCCTGTTATGTTTGCCGTTATCATCCAGACACAACTAGCCCTCTGTTTCCCTAAATTGCCCTGTAGCCCATTGAAACCACACACACACACACACACTCTTACTCGCCCTCTCTTTCTCCCCCATCTCTCCCTCTCTCTCTCTCGCTAACCTCCCCCTTCCTTGCTGCATTTGCCAGACTGGCGCTGCCAGCATCATATGACAGGCACATGGACCTGTCTTGCCGTGCCAAGCCACAACACTGCGCCACTAAGAACAGGACCATGATGCCTTGCTCCTGTCACCCTCAGTAACCAAGGCCGCCAATCGTCAGTGACGGTTTGCAAAACGGAGAGGAAAAAGCTCCCGCTTCCAGAAACTGAACACATGCACAGAAGCAGACAGATTTAGGGACGTTATGGACCAGATTCTAGGAGACCGGAGCCACATTTAGAGTTCTGAGGTGTAGGAAGACCTCAGGCTGTACTGTTGACTGGCCTGTCCTAATTCTTACCGTCGGGATATGAAGCATCAGTCGGTCTGTGATTAGCAACTACGAAGACAACTGTGGAGTGTTCAAAGGCGCTTCAAGCAAACTGCATGTCACACACCTTAGTAACTGTTTGCACACACACACACACACACACACACACACAGATGCTGTCTTTAAGACAAACTGAGGTTACAACAAATATTGATTTGTTTTGTTAGAAAGGTGATTAAGAAATAGCAAAAATAACAACATGTTTGCATTATATACTGTGTGTGTGTCTGTGTGTGTCAATAATAACACAACATCATAAAGAATATTAGAGAGAGCTTTGTCATAATAGAATAAATGGTTTTATGCCCATGAGACGCCCTGTTAGCCTCGTGATCAGTCAGTCATTAAGGCAACTGGCAGTTGTGTGTGTGTGTGTGTGTGTGTGTGTGTGTGTGTGTGTGTGTGTGTGTAAATGACCTCAGGGACTGGGTTCTCAGGTGCTGAGAGAGAGAACATAGACTATAGTCCCCATGAGGCAGTGAAAGCGAGGGAGAGAAATATGACTTATTCAAATTATTTCGCCTCAGGTGTAAAGCATGATGAACAGAGTGGTGGAGAAGAGGATAAGAGAGCAGGAGAGGCTGGGGTGTTCCTCAGGGGTTAGCACATTGACACAGTATTGTGCTGTTCCTGCTTGTGTTCCTTTATAACGGATCAGGTTGACAAAGCATCCTGCATTAATGTGATTCCATTTCCAGAGAGATTTTTTTATTTCCTGCACCAAAGCCACAACGGGGAGCTCCACAGGTGTGATTGGGCAGATTTATTTGCCCTGTTTCTGCTGGGGGGGGGGGGGGGTGATGTTCCACACAGCGAAATTGTGACTCGAGTGCACTACAACATGGTTCCACTGCATCAATCTTATTATGTTTGCAAATACCCCGAAGGGTGGAAGATAAACAATCAAAAGTAAAACTGATTGACTAATTGATAGACTTTGATTTTATTTTGTAACCAGCCATTGTTTTATTCAATTCAACTCTATTTATAAAGCGCCAAATCACAACAACAGTCGCCTCAAGGTGCTTTATACTGTAAGGTAGACCCTACAGCAATACATACAGAGAAAAATCCGGCAATCATATGACCCCCTATGAGCAATTTGGTGACAGCGGAAAGGAAAAACTCCCTTTTAACAGGAAGAAACCTCTGGCAGATCTTACTATAGTCATCCCTCGTTTGTTGTGGGAGGTGAAATCCGCGAGGTAGCCAACTTTAGTTTGTTACAATTATTATAGATGTTTTAAGGCTGTAAAACCCGTCACTACACACTTTATACACTTTTCTCAGACAGGCATGAACATTTGCGCACTTTTCAAATCAAATCAAATCAAATCACTTTTTATTGTCACATCACATGTGCAGGCACACTGGCACAGCACATGCGAGTGAAATTCTTGTGTGCGAGCCCCACAAGCAACACTTTTCTCTCTTGTTTAAACTCTCAAAGTTCAAACCTTCATAGAAAAAAAGTCCAGTATTACAGGATGAAACCAAAGCCACCCGCAGGAGCCTTTGACGGTGCAGAACAGGGAGAAAACCTACAAACATACAGTGCAGCACTCCAGAGTCACACTGCTGGGATCGAAGATTTATGTAAATTTGACAAGCTGAACGCATCCTGTCCTGTACAGGAGACACGGCACGAGATTGATTGATGATGGTCTACAGCCAATCAGGACGCAGATCACAATGCGCTGTAAAAAAAAAAAAAAAGACTGCGCTTCACCTTTCGAGACTGCGAAAGGTGAAGCGCATTATAGCGAGGGACCACTGTATATCAAACCAACAGTGTGAAAAAAAGAGGCAGTGTATGGAAATATTGGATGCATTTTTATTCACATGCTGTTAAATCTGTACTTTGGCATACATGTTAATATTATAGATAAATACCCAGAGGAGGACAGGAAAGGGCAGCAAAATCGAGAAATACAATTAGCACAAAGTCCACAGTAGGGCTGCCACAAACGATTATTTTGATAGTCGACTATAGTCGATTATTTTTGCGATTAGTCGACTAATCAGATCATCATCCATTGGACATAAAACGTACAGCTTATTGCACCAGCAGCATCTGCTCCTATATAACTATCATTAGCTTACAGCTTTAAGTGTTTAAGGTGCTAACTAAAAATAAAGACAAGATGATAGTTTATTAAATTTTAATGAAATCTGCAGATTGTTTCGGTGAAGTTTAATAAACTCCTTGCTATCTAAAATATAACAGGACACCGGAGTAAACTCTCGAGCATCTCACACTTCTGATAATCAGCTGTCTGCTTGACGTTTATTCAGCTGTGTAAAATTTCTTCCGGCGCCCCCCGTGTGCGGCAGCCTGTTACAGCAGCTCTGCTCATTCTGAGTTTCTTTCTTTCTTATCTTTTTTCTCGTAATTTTTTTATAACTAACATATTAGTAATTAGACTCTGCAACCATGTTCTACCGTTTTGTGCTAGTCCTGGTCGTTTTTCTCAGTTTATTTCTACTTTTTTCACCCGTGTCTGGGGACCCAGAGCAGGGATCCTTTGTTTACAGTAAGGATCAGCTGTTAGCGCTGCGTCCTGCAGCGGTACTGCCGGCGGACAGACCCGATATTCCCAGCGAGCTGAGGAGGAAAAGACGGGGGTGTCGTGCTGGGAAGGAGCGCCGTCGCCCGAGAAGGAGACGTTATCGACCATCTCTTCCTTCTGTAATTATTGGAAACGTAAGATCTTTGCCCAATAAGATGGATGAGCTCACGTCGCTAACCTGGTCACAGAGGGAGTACCGGCAATGTAGCATCATGATGCTAACGGAGTCGTGGCTAACATCGCTAACTCCGGACACAAGCGTGACACTACCGGGATTCCAGCTGCTGCGAGCGGACAGGACCAGAGACAGCGGTAAGAGGAAAGGAGGGGGACTGGCAGTTTTTGTGAACGACAGATGGTGTAACCCTGGGCACATCACTGTAAAAGAGCAACTCTGCAGCAGAGACATTGAGCTGTTAGCCGTTAGCATGCGTCCGTACTACCTGCCCCGGGAGTTCTCGCATGTTATCGCGATAACAGCGTATGTCCCCCCCTCGGCCAACGCGGATGCAGCCTGTGACTCTCTCCACTCTGTGGTCAGCTGACTGCAAACACAATCACCGAGAGCCCTTCTCATAATATCAGGGGACTTCAATCATGCCTCACTGGACTCCACACTGCCCACCTTCACCCAGTATGTGACCTGCCCAACCAGAGTCAATAAAACACTGGACTTACTGTATGCCAATGCAGAAGAGGCATACAGTTCATCACCTCTCCCTCCCCTGGGCAGATCTGATCACAACCTGGTGCACCTTGTCCCTGTGTATGAGCCCTTAGTGCGCAGGGAGCCACCAGCCACCTGCACAGTACAGAGATGGTCAGAGGAGAGCGAGGAGGCTCTTAAGGATTGTTTTGAGTCGACTGTGTGGGAGGTGATTTGTGATGACCACGGTGAGGACATCGACAGCCTTACTACATGCATTACTGACTATATAAACTTCTGTGTGGATAACACTGTACCTACCAGGACTGTACGGTGTTTCTCCAACAACAAACCTTGGATTACCCCAGAAATTAAAACCGTCCTCAAGCAGAAGAGGAGGGCCTTCAAATCCAGAGACAAAGAGGAGTTGAAAAGGGTGCAGAGAGAGTTGAGGGGACTGATAAGGAATGGGAAGGACAGCTACAGGCAGAAGATGGAGAACCAGCTTCAACAAAACAACGTTGGTGAAGTCTGGAGAGGCCTCAGAACCATCTCGGGCCACAAACAGCAGAACTCTCTGCCTGGGAGGGATGTGAGATGGGCAAATGAACTGAATCATTTCTTCAACAGATTTGATTCAACCATGAGGCAGTCTGCAACATCGGCTGCAGACTCACCCACCCCCACTGCTGCTGCTCCACCTCAGACACTTCACACCTCCTCTATTCACCCTGCTCACTCCCCCCCACCCCCAACAACAGCATCCAATACACACTCAACACAAGGCTCCAGCCTGTCTCTCTCAACCACCCAGGTTAGGAGGGAACTGAGGAGGATTAATGGCAAGAAGGCAGCGGGCCCAGATGGCATCAGCTCGAGGGTCGTCAGGTCCTGTGCGGACCAACTGTGTGGGGTGATGGAGCACCTCTTCAACCTGAGCCTGAGGTTGGGAAGAGTCCCACAGCTCTGGAAAACCTCCTGTGTTGTACCAGTGCCAAAGACTTCACGCCCCAAGGACCTCAACAGCTACAGGCCGGTGGCTCTGACATCCCACCTGATGAAGACCCTGGAGCGGTTGGTCCTGGCTCAGCTTCGGCGCCTAACAAGCTCATCACTGGACCCACTTCAGTTTGCCTACCAGCCTGGCATTGGAGCGGATGATGCCGTCATTCACCTCCTACATCGTTCCCTCGCTCACCTGGAGACCGCTGGAAGCACTGTGAGAATTATGTTCTTTGATTTCTCCAGTGCCTTCAACACTATTCTTCCCTCGGTTCTAAAGGACAAGCTGGTGAACTCTGGAGTGGACCATCACCTCACTACCTGGATCCTGGACTACCTCACCGACCGACCACAGTATGTGAGGACTCAGGGCTGTGTGTCGGACAGGGTCGTCTGCAGTACGGGGGCCCCACAGGGAACGGTTCTGGCTCCGTTCCTCTTCACCATCTACACTGCAGACTTCTCCCACAATTCCACCCAGTGCTTCCTGCAGAAGTTCTCTGATGACTCTGCAATAGTCGGCCTCATCACTGATGGGGACGACAAGGAGTACAGAGGACTGACTCAAGACTTTGTGGACTGGTGCCAGCTGAACTACCTCCAGATCAACGCCAGTAAAACCAAGGAGCTGGTGGTAGACTTCCGCAGGCACAAGCATTCTCCACTGCAACCACTGAACATCCAGGGTATGGACATTGAGGCTGTGGACAGCTACAGGTACCTTGGTGTTCATCTGAACAATAGACTGGACTGGACTCATAACTCAGACGCCCTCTACAGGAAAGGGCAGAGCAGGCTGTACCTGCTGCGGAGACTCAGGTCGTTTGGGGTGGAGGGCCCACTCCTGAAGACCTTCTATGACTCTGTGGTGGCTTCTGCTATCTTTTATGGTGTGGTCTGCTGGGGCGGCAGCATCTCTGCTGGGGACAGGAAGAGACTGAACAGGGTGATCCGAAGGGCCAGCTCTGTTCTAGGATGCCCTCTGGACCCAGTGGAGGTGGTGAGTGACAGGAGAACGGCGGCTAAGCTGTCATCCCTGATGGACAACATCTCCCACCCCATGCAGCAGACTGTGACAGCACTGAGCAGCTCCTTCAGTGGGAGACTGCGGCACCCACGGTGTGGGACGGAGAGATTTCGCAGGTCTTTCCTCCCCACTGCTGTCAGACTCCATAATAAAGACTTTAACTGATCAAGCACACACATCCATACATATGCAATAATACTAAGTGCAATAATCCTTTCTGTCATCGTTGTAATTTTACTCAGTTGTATATAGTATTTGTATTTGTATTCTATTTTTATCTTATTGTATATTTATTTTATTTTATTCTACTGTATATAGTATTTTATTCTATTCTGTACAGTTGTGTACTGTATTTATTCTTATTGTATTCTAATTTTTGCCTCATAACTTTTGCACTGTCCACTTCCTGCTGTGACAAAACAAATTTCCCACGTGTGGGACTAATAAAGGTTATCTTATCTTATCTTATCTTAAAAACTTTAATCTCAGCCAAACCAATTTACTCAGGAACAAATAAAATACTAAAAAAAGCCAAACAATAACATGTTTAAGTTATCTAAGTGACTCATATATCATATTTAACCTGAGTAGCGAAAGACGGCGGTGGGTTTGAAGACGATTTGCCGGGAGTCCGGTGTTCTCACGGCTCTAGTGAGCCTAGCCCCCGGCTCGCTATCGAGCTAGTGGGTAACAGACGTCTCCCAAAACGTCGGAGCGCTTTTGAAAATATGCGGTGTCTTGATAAACTGAGCAGATATTTGAGGTTTACACAGCTACATTCTCGCCTGAAAATATGTTAAACGTTTATTTTGTGACCCAGAAAGAATAATAAGAGTAACATTAAAACTAACTAGCTGCCGCCATTGTTGGAAACTGAGCTGGGCCGCGCTATGAATTCTGGGACACAGCTTCTTCTTCTTCGGGGTTTAACGGCAGCTGGCATCCTTGTACATGCAGTGCTGCCATCTTCTGTTTCAGTCCGTTATTACACTCTTAAATCCTGCTACTTATTCCTGCGTCTTTTGTGATCTTACAAAGCTTCAAACGACGCGTCGACTATTAAATCAGTCGTCGACGATTCTGTTAGTCGATGTAATCGTGGCAGCCCTAGTTCACAGTCAACATTTACTCCAGTTTCACTTCCACTGTTTGAGAAATGTGAACACCTGATGGCGGGATTATTGTAAATCACATATTTCATGTTTAGACTTCATTGTACTTTAATTGTAAGGTACAACCTGTGTTATGTATACTGGGCCCTCAGAGGCATTTTAATGTTATACTTCTTTTTGTCAACATCCTGAACAGTTAAAGGTTTGCTTATTTAAATGCTGTTTGTTTGTGTGTTATCTCTTGTAGACGTTTGTTCTGGGATTCTTGCTTGTTTGAATCGTGTTCTGTGTTCAGTCTGTTAGCCAGCTGCTGCTGCTGCTAATTAGGCCAAGTTAAAAATAGATCCCTGCTGTATGCTTATAGGATTAATATATCACCTCAGTCTGCCAGAATTCTCATGATCTATGGAGTCAGAGTCAGATATTAATATTAAAAAAATATACATATAATCTGATACAGATATCTGAAACATCATCTGAGTTTTGACTGAAGTATAATGACCTGACATTGTCACAGTAGCTTCAGTAATGTAGCAGGTAATGTTAGAGCAGTCATGGAGAGCAGCTTTGAGTCATGTGTTTGTGCTTTGCTGCTGTTTTTGATTTGTCTGTGAACAGAAGGAACTGTTGTGCAGTGTTATACAACAGGGCCTGATCTTATTAGCTTGTATGTATTTGGTCATCAAC
The DNA here is from genome assembly GCF_057382095.1 of Aulonocara sp. 'chitande type north' Nkhata Bay. Classification (NCBI taxonomy): domain Eukaryota; kingdom Metazoa; phylum Chordata; class Actinopteri; order Cichliformes; family Cichlidae; genus Aulonocara; species Aulonocara sp. 'chitande type north' Nkhata Bay. Next base: position 1,453,592 of record NC_141350.1, on the reverse strand, counting down.
CAAAGCCCTGAAACATGCATCAAAAAAACTCAGATAGCCACAACTAGAACTCATGTCCGTTTCAGTTATTTCGCTTTAATTTTATCGCTCGGTCACCAGTTTAGCGAGGCGGAGGTGGGCGTGGTCTTCTCTGATGCTGATGTTTCGGACTCTCCGTCAAGATTAGACGGCAGTGAATCAGCAGCATTTAGACTGTCGTTACTTTAGCGCTCTCAGTAAATCTTCGGACAGTTAGCCAACCGTCACACACACAAATGCAGGAACTGCAAACCTCAACCACGATGACAGAGCAAATAAACAAAGCACTTTCTAACGGCGTTACATCTGACCCTGCCGTCTGACAGGGTTTGCTGTTTGTCTGGTTCTTGCTTCTTTTTCTCTGCCCTTTATTCTGTTGTGTCCTGGTTTTACTGCTTGAAGATATACACACACTTTCCTTTATTCATATACACTCTGCAAAACCTGTACCCGGAGAGAGGGCAGGGGTTGTGTGTCTGTGTGTGTGTCTTCTTGGCCTGCTAGATCTAAATTATGAAGGACATTTCAATCTATATTTGATGACTGCCTCCACGCGGGGTGTGTGTGCCATTTTATGGTTGTGAATGCACACGCTGTATACGTGTCTTTATAGGGACTGCAGGGGTAAAAGGTTGCAGCGATTGACCGTCTCACTCATTGTTGCTGTGTATTTTTGTTTGGTGAGGTCAGTGTGGAGACTTGCCTACTCGTGATGTTCTCAACTGGTGCAGCACTCATGATGGAGTATCGAAGACTCTAACAGAACATCTGATTTTCCTGGTAGCGAACTACTGAGCAGTAACCATTCTCCATGATGGACTATATAATGTCTTGGAAACAACAGATGACATTTTCACCATGGGCCGAGCCCATCTTCTTCAGTTCTTCACTCAAAAAGCAATCAGAGCCAGTTTTTGGAAATGGACGGCAGTGACAGGACCTGCTTCTACCATCGAAGGTGGAAAACAGAACAGGACCTACTCACGCCGTTCTTATAAAAGTACAGTCTTTGATTCAGTAGCCTGTAGAACCAGCTTTAGTTGCAGTAACTTGAAGTAATAATTTTTCCTGTGACTTGATCAGTCTCTCAGAGCATCAAGAAGACATTTCAGCCCACTCGTCTTTACGACGTTGTTTCCATTCGTGGGGTTTTCAGACGTTTGCGCTCAGTTCTTCTAAAGTCTCTCCACAGCATTTTAGCCAAGTTAAGATCTGGACTTTGAGCCACTGAATCACCTGATTCATCTTTCCTTTTGCAGCCATGTTGGTGGAGATTTGCTTGTCAGACAGATGACCTCTCCATGACCTCATGCTTTACTCATATGACTGTCTCGATGACTATGAAGTGTATGTCCACAGGCAGACTGAGGTTTGCATCTTATTCAGAAAACTCTCCCTTTGCATCCACACGCTCACATGTTCTCATCACTGCCAACTTTGTTTAGCAGTGAGTGTTTCCAGCATTTTGTATGAGGTCTTGGCGTCCGGGGGCCGGGTCTGTGACCCAGCAGTTTGTTTTGATTTCTTATGTTACATTGGAATAATGTAAAGCTCTTGTTAGTTTGGGTTTAGTTGAGTTTTAGTCTAGTTTATGTTTAACCTATGTCTCTTTTCCTGTCTCGTCTTCTGTCTTTAACGTTTAGTTCTTGTCACAACGGGACTGAACGGACTCACGCGCAGGCTCTAGGTCTTGAAAGCACAAGAGTCTTTATTATGATACACCAGGTGATTATTTACAAAAGTGAGGGGAAAGCCGGGCTCCGGGGGTCCACACACGAACGGGAAAGACGCCGATAGTCACACACACACACACTCCGTCCACTCCTCTTCACACTCCACTCACTCGGGTAACACGGGGGTAGGTTCAGGGAATCTGTACACAGAGACACGAAGGGATAATAAGGCAAATCGCTGTGAAAACACTCTAGAAGTAATTGAGCTGGGGTTACACTGACGAGGGTCGGCAACGGTCCAGCGACAAGAAACACAGAGCTGCCATCTTATAAAGGAGCTGGATCACTCGTGATGAGCCACAGGTGCGTGGGCAAAGGGCAGGAGCCCACAGGTGAGCTCCGCCCAGGCAGAGGGAGGAAGGAAAGAGGGGAAGGGAGAGAGCAGGAACAAATAAAAAAAGAATACAAAACATATGTAGCCATACTGAGCCGACCGGGTAGGCACAGGGAGCCTGACAGTTATGCCCGTGCCTTCGTCTCCCTCATCTGTCCTCACGTGTCTGTCCTTGTGTCTGTCATGTGTTTCATGTCAGCTCGTGTTGTCCCGTCTACATCCCGTTATGTTCCTGTTTTATTTTGAAGAGTCTCGTGTTCCATGTTCGGTGTGTTTAGTTTCGCTTCCCCTGTGGTGTTCAGGTTCATTTGTGTCAGCTGTGTTTCCCAGGTGTTTCCACTTCGCTCATTACGCTGCTGTGTATGTAAGTCCTCTGTCAGGTCGTTTGTGTAGCGCAACCTTTCTAATGACGAGTGCCATTTAAAATTTCCTCAGAGGTCAGTGTGCCATATGATTGCATTAGCAATGAATGTAATAACGCTCTATATCAACAGTTACTCACTATATAGAACCACTTTATAGGATTACATTTGTTTGCAGATGTTGGCAGCTGTCAGCGAATAGTTATCAGCTGTTTGGAAACAAAAAAAAGACTTTTTATCCACAACAGCAACTGAACAGAAAATACAAATGCTATTTATGGTCTCCTCAGAAGAATGATAAGAAAAATAAACTGAGCCAATATGGCATGTTTGTTAATACAGAGACACACATGTTAATGTGATCTCTGGGCTCCCACTCAGAGACACAGGTCTCCAGCATTCAGAGGCTACCTGAGGACTCATGTGAGAGAATCTGCTCACACAGACATGTAGAGCCAAATACTGTCAATAAGGCCTCTGCAATGTTCTGAAGACAGTTAAACTTGTCAGGTAGTGATGTCCAGCAGGTGAACATGCAGCTCCATGAACACGCACAGCTGTGGATTCCAGCTGCTTCGATGTTATATGTATGATTTCTATACATTTTACACCAGATAAAAACTTTGGTTGTAAGCTTCAGATAATTATTTAATAAAAGCTAGACATTTTAAATGAGAATAAGAAAGTATTTCTTTGTGCCCCCCTCTCCCTGTTAATGCCCTACCTGCCCCCCTGGCAACACTTTGCTAGACCCGCCCCTGCACAGTTACCAGCTGTCAGCTACTTAGAAAAGGATCCTGGTGTTATTAGTCTCTCAGAAACAGTTCATAACTTCAACTCATCCATGTCACCTAAAAGGTAAACCTGTTTCTCCATCACAGCTCTGATGATTCAGTAAGGACATCTCCTGGTTTCATCTTCATGTTTCCCTCTCACCACATATCCAAACCGACATCATGACCAGCAGCTTCACAGCTGTGGCTCCAGCAAACATCAGCTGATACTAGAAATTAATATTAAATAAATTCTAACAACAGCTGATCAAGCTTAAACGTGCTGCTGTTGTTTAGCGCGACATCCGCTGGTTTCCTTTTTCTGGCGCAAAGTGGGCGATAAACAAACGAGAGAGATGATCAGCTGATCATTGATCAGTTTCATGATCGAAGTAGAAACAGGAGAGGGAGGGGGGAGGATGAGAGAAGAAGAAACAGCTGTGCAGCGTAAACACAGAATAACTCCAGCTTTGTGTCTTTTTCATTGTAGCTGAAGTCCGGGACAAACTGTTCCTTTTCACTTCAACACGAAACGCGTAATATTTTCTCTGAATACGAGACGATTACGTCTTTTTACGGGACGGCTGGCAGCTACTAACTAACCTTATGAATAAAATAAAGTTCACTATCAGTAACATCATAGCACCACCCAGCTGTATAGAAACTCCGTCATGCTAGCTAGCACGCAGTACGGAAAAAGTCAGAATGACGAAAACAAACTCCACCTAAACTTGGTTTATATCTGACCAGATGGACTGCAGGTCATAACTTCTTACCTGAAGTTCTCCTGACGCTCGGACCGGCGGCCGCCTCGGGGCTCTCCTCCTCCTGCCTCCCCTTTCTTTCATCCACCTGCTGGCCTCCACCACTTGCTAATGTTACTGAATCTGTGGAAGCTCCGCCATAGCCACCACCAAACAACTGAGTTATTTTTACACACCGACCAGCATCTGGCCAATCCACCACCTCTCATTGTTTATACCGTTACAAAAAAAACAGCCAAATGCCCGATGGCCAGTCCAGCTATGGTCGTGCCATCAGTTAACCCTTCGCGTGCCTAGGGTTGCCGACCCCTGGTCTAGCGTCACGTACTTCAAGTTGCAGGATTATTTCAGGTTCGGTTCATGTTGGCGTCCCACGTCGTAGTTTTCATGTCAGTGTTTAGGTTTTAGTTTAGTTTCGCTTTTGTTCGCCTTGTTTTCTGCTTTTCTGCTTAGTTTTTGTCTCTTTCGTGTCCGCTCCACAAACACAAACACAGCTGCCCGGCTGTGACACTTGGTTCTTCACCACTGGGATCCCTCTCTCTACATCTGCTCTTCCAGTCAGCGGCAGCAGCAGCGCACTGCTGACATGGATGTAAATGACTTACAATCTAAAGAACATTCACACTGCCTCGTGTAATGAGCTTATTTTCTTAGCCAACAGATAAAGTGGTTTTCCAGTCAAACACGCACACAGTGACAGTGCTTACAGCACATTTTCTCCTACCAAGGTAAACATTAGGATTGTACAGCAGCGGTATGGAAACGGCTCGATCGTTAGCAGCGTCGTCCAGTTGCCTGTCTTTCAGTCACACTCGTACTCTCTGTATTAAGAAGACATTTAGCTTTAGCTACTTTGCGCTGAAAGTTGCCAAAATATCTGCAAAACACAAGGAAATAATCCACAGTTAATCGGGAAGGGAAGCAATATCTTTGCCTTTTATTTTATGTGTCTCAGTAAAAGTGATTCTGCCCCATTACTTAAAACTGAACATTTACCCTGCTTAATAGAAAATATGGAGACATACATAGTGGCCATTCAGCTAAAAGATGTAAAAGCCAAAGATGTGCTTTTGTGAGGATAATAATTATGTTGGTGTTAAGGGGAGAGGCTGCTGATAATCTTGGGAGTGCGTCGTGAAAATGCAGAGAAACATAAATGAAAGCAAATGCAGGAAGCATTTACTTCACATTTCAAACTTTCATGTCAAGTCACATTATGTGGCACTCCAGATTCACACTTCCACCTCTTGATCAAAGCCTTTGAAAAGTAAACACTCAAAGCTGAAGTGCGAGTTGTTTATATCATGAAGGAATATCTTTAGAAATGAACGCGAAGGATGCGACCGTACAAACACAGACGATGTTTGATGTTCATTGATTGTATAAGTAGCCTGACTAGCCCATCCAATCAATACTGTTTCCAAATAAGATGTGTCTCCTGTGGTTATAGAGTCTGATTAAGCTGTGCACTTATAAGAGTTTTTAATGAATGTGATGTATGCATTGTGTGTGTGTTTGGGGGTATGTGCGTGTCACCCACGGTGATGTATGAAAGCCTTGCTGCTGTGCCTCTGACCAGATAATGAAACTCTGACTCAGTTGTTTTGCAGCTATGCACCGTCTCTCGATCTACAACTTTACACACATAAACGCTGACACGCGTGTAATAACTCACACAGCGCACATATGCATCTGTATTTGACATTCAGTGTTGATGTATTGCTACTGGCTGGCAAATCCTGCTAGCTGCATTCACACACACAGACACACAAACACACAGTTTACCTCTCACTCATGTGCACGTGCACATTCAGCATGCTGCTGATTCTGTTTGTCAGAGGACACATTTGTGCTCTTGCACGGTAAAAGCCAGACAGATGTGCATGTGTGTGTCTTTTAATGTGGGTGTTTGCACACTGCTAGTGGCATTTAGAGGCAAATCAATGCCCTGCTGACTACCGCTGCTAATTGAAGGTTAGCAGATCCCATCAGCATGAGTCTCTCTCGCTCTCTCTGCCCTTCTCTCTTCCTGTCCTTGGTCGATTGAGCCGTATTTTTGTCCACCTCAGGAGTCGCATTATCTAACAGACACTGATGCACTGATACACTGGACCATATCAGCTGTATCCCTGCCACGTTGCTCTATGCGCACATGTCCTCACACATATTGTTCTCCATTAGAAAATGAAATAACAGAAACCTAAAAACTTTACAGTGACTTTAATTTTTTTTTCATTTTTATGCGATCGGCTCATATTTCCTCTCTGAATTGTCATCGTCTTCAAAGAAGCTGCGATCGGTTTTAGTGCATGTATTCCTCCACATTTTCTCATAGTGTGTGTGTCTGTGTGTGTGTGCATGTGTGTGTGTGCGTTAGATAGCAGCCTGAGCAAATGCTGCAGTGATGTGGAGCCAGCTGCAGTCAGCAGTGAGAAGAGTGTCATGTCAGGCTGACACAGTGTGCATGTGCGTGCTTTTATGTTTTCACCGTGGCTGCATGAGAAAAGAAGGCTCAAGGTGATGTCATGCTGTTGCCATGGTAACAAAGACACCGGAGAGGAAGAGGAAAGAGGAGGCTGGGTCGGGGGTGGGGTGAGGGGCGTTGGCAGGGCTGAAGATGACCAAAGTTCACCTGGAAAATATGAAAAACAGAGAAAGGTCAAAGGACACAGTGTGACTGAAATATGGATGAAGCAGAAAATGAAAGAAAAGTCAGTGAGAGCAGACCTCCACTGTCAGCTCGCTTAAACAAAATCTCAGCTTCCTCCTCGGGTTCGTCTCTCTGCCCCGCCCACCCCCGCCCACCCCGCCCCCTTTAATTCTTCTTCCTTCAATTATTAACTTCATAAGAAGCTGCATCTGTCTGCTCATACCGTGAGTGTGTGTGTGTGTGTGTGTGTGTGTGTGTGTGTCTGTGTGTGTGAGTGTGTGTGAGTGTGTGTGTCTGTGTGTGTGTGTGTGTGTCTGTGTGTGTGTGTGTGTCTGTGTGTCTGTGTGTGTGTGTGTGTGTGTGTGAGTGTGTGTGTCTGTGTGTGTGTGTGTGTGTGTGTGTCTGTGTGTGTCTGTGTGTGTGTGTGTGTGTGTGTGTGTGTCTGTGTGTGTGTGTGTGTGTGTGAGTGTGTGTGTCTGTGTGTGTGTGTGTGTGTGTGTGTGTGTGTGTGTGTGTCTGTGTGTGTGAGTGTGTGTGTCTGTGTGTGTGTGTGTGTCTGTGTGTGTGTCTGTGTGTGTGTGTGAGTGTGTGTGTCTGTGTGTGTGTGTGTGTGTGTCTGTGTGTGTGTGTGTGTCTGTGTGTGTGTCTGTGTGTGTGTGTGTGAGTGTGTGTGTCTGTGTGTGTGTCTGTGTGTGTCTGTGTGTGTCTGTGTGTGTGTCTGTGTGTGTGTGTGTGTCTGTGTGTGTGTGTGTGTGTGTGTGTGTGTGTGTGTGTGTGAGTGTGTGTGTCTGTGTGTGTGTGTGTGTGTGTGTGTGTGAGTGTGTGTGTGTGTGAGTGTGTGTGTCTGTGTGTGTGTGTGTGTGTGTGTGTGTGAGTGTGTGTGTGTGTGAGTGTGTGTGTCTGTGTGAGTGTGTGTGTGTGTGAGTGTGTGTGTGTGTGTGTGTGTGTGTCTGTGAGTGTGTGTGTGTCTGTGTGTGGGTTAATCCTCTCTGTCTTACACCTTCATCGGTCCTTCTTCGACTGTGTCTACTATTTATTTTAGTGTAAAAGTTAGTGGAGGGGCTCATTTAACATTGGTGCGTAAAAAAATGAGTGTAGTGAACCGACGTGGTACATGATGGTGCGTCGGGCCGCAGATTTCACACTAGCTAAAAATGTATTTGGTCAAACTGGGTAGAAAATATCTGAATTCTGTTTGTTCTAAAATACACAAAGGCTGGTGCCTGCTCCACTGCTGGTCTTAGAAGAATCGCATATCAGTGATTTATTGATGGTTTAACTTTTTGTTTATTTGCCACAATCGATCACCTTACACCCTGTTTTTTTACGTAGCCGGCAGCAGCTGGCAGGTGTAAATGATTTAAAGTCGTGCTGTTTGTCTCTGAACTGACAACCCAAGGATTCAGGGCCGTGTAGCGTCATATTATCTCCTCGCCTCCAGTACACACCTGTCTACCTTATTAACATTTGTCAGTTTAATATTAAAGCAGTGTTCTTAACAATTACTCATTGTTACTGTAAATCAATAAGTATAAGCCTGAATAGTTTCTCACATATTTGTTCTTTACTGTATAAAGAAGATCACAGCATGTCTTTCACTTACGTGACTGACGCTGCAGTCACCTAAATAAGATCATCACTCCAGAATAACAGGATTATATTTTCCACAGTTTCATAACAGTAAATACAGCCGGCCTTACAATTCTCCTAATTTCCCCCACCCCCTCGCTCCCTCCCCCTCTAGCTCTTTTTATGTTGCAGTCTTGTGCTGTGTGTGTGTGTGTGTGTGTGTGTGTGTGTGTGTGTGTGTGTGTGTGTGTGTGATTGGCAGTGACATACATGGCCCTGATGTGTCAGGACTTTGAATGAAGGCTAGTTTGAATCTCCCTTCTCAATCACCCGGTTTACTCCTTTCTCCTCCATCCATGCTTTTGTGTTGCTTATTCCAAATTCTGGCCCTACCATCTAAATATCATAGCAGAGCTCGTGACTCACGAGACCAGGCAGCATTTTTGCAATCTTCTGTTGCCCAATTTTGCTGAGCCTGTGCGAATTGCAGCTTCCGTTTCATTTTTCTGGTTGACAAAAGTGGCATCTGGTGTGGTCTCGTGCTGCGTTAAGGTTCAAAATGCAATGCATTCTGGGTTCCTCCTTTGGTTGCAATGGTGTTTTGAACAAGAACTGCTGCTCACTGGACATTTTCTTTTTTTCAGATTCTCTGTAAAGCTTAGAGATGGTTGTGTGGGGAAATCCCAGTAGATCAGCAGTTTCTGAAATACCATGCCACATTCAGAGTCACTTAAATCACTTCCTTACTTTTGAACTTCAGGATGATGACTTATATCTACATGCCTTTGCCATGAGACTGGCTTTATCGTTCTAAAAGCCAGGTCACAGAACTATTTGAAATGCAAACAAATTGCACTGCAGTGTGAATGGATGCACTTGCCCTGGATGAAGCTTAAATTTCACCCACAAACAGCCCTGGATGGCCTCAGGAGGCTGCAGGATGCTGCAGGAGGCTGCAGGAGGCTGCAGGATGCTGCAGGATGCTGCAGGAGGCTGCAGGAGGCTGCAGGAGGCTGCAGGAGGCTATGTAGCTGGATTGCAGCAGCTCTTTAACCTCGTCTTTTACTCTAAAGGAGTACTATGGTTTGTGGAGTTCATATCATTAATACTTAATGATAGAAAGGCAGATTAACAGAAAGGTGTAAATGGTAGAGTACAAAGAAAATTCAAAATGCTGGATTGTTTATGTATTTGCAATAGTAGATTTACTTGAAATGTGCCTTTATGATAATCTAAGAAAACTGAACTGATACCTCTGATATTCCATTTTGGTCTTATGGATGATGTAAACTCACAGGGCTACAGCACAGCTGAATGCACTGGTTCAGGAGACTGGAGGCTGTGAAGAGGCCGGCACACAGTGGAAGTGCTGGTGGATAAAGAAAGCGAGAGAGCAAGACCTAATGTCTCTGTGCTCTGATGTGTCCTTTGTGAGTTCAGAGCTATAGTGAGTCCTGTATGAGTGCTGTCATGCATTCAGTAATATGCCTCAGCATCCCCCCTCACTCTCTCCCTCTGTGAGTTTATGTGTGTGTGTTGCTTGGGTGGTGGTGGTGCTCCATCCAGAGCTGCTTCTCCTCACCATTCTTCTGCTTTCTAACAGAACGAGAGAGAAAAGGGGTCCAGCCTGAATAGACCCGAGTGATGGGCTGAGTGGTGAGAGGGGGGAGGGATGGGGTGCGTGCGTGCGTGCGTGTGCACGCATGCGTGCGTGTGCGCGTGCGTGTGCACGCATGCGTGCGTGTGCGCGTGCATGTGTGTAAAGCACCCAGTCAGCCAAGCAGCTAGTGCTGCTTTCTAGTCTTGTGCTGCAGAAAGTTCTGCCCACGGGGTGCTGACATACACACATGTGCGCACATACACTCATGTGGGACTACAACCCCCAACGACACAGACACACACACATATTCTTGCATTGTTGTGATCAACAATAGCCAATTTTGTCATAACTATTGAAAAGACGTATGAATATTTTTGGTGTTATAAAGGCTGATGCTGAAAATCTGTCTCGATTTTTGCTCCCGTCAGTTTTTATACTGAACAAAGCGTTTCTTTCAAATTCAAAGCCAAAGTAAATATGAGATACAGTTTCATGCAGACATGTGGGCAGTAATAAAAAACCCATAATGGCAGGGCTTCCCCAGTGTAATGTGTTTGAACTCTACAGTCACGACTAACTCATTAACTTTAGTTTCCTGCTCACATCTGTCCACTTATATCTGCTAAGTTGACGGATGTAATTAAGGTGAAGACTTCAAATAAAATTGAAATGAATATTATTTATATGGGACCAAATCTTCAGGCTCTTTGTACTGTAAGAAGGAAAACTCTGACAATCAGACAAACGTCTATGAGGAAGCACTTGGCAACAGTGGGAAGGAAAATCTCACTTTTAACAGGAAGTAGCCTCCAATCACATACAGCCTCCAGCATACCAGGCTTCTTCTTCCCGCTGGCTGTTGGGTTGAACAGTCATGGGTCTCCAAACAGCTGTATTCACACAAGTCAAGACCAAACTTGATGTTGTGCTTGGCGTAAATGCAGCATCAGAACCAGTGTGTCAGCAAAAGCTCTACTGCAGCACTTTCACCGCTTTGTGACGAAGGTTAACAGAGAGCTATGTTACGTTGTTGCTGTTGATCGATCACTAAATGGTAACATTAAACAAACACGTTCAGATTTTCATGTTTGGTGAAGATGACGAAGAAAAAGAAATATGAGAGATTTTGTGATCTGATATTACATTTGTGAAGTTTATGTCAGTTAACTTTGCCCTGTACCCTCTGCATGTGTAACTGCAGGAACTATTTATTATCTTTTCTAATATGTATATTAATAATAGAATAACTGTCCAAAGCAAACTTATTTCTGATCCAGCGATAACTTAGAAACACTTCAGAATAAGTGAGGTGCATTGTAACAGACACGCCGGCGTATAGGCCTACGTGTGACAATGACGGCCCCACCAACCAACACTGTACCCACTTGTTAAAGCCCCGCCTCCTGTTTTTAGTGTGAATGCAGGACAGGTTTTCTCCTTCTGGCCCGTCTCTGTCTTTTCCCTTTTTTACCATTCAGTTTTCTATAAGCCTCTTCGCCTGTCTCTAGGATACCGGCCAGTTACCGTAGCAACTGGGCTAGCTCTGTGGAGCGCACAGCCACGCAGTCACGTGACCAGCTATCTTTCATGCGATTGGATGTGGTTGTTTGTCTATTGGTTGAAACTGGGGGTACCAACAGTTTCCCTCTTCACATGTTCACACACTCCTTTGCTCTCTCTCTGCCCCCTCTCCTCTTCCTCGCTGTCTCTTAGCAAACACAGGGATTGTGTTAGATCAGTGCAACACTGCAGTCGCTGCATGGAGCCGCGTTTGATCACTCTGCTTTGATTGTCTGCATTTAAGGAGAACAACTGTGTTATTTTCACACAACAAAGCATTTCTGCTCGCACCCTCAGCTCGCACAGTCTTGTGACTCTCTGGTGTCGATGATCTGCAGCTTCGTGCTGCTGTATTAATGGCAGGAGATGGCCACAGATCTAAATTTTGCACAGTTGTTTCTTTGTCTAACGATTCGTTCCATTTATCAATGAATGCGGTGGCTATGTGAAAATGTTTTCTCTCATTTAAGGTGGCACTTTCATATTCCTCTCAACAAAATCTTTAAAAACTTGAATTTGATGACATTTGTCATCTACAAAACCAACACAATAAATTCAGTTTCTGACACATTTAAGAACTTTGGTTGAATTTTATTAAATCTTTTCTTTTCAGCTGACTTCTTTGATTTTCAGCTGAAAAGCTGCGGTTGTAACTTTCTTGCAAGTAATTTCTCCATCCAACTCTTCCCTTTCTAACCAGTTTCTAGCAGCTGAAACTGAGCAGTCTACTAATTCCTTTCAAGAGCAGCTTCTGCCAACTGCTGCAATCCCCAAGCTCTTCAGGCCTGCTGGGAGATTTAGCCCTCTGTAGTCTGTCATGGATTTTTCCTGAAGTCTTGTCCCAAGTGGATAATTCCTAGAAACTGTAAAACGAAGTGCCTCGGAGGCTATTTTAACCTCCTACCTCAACTAGCCAGAGCAAGTTGTTTTCACACAACATCAGCTGCGAGCTGGGCCTGATTCTCCTGATATTCCCGAGGTCTACGTGTGCAAACTGCAGCAGTTACTTCATAGTCAGGAACAAAAGTGTACAGTTATAATTCACCTGCTGTCATTGGAGCCGAGCAGATCAGCCTCCCCGAGGACGTTTCTGATCCTCGTTCCTCTTCGTTACACTCAGTTGTGATAGTACAGTCAGTCTATGGAGATGATGAAGCCAGCCAGAATAAAATTATCAAACAGCAGAGATGCCTGGTTAATGTCACCAAACAACACCGCGGGGAAACCTCGGCTTTGACTCGAGGTTCTGTCCAGCACAAACGTCCGTGTTTGTGTTTAATGCCTGTCAAATACGAACATTCAAATGCTCGCTGCAATACGAAGCTTTAGATAGAAAACTGGAAATAAACTCGGGCACAGAGCGCATCCATAGGCAGCAATATACAACATGTATAATTACTGTGTTGGAGAGCTAGCATCCAAGTACAGGAACTACTTGTTATCCTAAAGACTGCAGCTCCTCTTTGTTTGTCTTTGCTTTATAGGAGAGCCGCGCAGTTTGAAAAGTGTTTTTGTTAAAAGTGTAGCAGGTTTCATTCAAACTCCTTCAGCTCTTGTTGTGTCAATCTGTTCTCAGTAACATTGTTTTCATGTTTCCAACTTTATTTTATACTCTGTGTGTGTGTGTGGTTTGCCTGCAGACTCTGAGGATGAGGTATGTCTGTAAATAGGAAAGGGTGACAGCTCACTGCTGGATCTAAGAATAGACGAAGCATGAGAAGAAAGACAGTGAGTGACAGAGAGGCCGATTGGATGAGAAACTGATACTCCAAAGTCACAACAAGAAAGAAACTTGGAGAGTGAAGGAGAGCATGGAGCATGAGGAGTGATGGTTGAAGAGTGAAAGAGACGGTGTTGCTTGTAAAAGGCAGAAAATGTTGTGAGCTTTTTTAACAGACAAATGGATGCCCTGATAGGAAAATGTTTTTTAAGTAAATGTCTCAAAACATGCACAAAATCATCTAAAAACAGAATATATTAAATTTACACGTGTTGGTTCGTATTCACGTGTTTATGTTGTGCCCTTAAACAGGGGAAATAGTGAGGAGAGGTGAAAGGAAGGCACAGACACACAGCTCTCACTCTCACTCGTCTGTATTGAGTTTCAGAAGCAATACAACCAAAACAATATTCTTATGGATGCACTCAGTCTCAGGACAACTGTATCCAAACTAAGTCACTATTGTTCGCTGCATTAGCTGATGAGAATACTTTAGATAACATGAACTGTAGCATTAGACAAAAACATCTTTTTAACTCGCACATGTTAGCTGACACAGTCACTAACTTTCCACAGCAATGAAATAATACTTTAAGTACTGCATGTCTTTCAGTAGTTAACTTATACAGATAGTAACAGAAAAATCTTCACACAATATGGCGGAGTAATAGCGAAAACTAGCATACGCAGCAACAGAGATTAACTGGAACTTCTCAGCAAAATAGTCTGCAATTCACATCTTCCGCTACAATGAACAATGATAACAATGTAATAATCAACAGTAACACACATTTATACAGATTTGTGCATGACAGTTACCTTAAACAGGGGAAATAGTGAGGAGAGGTGAAAGAACGGCACAGACACGCAGCTCTCACTCTCACTCGTCTGTATTGAGTGAAGGAGGAAGCGCGCGAACCCACCTACTGGAGCCCTGAGGCATTAACAATGGATCGACGCACAATCAACCCAGGCAAAACTTTCACTGCTTATCTCCCTCTATATTCCCACTGCATATTCTATTCGAAAACATTCAAAGCAGCAAATAAAACATTAATAAGGGCATGACATGAAATGTAAGGAACAGAGATGTACAACTTCAAAACGAATCAAATTTATGATCCACCACATTTAGTCCATCCAGCTGTCACAAACGTAGTCTACAAACTCATTCATTTCCCACCTGTGGCCTGGTTCTTTCTCAGTCACACTGGGAATGGTTCGGGTTTTTACGATCGTGACCAGGATTTCGTTCTTTATTGGACGATAGATTAGGGATCTATCCATAAAGAGGTGCTTGAAAGTTCTTTGTTTGAATGAGAGGACAGCTGACGGCAGCGTGGTCCACAGAACTGGACGCGGTGAGGGTGGAGCTGGAGTTCATCCAACTGCAGGACAAGAGACGCTCACTGGAGGGGCAGCTGAATGGTCCTGGGGACCTGCCAGTAGGGCTGTGTGAGACAGGAAGGGGTTGTAGCAAGTGAACTTTCAAAATAAGAGCAAGGGGTTTGTCTTGTTGGCACTTCTCTCAGATAGATGAGAAACTACAAATGAAAAATGCTCAAATGCATGCTGCAGCCAGCCCAGCTAAAGTGTGTGGGAAACACTGTGAATAATAATATAATAATAATACATTTTATTTAAAAGCACCTTTCAAAACACGCAAGGTCACTGTACACAGTAGAACAAAAGCAGCATAAAAGCAAGACGTTTACAGAATCATAAAAGCATAAGACATAAACAAATAAAATAGCAGAGTGGAGAGGTTATGTGGGATAAGCTATTTTGTACAATCGGGTTTTGAGTTTGGACTTAAAGAGAGAGAAGGAAGAGATGTTTCTTAAATCAGGAGGTCGGGAATTCCAGAGTCGTGGAGCAGCTGAAAGCCCTGCTCCCCATGGTGGCAAGACGGGGGGAGGGGACGGAGAGAGAAAGGGAAGAAGCAGATCTGAGACAACGAGATGGGGCGGTGATCTTAACCAGATCAGAGAGATATGGAGGGGAGAGATGATGAAATAAATGTGTACAAGAGTATTTTGAAATTGATGCGATATTTGACCGGGAGCCAATGAAGATGCTGCAGGACAGGAGTGATGTGGTGGACAGAAGGGGTCCTGGTGATGATACGGGCAGCAGAGTCCTGGACGCGTTGGAGCTTGTGGATGGATGTTTGAGTAAGACCAAAAAGAAGTGAATTACAATAATCAATCCAGGAAGTAACAAGGCTGTGGACAAGAATGGCAGCAGCATGTGGGGAGAGAGAAGGACGGAGACGATTATTGTTGCGCAATTGAAAACATGCAGACCGAGTAACATTATTAATGTGTGAATTGAAAGATAGAGTGCTGTCGAGGATGAGACCCAAACTTTTCACAGAGGAAGAAATGAAGACCGGCGAGTTATTGATAGTAACAGAGAAACTGTTGGTTCTGGATAATGTTGATTTAGTGCCGACCAAGAGGAGCTCGGATTTGTTACTGTTGAGTTTAAGAAAATTAGAAGAGAACCATGAATTTAATTCAGCTAAGCAGAGGGTGAGGGAGGATGGGGGAAGAGCAGAATCAGGTTCGGTGGACAGATAAAGCTGGGTGTCATCGGCATAACAGTGAAACTGGATATTGTATTTACGGAAAATGTGTCCAAGCGGCAGAAGGTAGATAATGAAAAGAAGGGGCCCAGGACAGATCCCTGGGGCATGCCAGTGGTCAGAGGAAAGGACTGAGAAGAGAAGGATTTGAGTTGAATGAACTGAGTGCGATCAGACAGGTACGATTTAAACCAGGCTAATGGAGTATGGGAGAGACCGATGGAGGTCAGCCTACTGAGGAGAACAGAGTGAGAAATAGTGTCGAAGGCAGCGCTCAGATCGAGGAGAATAAGAATGGAAAGTAAACCGGAGTCAGCTGCCATAAGAAGATCGTTGGTTATTTTTATAAGTGCTGTTTCTGTGCTATGGGAGGGGCGAAAACCAGACTGGAACTGTTCATACAGATTATTATTAGTTAAATGTGAGTGGAGGTGTGTGGCAACTATTTTCTCAAGAAGTTTTGAAAGGACTGGTAGATTCGAAATAGGCCGAAAATTCTCAAAATTATTGGGATCTAGACCAGTTTTTTTCAATATTGGGGTGATGGTGAATGGTGAGAATGGTGATGAATAGTGGAATTGTAAAGTGCTTTGAAAAGCGCTATATAGATCCAATCCATTATGATTATTATTAAACTTACGATCTGTGAGTAGATCCCGAATTAGATGACCCTTGCTCGTAAGCGAGCGGATGTTAAGGAGGCCGAAGTTGACATCGGTGTTGTCAGACTGGACAGAGGTGTTAGCCGACTGTGAAGAGTAAATGTGGGGTATTTGTGTGTGCAAACATGTGAAATGCACCCAAGTAAAAATATCTTGCTGGTCGGGATAATGTCTCATTTCATTTATGGAACTGCTGTAACTATAACGGTGCATCATTTTACTTACTGGACTGTTTTTCTTAAGCTGCACTTTGTTTGAAAGATGGTCTAAAAAAGTCTGCAAACTGCTCGACTGGCTGTGAAATGTACAATGAAGAAACAGATCCGGCGAGGATGAGAGACGTGTCTCTGAAATTAAAATCAGAGATGGCGCGTCAACCCAAGCGGTGGAAACATTCTCACTGACCTTGCTGCGTTTCAGTTTCCTGCTGTAATGAGATCCTGTTTGGAGGGTTAGTACTGCAATGTTGTAATCAACAAAAAGTGGAGTCAGAAACATGTGATGATGTGCACAATGCTGTTACTCTGTGTCTACATGCATCTCAGGGTTGAGCACAGCTAGATTGATTTTTCCCCCTGCACTCTGGCTGCTATCGACTAAGTGTATCTTAACGATCCACTCGTATAACAGCGCATACTGTACGCTGCCTCCTCCCTCTCAGTGTGTATGTGTGTGGTGCACTGGGTGTGGTTGCAGGAAGCCCCGTGAGGGTGGCGACGGAAGCTCCACTGGTGCAAACTGTGGACCAGACACACACACAGCTGTGCATATATATATCTGAGTCAGTGTGTGTGTGTGTGTGGGAGGGGCTGAACAACAATTAAATATTTCATTGCGTACGTTATTGAGCGACTGCTGCAGAGAGGGAGGGAATGGCAGGGTGAAAGAGGTGGTGTGTCTGTATTTGACATCTGTATCAGCACCACGAGTGGAATTACTTGCCTAACAAGTGAAAGATCCCTGATTCAATACCAAGAGGAGACACAAACCCCTGTCTAAGGGATGGAGGGATAGATGAAGAAAAGGACAGGGCGATGCTGATGGAGGAGGTGGTGGAGGAGGGTTGCAACAGAGTGGATGGGAAGGGCAAGAGAGAGACAAGATTGCATTCCCTGGAAATGAGGATGGTCACCATGGCAACTGCAGCTGAGAGTCACATGATGCGGAGGAGTGAAAGAGAGAGAGATGGATAAGAGAGTGCAAAAAAAAAAAGCAGGCAGAGGGCGGGGCTTTTAGCTCTGCCAGCAGACGACAAAGGAGGAGAGGGAGGAAATACAGACGGTGGAGGGATGGACTGCAGGAGGTGTGAAGGGAAGAGAGGTAGTGGTACGAGTGTGGCCATCTGATTTATTTGTAGTCCGCCGGATTACAGTGACGTCATGTGTGTCTTGTCCGAGAAGAGGAACGATAAAGGTTACTCCGAGAGGGGAGACGAAGAAGGATGAGGAAGATGAAGAGGGAAGTCCAGTCCCAAAATAGGAGAGAAACAGGAGCAGATCATAATCAAAGACTTGTTCCGTCTGAAGTCAAACACAAGCACCCGTGTACAAGTTGAATGACCAATTCTTTTATTCGTATATGAGAACTTATTGTTCTGTTTTTTTGTACATTTCACCTTCGTAAGGTTTTGAAATTGCGGTGCTGACTGAGAAATCATACCACCATCGTCGTGGTGTGAACATGTGTGCACAGGATGGTTTGTAATTTAAACGCAACGCTATTTTATTCACATTGGCCGAGTCTCCACAAGCAGTATTCAAGCACTGACTCTGTGCATGTTTGAAATAGTTTGTTTCATTTCTGTATTCACTGGGTTCATGATCCAGCGTTTTGGTTTCTTTCTTAAATGTGTTAGATTAAAGCAGAAAGCCGCTAATCTGCACACTTCCATATTCATCAAGTCATATCATCGTAGTATTGCTGAATTCAGTTCAGTTCAATTGTATTTATATAGTGCCAAATCACAACAACAGTCACCTCAAGGCGCTTTATATTGTAAGGTAGACCCTACAATAATACATATAGACAAAAACCCAACAATCATATGAGCCCCTAAGAGCAGCACTTTGGCGACAGTGGGAAGGAAAAACTCTCTTTTAACAGGAAGAAACCTCCAGCAGAACCAGGCTCAGGGAGGGGCGGGGCCATCTGCTGTGATTGGTTGGGGTGAGAGAAGGAAGACAGGATAAAGACATGCTGTGGAAGAGAGACAGAGGTTAATAACAGATATGATTCAATGCAGAGAGGTCTGTTAATACATAGTGAGTGAAGAAGGTGACTGAAGAAGAGATGCATAGTAACAGATCTGTACATAGTGTGGTAAGAAAAGATACATCTACTTTAAGCTGACTTCTTAAACAGAACACAAACAAGAAGGTCAGAAGTGCTCCCATGTTGCATTTACATGTAAAAATAAAAAGGTTATTCTGAGCTTTCTGCAGCAATATAACCTCATTAGGTCAGGAGAAAAACATTTAGTACAACAGCATCTGCTGGGCACATGTCATTACTTGGCTATGACGATACTTTAGGCAAGTTCGAAATAGGTAGTCATGCAAAGGTACATGTAATCCCTCAGGACAGAATAATGTGACTTTTTAACTAACGACTGTGCATGAAGTCAAAAACAAAATCATGCAAAGCTGCATCTCTTATATGCAAAGTAAAACTGATATTAGGTCACAAAGTGAGGCCAGTTTTAAAATTCACATTTGTGTGCATGTGAATGTTTTCAGTGGTATTACTACCAACATGCTTTCATACTGTAGTATTTTGTCATTTATGTGGGCAAAGTTTGAGTTGAGCATAAACACGGCTTCATAGGAAAATAAGCCCCGGTACACACACACGCACACACACAGACACACACACACGCGCACACTCACACACACTCACACACATACACACACGCACACACGCGCACACTCACACACACGCACACACACACACACGCACACACACTCACATACACACACGCACACACGCGCACACTCACACACACACGCACACTCACACACATACACACTCACACACACACACACACACTCACACACACACACTCACACACATACACACACACTCACACACACACACTCACACACATGCACACTCACACACACACACTCACACACACACACTCACACACATACACACACACTCACACGCACACACTCACACACATACACACACACTCACACGCACACACACGCACACTCACACACATACACACTCACACACACTCACACACACACACACTCACACACACACACACGCGCACACTCACACACACTCACACACATACAGAGAAACTGGGACCAGTTGTATCCATTCACACGCAGGTGCCCAGATGTATACACACTCCTCTCGCTCTCTGTCCATATCAGGCATTATGTGGCTGCTGACGATGAGAACAGAGCATCAGTAGCAAAAAGGAAGTTGGAGCAGAGACCAGCTCTTTGCTGAAA
>NC_141350.1:1391296-1428796 GCF_057382095.1 Aulonocara sp. 'chitande type north' Nkhata Bay | reverse complement strand
AGGTCTTTTTTGTTCGTGTTTGCTGTTATTAGCCAATAAAGTCCAAATGTTTGAAGTCGACTGTCTGTATGTTGTTGCAGCTTTGTGCTAATCTGGTTTTTACATCACTTCCTGTGGAAACATTGCACCAAGAGAAGAAATGGCTGTCACTCTGTTTTGTCTTCCTTCTTGTCATATTCTTGACATTTTTTTATTTCTGCTTGCCCTCTAATTAATCTAAGGAGCTTGCAAACAAAAGCGTCTGGACTTCTTTGAGTTGCTTGAAGACGTTTCACCTCTCATCCGAGAAGCTTCTTCAGTTCTAAGGTCAAATGGTGGAGAGTCCCAGATATAAACCTAGTGGGAGTTTCCCCCCACAGAGGGACAAAAGGACCCCCTGATGATCCTCTAATCGCCTGAGCCAAGGTGTGAAACTGGGCGTGGGTCCCAATCAGCCAGAGTTTCAGGTGAGGTCATTGTGAAACCTGGACCCACCTTATCATGTGAATTCCTGAGGTCAGATGGCCCAGGATGTGAGTGGGCGTTAAGGCGTCTGGGAAGGATCTCAAAACTGGATTATAGATGGCAGAGAGTTGGTGTCATAAGCCCCGCCTCTGTTCAAAGATGGTCGCTCACAGTGGACATAGATGCTTCTTTCACTCCTCTTTCAAACCATCTGTCCTCTCTGTCCAAAATGTGAACATTGGCATCCTTGAAAGAGTGACCTTTGACCTTTAGATGCAGATGGACTGCTGAGTCTTGTCCTGTGGAGGTGGCTCTTCTATGTTCCGCTTGTGAAGTGGCTGTTTGGTCTCTCCGATGTAGATCGGTTGGTTTACGACACCAACTCTCTGCCATCTATAATCCAGTTTTGAGATCCCTCCCCAGACGCCTTAACGCCCACTCACATCCTGGGCCATCTGATCTCAGGAAATCACATGATAAGGTGGGGCCAGGTTTCACAGTGAGCTCACCTGAAACTCTGGCTGATTGGGACCCACACCCAGTTTCACACCTTGGCTCAGGCGATTAGAGGATCATCAGGGGGTCCTTTTGTCCCTCTGTGGGGGTTACTCCCACTAGGTTTATATCTGGGACTCTCCACCATTTGACCTTAGAACTGAAGAAGCTTCTCGGATGAGAGGTGAAACGTCTTCAAGCAACTCAAAGAAGTCCAGACGCTTTTCTTTGCAAGGACACACGTGTTACACGTGTACACATTTCGTGCTACGTCTGAAACTTTTACATTCTAAATATTTCTCACAAAGATGGTTTGATTACATTGTTTACACAGTGCTACACTGTTGTACTCCAGCGTCTCATAATCAGTATGATGCTCTTGTAATGCCACAGCCTCTTCACTCCACTGACAGCGCTAACCTGGAGCTGCCTCCCTGCTGTGTTTTCTTTCAGGCGGATGCTAAGATGGTGTGCGATGTGGTCAGTCGTATGGAGGACACGGAGCCTTACTCTGCTGAGCTGCTCTCCGCCATGATGCGTCTGTGGTCTGACTCGGGCATCCAGGAGTGCTTCAGTCGCGCACGAGAGTACCAGCTCAACGATTCAGCGCAGTAGTACGTCCATGTGCTTATTTCTGCGTGTTTTTGTTGTGAGGCTGTAAACATTATCAATATCAGTACTGAATCCATTATAACAAAAATAAAAACCTAAATCTGATCCAAAAGTTAGCTTAATGAAAAAGTTAGCAGTGTGCTAGCAGCCAAAGCAATCACAGGGAGGTTTTGCCAACTGGTTGGGGAACTGTGTGGTCTGTAGGTCAGTGCGACTTGGACCTCGTTTGCTTCATCTTACATTGACATCTTTATTTAATTACAGACATCTTTGAAGGATTACAAACACATCCAACACGGCCGACAAGTTAATGTTGCCGTCAACTGTCTGCAAAACCTCAGCACCTGGGACGTTTCCGGCTAATGCTAATAGCTTATAGCAGGGGTGCTCAATACGTCGATCGCGATCGACCAGTCGATCGCAAAGGTAGTATTGGTAGATCGCATGGCATTAAAAAAAAATAGATGCCAGCCTATCATCCATCCCGTCACTTGATTGATACAGGGAAGCCAGTCAGATGACAGCAGATTTTTTCTGACGCTTAGGTCGCTGCGCATGCGCAAACAGCGGCGCGAAGTGTAGTAAAACTGACAAGCTAGTCAGCGAGTTAACTCCAATTTTTAGCTCTCGGTTTTTTCTCTTAAACCTGGCCGTCAGCAGCTACTGTCCGGACTATGCATCCCTGGCTGATTCAATTCAGTGCAAGTCATCAGAGTAAACTCAGGTAATGACAAAAAATTTACATAGTTAATTGTGTTGTGAAATATTGGATATTGCGGTTATGCATGTATATACATTGTAGATATAAAGAATCCTCAATATATTTATAAATAAGTATATGTTTTGGATTTTTGTAGTGGGTAGATCATTTTGACTTGGTCATTTTATAAGTAGCTCACATGCGGAAAAAGTGTGAGCACCCCTGGCTTATAGCTAGCTTGCATGGTTAACAACCTGAGAAGCGTGCTGCCTGCAGTTGACCGCTGAACACAAGTTGCTGCGTAACTTTGGACTAAAGCAAATCGCTTCAAACTTTAAGCAACAGACAGTAAACTTTAGCATTTTGTGAATTTCGAGGAAAAAACTAGAAATCCCGTTTGATAAGACTGTCGGCTCAGTAGGGGGAACCCTGAGTTTAAGCATGATTCCCATCCCTTTGGTGGCTGTAGACACAAAGTGTTTGTAGTGATACCCACAGATGCACCAAATCATCACAGCAAATATATTTGTCTTTGTGTTTGCGTCAGCAGATCCCTGATTTACTGAGACCAGATGAATACATGAGTCATTAGTAGCTGCTACACCGCTTTAAACACAACACGTGAACTTAAACACATACACACTACTGTTTATTCATGCAATCATACCCCGCCTATTACAGTCAATCGCCATTACTGGGTCTATCTTATGCTGAGTGCATGTGTAGGTAGGAAGAGAGAGAGAGCGAGTGGGTGGGGTAGAGAGGAAGAAGAAGCAGTCATTTCCCTCAAGTGCCGTGTTTGTCGTTTAATTGTGCTTCTTACATCCAGTAAAATTACAGCACGACATAAAAAAAAAGATCGTGGCAGAGGACTCAGTGAAAGTTACATGGATGTTATCATTTAAAGATACAGGCTGCGAGAGAAAAGGTAATAAAAGGTCACGTGAAGGGCACAAGGCATGGCGAGAGAGCGAGAGAAATGGAGGAGGCAAAGTGAAGGATCCTTTGAAGGATTACAAACATACTCCTATCAGCATTTACATGTAATCAGTAACTTAAGTAACATCCACTGTGTGTGTGTGTGTGTGTGTGTAGTTTGTCTGTGCTAAATGTCACGTTAAAGATTGATGCACTCTACCTACTATGTTGTGGCCTGTGGAGCAGAACAGAGCAACCAGCCTATGAACTGATAGGACACATATCACATGATCAGACCACACTAGGTTCAACCTGTGTGTGTGTGTGTCTTTATTGAAAACCCTTAACAGAAGATAAATTTGATGTTATTTCTCATGTGGAGAATGTTATAAAACTGTCCAAAGTTGGCAGTTATTAGTAATATTAATAGTACTTTTTTGTGTGTTGGTACTCACGAGTGCATCTAATGTCTTTTTATTGCATAGAAAGCAGAAGGGTCTATTGTGAGAGGAGCAAGTCCTGCCTGAAGCACCTCTCTGTCTGTCTCTGTGCAAATACCCTGCATGGGCTGACCTATTTAGCACAATGCACATACACTCTGACTGTGATTTACATCCACTGCCTTTATGACACAGTCAGTCATTCAAAACGTGAACACCAATCTTGCACATATGAAATTACATACAAATACCAGGCAAAGTAGTTAAATGGTAGGGGTGCAACGATACACAAAATTCACGGTTCGGTTCGGTTCGATACTTTGGTGTCACGGTTCGATTTTTTTTCGATACAAAAAAAATGTTCATGCCTTTTTAATTTGTCATTTATTAAAATTATAAATATATATTTTAACTCAAAAGTACAGTTTTTAAATTTAACCCTAACCCTTGTGCGTGTTTTTTATTTTGACAGCGAATGCGCACCTGCGGACCACTTATGTGCAGCCCTGGTTATTTAGCTCGTCATATTGCAGCCACAGAAATTCTTTTGTCCATGAAACCATAAAGCTGCACTTTCTTTTAGCCTTATAGTCTGATTTGTCATAACTTCTCCGTTTTGTGGTGAGCTTTTCTTTGGCTGTCACTTCTTCACCCTGACCTGTCTTATTTGGCTCAGCAGAACTAAAATATAAATCCTGCTGCTTTTACACACACACTCACATAAGCTCAGCGATTCTCTGCGCGATCAACCTCTCACATGTTTAAGCTGCGGGAGATTTCACTTGTCATGTTTGCATAGTAAGCTAACGATTAATAAGACGATGTCAGAGGAATTGGTGCACAAATTATCATCACTCACAGATCAGTGCTGTCGCTCTCTATACACAGTTCGCATGATTGCAAAGTGAAAGCAAAAAAACAAGCGCAAATTCAAACGTGATTTCAATATGTCACATATTGACAGTGGCTCACCGATGCCAATGACATAATTACCCAGCTACATTTCTGAAAGAATGCAAAAGCATTGACATATATTTTTCCTTCCTACAATAGCCCGACGGGCAGGGCAGAGATAGATTTTGGTAGCCGACTGAAAAAATCGCTAGCCCCAGGACGTCGGGCTAGCGATTTTGCGAGCCCTGTATCTGATTGAGGAATCACTCATCTTTGGAAAAGAGAGTTTATTACAGAGAAATGGCTCTTTCCAAAATAAAAGCTATACTATCCGCTTCTTCTGGGCTATATTCTCAGCAGCATAAGGAGAATCATGTGCTAACAGCTGTCTAAATGACTCGGCTAAAGTTAGTAGCATGCTTGTTGTTTTTGTCTTTGCACTAGGATGATGTCTGCGTAAATGTGCAGTCATATTCGTCGTGTTCCCACTAGTGCTTTCAGGTTAATCTCGTTGAAATGACGTTAACGCCACAACACGGCAAATCTCCGTTAACGAGCTACCCCTGATAGCCCCGTGCGTGGGGCTAGACGGCCAACACATTAACGAGCTAACTGCGCTAACACACTAGTTCCCACCCATGTAATTGAGCATTGCATGGCACATCCAACATACTGTTTTACTTTGTCCATGACTCGCTTACCTTCAGGGTCATACGTCACATGAAAACCAAAATAATTCCAAACGCCAGATCTGAATGAGGGTGGGGGAGGTTCAGTTTGCCATGTTGCAAGGAGAGCTTAACTTCTGTCTCGCTAGCTTGCCCTGCGCTCTTCCTTCTGACGATGCTGTCTGTGTGGAGCGCTCAGTGAATCTGCATTCGACTACTCCGCCTAGGCTGCACTGTCGAGCCTAGGCGGAGTAGTCGAATGCAGATTCACTGAGCGCTCCACACAGACAGCATCGTCAGAAGGAAAGTTGATAAAATAAATTACAAATTTTGTATTGTTCGATACATATGCGTACCGAACCGAAAGCACTGTATCGAACGGTTCAATATCGATACGAATATCGTTGCACCCCTATTAAATGGATGCTGTAAGTATTGGCTGAGTTCATCAGGCTAAAAAGACTTGAATACAGAGCTCGTGCATAATGCACAGCTATTACAAACACTCCGTCATCGATGTTGGATAAACGTTACAGTTAAATGTCACAGTCTCTGTTTTGTGCTCAATATATTGATTCTACAGCTTGCATTACATTTGACTATTTAGACTCGCTGTACATGTTATTGGGTCATAATGCAAAGCTGCTTTAGCCATGTTGATCATTTATTAGATCACTGCTATACACAGTGATGCTGGTTTGTCCACTGCAGCGCGTGTGTGTGTGTGTGTGTGTGTGTGTGTGTGTGTGTGTGTGTGTGAGTGTGCGCGTGTGTGTGTGTGGGTGCGTGTGTGTGCGCTTGTGTGTGTGTGTGTGTGTGTGTGTGTGTGTGTGAGTGCGTGCGTGCGTGCGTGCGTGTGTGTGTGCGTGTGTGTGCAAGTGTGTGTGCGTGTGCGTGTGTGTGTGCGTGTGTGTGCGTGTGTGTGTGCGTGTGTGTGCGAGTGTGTGTGTGTGTGTGTGCGAGTGTGTGTGTGTGTGATTTCCTGGTCTTCTTCTCATTCGTGCTAAGTAATGACAGGGATTTTTCCTCTGTTGACTCAGAGCACTTTTATGTTGTGGCTAGCTTTCATGGGTTTGCATCACGTAGCTGCTGCTTCTGTAGAAAAGTGCTGGTTTTAAATATGTGTCAGGACATCGCAGTAGGGGACGCATCTAACCAACTAAAGGCTGGTTCCTTAGCAACAGCTATGGGTTAAGACGGTTAAGCCAACCCCTCTCTTGCCATAAAAAAACATAATGCTGCATGGAGATAGTAAATTCTGTGTCACTGTTACAATGGTAATAACAAATTTTATTTAGTTTAAACTTGAAGATAGAGTATATGGGTGTACTGTATGTATTGTGATGTTTATACAATAAATCGTTGCTTTAATGTAAACATGAGAAGCTTTTTGTGTTACCGTAAGTATAGAGCTGACAGGCTGCTTATGGCTCTCACTTGATGGATTGTGTTTCTGTAGTGAGCCACTGCACTAGTAAATGGCTCACGTAGAGTCACTGCACTTGAGTTTATACAGCAGGGGATCGATACAGCTGTACTCCATATATCTGGCTCTCTCGTACTCTCTGTGTAAGATGTCCCTGTCGGGTCGGTTTCCTGTTATTGTGGTTGGCTATTACTCCAAAAACAATTTAGAAATGCAGCTCTTCCATGGCACTTTACGGCGGTTTTAGTTAATTAGTGTTCAGTGTTATAGCTTTGTTAACAATACTGCGGGCTGTTGTACTCACAGAGGTTTATTCGTCCATTTTCATGGACATAACTAGCCCAGTTTAGAGTTTTCCCAACTTTAATCACATTTGGAATGACAGCAAACATGAAAGAGATAATTATTGAAATCCCATTTTACTTAAGAACCGTGATTGGATTCTTGCCATTTTCAGAAACAGATAAGGTATATATCAGAATAAAATGTTTAGCTGTAGAATACACATCAAATCATAACCAGTGGGGAATATCAAGCACAGCTGGAAATCTTGTCCATTATCCATATTACCTACACTGTAAAAAAAATTCGTGATACAAAAGTATTTTACTGTGTATTTTACAGTTTTGTACTGTTCTTCTAGAATATCATTAAATTTACATAAATAGACTGTGATATTACATTTCAAATGTAAATTAACGTAAAATCACTGTAAATGTAATAAAACTTAATTTTCTTGTTTGTTAAATGTATCTATCTGTACATATTTAGATTGTTAAAATCAAGGCTGGACTGGGACAAAAAATCGGCCCGGGCATTTTGGCCCACCAGGATAAAGATTGAAAATGTGACGTCATTCAGGGGTAAAACCGCAAAGGATTCTGGGAACTCGTGGCAAGAGGTAGTAGCGCACGCAGGCTTTCAATTGAACTCAGTTACACAGCGATAAAAAGAAACCCAAAAAATGTCAAGAAGCTGTTGTATTATTAACTGCAATAGCCGGTCGCATGACAGCCACGGGAAGCCGACGGGTAAAGAGAGTGTTTGTTTTTTTTTTTATCGGATTACGTTGTTGAAGAGAAATTTTTTAAGCCATGTTTCCGAAGTAAGAGCCGACGGATGGTCTGGATATACCAAATATAACGTCGCAGAACACTCCAGCTCACAGGTTAGTCTGCTCCAAGCATTCCCACAAAGGTCAGAGTTTTGTAGTACTTAATGCGTCATTTTTCTTAACATAATTGGTGATATAGGTTACAAGCAAGTCTGGCGCTGAACAGAAATTGTCGCGCTATGCTCCTTTATTTATTGTGCATAAATAGTGAATTGTCCTGACACAATATTGCGTTTCGTTTCTGTTATTATGGTACATTGACAAAAACATATACTTTTATTCACAGGATAAAACAGGTTTTTGTATCACTAATTGCCCAGTACGATTACAGCATACAATATTATTGTCACTGCTACATTTCTGTGATGCTACCAGAAATTATTTCCACTGCTAATTAATTACCGTTGAGCTCAAAGGTCCTATTAATAAACTGTTAAGGAATGTGTGTTTATGACGACGATTTGTGAGACTGGTAAACTTACCTTTGTTCGTACGATGGTCTTTCGTTCTACACGGTGCATTTCAAGGTCCTGCACCCATCCGTCGGTAAACTGTACCTGGGCTTGTTGCAGTGACCTGAAGTTACTAAACTTCATGAGTGTATGCACTCACTCCAAGAACCGTATGATTATAAATCTGAGCGTGGTGAAAGTTGGGCAGCACACTAACGTCTTTTGTCCACTCTGTGTGCTCGTAAGGGTCTGACCCTTTCACTCCTTTGATTTTTTCCTCGTATCTTTTCTTTGTCTTTTCGTCGAGTCTGTCTTTGTACGGACCGGCATTGTTCTCCTTTTGTTTTGTACATTCCTTTTTTTGCGTCAAAGAAAAAACAAGAAGGTATTGGAACCGGAGAATGAATGTTTTGCGGTGCTGCAAATGCTTGCATTTGATGCGGTACTTGGATTGTTTTGCCACGAGTTCCCAGCATGCAATGCGCAAAAATCACGTGATTGCTAAACAAGGGGGAGGGTGCATCCAGCCTCCTCAGCTGTAATTGGTCCAGCCCAGAGTCAATCATGACCAATTGGCCAATCCAACACCTTTCATTATATATACCCTATATAATATAAAAAAAAAAAAAAGATCCATCGGCCCATAAAAACAAAAAATCGCGGTGTACTCCAAACCACCTCTGGCGCTGGTGCCCTACCCTCAATTTTAAATGCATTTAGACACTAAGGGTTTTCGGGAAGAGCCGTGCTGCTCTCTGAGAGGAAGCTAGTACCATGCTCTCCTGAGTTTTAAATGCACTGACCGACTGTTAACTGTATATTTCTGTACATTTAAGTATTATTATTCATAGTGCTGCATTCATTGACCTTTTTTATAGGTAATTTCATTGTTTAATCACATAAAATTCTTCCTAATTTAATGTTTAAAAGCACTTGAAAAAGGCAAAATCCCATGTAAAATTAGGGCAACAAACTGTATTGTCATTACTGAAAATAACCGTATTTTCATGGGAAAGTTATTTTCTGTGATTTTATCGTATTATTTTGGTGCCCCAGCTGCCGGAAAATTACTGTTTTTTTAGGATTTTTTTTTACAGTGTAGTTTTCCAGCCTGGACGGGAACATAAAGTAGAAATCAGCTTGATTGCCGAGCAGTTAGCAGTTAGCGATCAGTCTGACCGTGTCAGAGATCATTGTTCCTTGGCACAGCACTAATTAAGTTAACCACTGTTGTAATTATTAAACACTTTACTGGAAATTTAATAAACAGTGACCCTGTATTTCCCCCCTTAGTAAAATATAACTCTATAGAAGCTACGCCTACAAACATCTGCTGGGCTTATCATGTCTGGTTTGCTAGATTAGCTAGCTACTCAGCTACACATTAGTTAGTAGCCAAAGCCCAATGACGTGGCAGATCAGCATCAAGTCTGTTGAAAGTTGCTTTTGGTCAAGCATTCTTTTAGTGATAAGCCATAATGTTGTATGTACTCCTGAGGTCGGTGTTCATTGACCTAGCGTACCAAGAAGTATGTCCGCTAAAAACAGCCTAACACAGGTTACAAAAAGTCATCTGCCTGTCCGAAGGTGATATGTAGTTGACATTACTGTGTGTTTGAGACCTTTGTGGGACTGCAGCTCTGCACATTATATAATGGCATTTGTGTTAGTGTGAGTTCGTGTGAAAAGGTGTTTCTGTGAAGCCTAACAGCAGAATGGAAACAACCAACAGGAGGAGCGGACGTGTTCTTGTTAGAGAGGGTCAGACCTCCTGAAGGTCACGAATGACAAATAACCTAACCCTAACCCTAACCCTTCTTTCTTAGTAAACCTTCTAAGCTCCTCGCAGTTCTTTGGGCTCATTATTTACATTTCCCACGTGCTAGGTTTTGGAAATCTGCTGTTTCTTTGCAAAATGTTTGTGACTTTTCAGTTTGAAATACCGAGTGGTTCACACAAATTGCATGAACCACTCGGCATAATTGATCTGCTTTGGATTGCTTTGTAATGAAGTGCTCTGGTTTGTTTGACTGACTGCCTTGTAATCTAATTAGCATCCTTTCATTTTGTGAATTGAAACATGCTTTAACACCAAGTCACTAATCCAGTCAACGGATGCTGTGTAGAAACATGGTGCGCACATCTTCAGGATGTGGTGCTTGTTTGTTTTCAGTTTCAGAAATAAATCGAGGCTCAGCTGTTCACACTTTCATCTTTGCTCAGGATAAAAATATCCAGTCTTCTTGTGTCCTCCTTACAGCTTTCACATTTTAATCACAATATAATTCAGATTCCTTTCTCTGTAATCAGTTGTTCTTATCGCTGAAGCTGTGACAGTGTACCATCCATTTCTTTTTCTCGTCATCTCTCTAGCTTTTGTCTTTTAAAAGTAACTAATGATCCTCCTAACGGCTCTGAAACAACACTTTGAACAGTTTCTAGATTAAAGATATGCATCTGTGGCACCAAGGCTTTGGGCTAGTCACCTATTACAGTTACATTCAGATGACTCTGTGGACTTTAAACTTGGTTTTCAGTTGATACTTTTACTGATTTTAATTTATTATGCATCTTGTTTATGGCTTTTAATTTTCTTATTTATTTTACTTTATTTGTGTCCAGCACTTTGTGACCACTCGTCTATGGAAGGTGCTTCATGAACACTTTTATAACCTTTGTAAATGTTACTTACTGTCTGTGTCCTTCGCCCCGATGGTGAGATTGACCTTAATTTAAAGAAGGGAATAAACAAGAAAGGAAAAAATGAGGGATTAAACCTTCCAAGGTGCACATTAGCTGGAACCAGAGCAGTATTCAGGTGTTAAAGAGGAAGGCAAGCCTAACAATCACAAAGTGACTCTAACATAACTGTAGCTCTTCCTTCTGTCGCCCTTAGCTGTGTGCTACAGTAGATAGTGTGAGAGCTCGAGTGACTGAGAGAACGATTCTCTGGATTCTGCTGTTCACGATTATTTGATTTATACGTGCACATTAAAAAATAAAGGCCCTCTTCCAGGGATATTCCGTTACATAAGTGAATCCTCCCATTCCCCTTCCTCACTTGTTACCAAGTGGCTGCTCCATGTGGTAACTTTGTATTTCAGACAGACGTTATTCTTCTAATGTGTAGCAGCGAGAAGTTTGCTGTTATCCAGTAAACCAAAATTTAATCAACATTTCTGAGCCACTAAAATAGATTTCTACAATGAGATATTGAACCATGTGACACATTGCTGTTGCTACAGTGCTGATTTGAGGCTCACTTCCCATAGAAGGAGCAGGGAAAGAACAGAAGCACCTGGAATTAGCTCAGATATTTGCAGATCTACAGTGGTGGGTGGGTGGGTGTCAGATTGTGCTCATTATGCAACACAAATTCACACTTAAATTGAAAGTAGGCCATAGCACCACAAATCCATTCACATCTCTGTCAATGCAGTCATCAACATTGAGCCACTTACATGAGCTCCTGGTGGATGTAAAGGACACTTCAGGGAAATTTGTGATGTTTTTGGACCTCATTTACACGTGGTATTTTCCTGCAGTTGTTGTATGGGTACACAAACAGTTGTTGTGTCAGATTCTGAGTTTTGTGTGTCTGTGTGCAGCTATCTAGACAGCCTAGATCGAATTGGTGCGGCGGACTACCAGCCCACAGAGCAGGACATCCTGAGGACCCGAGTGAAGACCACAGGCATCGTCGAGACACACTTTACCTTCAAAAACCTTCATTTCAGGTCAGTATCCAAAGCGACTGCTGCCCCGATGTGTGCGCTCGGTGCTTCACTCTCAGCGGTGCCTCTTACTGCTCCTCTAGCCAAGCGTACAGTAGGAACTCCAGCCTGTAATTAATGAGATTAAATGCTTTAAACAAGTGTCTATATTTATGATTCCCTTCCTTTTAAATGAGCTCTGATTCAATTAGAACAAGGAGCCGTGGGAATGATGACAGAGAGGAGAGGCATTATGGGAAAGAGAAGGGGCGAGTCCTGTTCTGGCGTCTAATCTAATCGCTCATTTTCCGCCCTACTTCTGTGGATGTGTGCAGGTATAAGCACACATTCATGTCCTAACTGAAGACAGCAGAGGGGTTAATACGTGTAGCATAGACACCAATTATTTTTCTGGATGGATGCACATCACGTTTGGCAGCTAATGCTTGTTTTGCTTTTCCTCCTTCTTTTGCTTGGGTTATATTGTGCAGTTCGTTCTGCTGTCACTCTCACCGTTGTGTAGGAGTTGTGCTGGGTGTGCTTTGTTGAAGAAGCCTAAATATTGTCAGCTCAGTTGCTATTACTAGCAGTCAGGCAGTGTGTGGGAGGCTACAGTGTTCCTCTCCTGGGTGTAACCCATGAACCTACCTACCATTATACCCATCACAGACTTGACTGACTTCATCTCACTGTGGATTAAGTCCTTTAGGGTGGTTGTTATGTTCTTTTCTAAAATTGCACATCTGAATCTGGTCATTTGCAACATCAGCTGACTTACTTTCAGTGCAGCACACTCCTGTTTTTTGGTTAGTGTGTGTTTTTGTATACTTGTGACAGATGTTGAGCTACCTCAACAGTTTCAGCTTTAGTGCAGTCCTCAGAAAATCAAACCTGATGTCAGAAATTGCCACGTGTCTGTGGTAATCGATCTGGAAAACTGTCGCTGCAGAGGAGAGACGGGAGAAACAAATCCAGATACTCTGAAGCTCCATTTCTCTCACTGTGATAAAACCCTGATAGGATTTAGCGTCAGGCTAACACCCTGATCTGTACACGCCGCAGTCAGCAGGTACAGTGTGCATACGCAGAGGCACTGTCCTCGCTCATGCAGAGGAAATCCTAATAGCAACCTTCTGACAGCAAATATAAGAGCTCCTTTGTTTATCTGAAGAGCGTAAATAAGTGAAAGTCACATGTCAGATCATCATCGGTGATAACAGTATAAGGAAATGATGTCAGCATAAAAACTGTTTCTGTGTTTCTTTAAACCACAAACTGTTTCAAAAATCAGATTCTGAGGAGAAAAGAAGGAAATCCAAGAAGATCTTTGTGACGGCGCTCGGGACGCTGTTAATATCAGACATCCTCAGAGCACCTTCAGGTCCAGGAGCGAGGCCAGAGTCCTTCTGTGTGGACGTAAACCTGTTATTAGGACTGTGTTATACCCACGGACTGAAAGCTGCTTTACTCCCCGGATCTCCGTCAGTTTGGACGTCTGCTAAGAAGTCGTTCTCAAATTGAATCAGGCTTCGAAATGAGCTTCAAATTGAATCACTTTCTAATTTGACTTGACTGAATTTAATTTATTATTTCTATTTTGTACAAATGTAATAATTGACGATTTCAATTATGTTTGTGTTAAAAAATCTGATCTTGTTTCCCGTGTTTGTCTCTTGTGTCCATCAGGCTGTTTGATGTGGGAGGTCAAAGGTCAGAGAGGAAGAAGTGGATTCATTGTTTTGAGGATGTCACAGCCATTATTTTCTGTGTGGCGCTCAGCGGATATGACCAGGTGCTGCATGAGGACGAGACCACGGTAAGGACACGTGTTCACAGCTGTGCTCTCTCTCTCCAGTGAATCCGTCCCACGTTTATGCATTCTGGATTTAGGAAAACAAAGGTCACGGCACACACGACAAGCAGCCAGTGTAAAGATAGATCTATGTTTGTCACATGTAAGCGGACACAAAGCTTGTGACAGGGCTGGAGAGAAATGTCTGAAGAAATCAAGCCGTGCACATCTGAAAGGGTTATATATAAATACCTAATGCAGTCCCATTAGGACCCACAGACTGACTCTGTGGTAAACCACACGTCGTGCTACACAGTGAACTTCTGTGGAATTATCCTCTGGGCTTTTACTCACTTCCTGCTGCAGAATACGTGAGGACGCTGAAGTCCCCACGGAAAATAGTTTTCAGACTTTTTGTTTAACAAAGGTTGTAACTGAATGCAAAGGTACATGCGAGTTATTTTTCTCCATGCAAATTATTCTTCCCTGCAACGCACAATAAACAAATTTCTAACTTGGACACAGCGAATGTTCCACATGATTCAACACGGCGGCTGTAGAGTCCGGGACGGGTGAAGTGTCGTCACTGCAGAGAAGAAAGAAGCGGTGACATTAACCACAGAGGATCCCTAACGATTATATCGCGTAACCTAAAACAAATAAGCTGATTTGAATGCACAGCACTCGCTGCTATTTATAAGCATAGAGTGAATCCTGGGAGAATTCCAGGAAGTCGAAATGTGTTCAGGTGCTCATCTATTTATGCAGCTGTCATCAAGCTTCCCTCTGAGCTGGGAGCACCAGAAGATGGGCGCTGGAGGAGAGGAAATATCCACCACAAAATGTGCTCACAAATAGCTTCGTCCTGTTTTTGCCGCTTGCATTTAAAATCTGTTGTTTCTGTGCCTCCATATAAATAGCGGTGCAGTTGTAAACAGGCGTAGCTTTGAGCTTGCTGTTTCACAGTCGTGCATTTGTCTTTACAAACCTGTGTGGAAGAAGCAAAATCCCACCGAAAGAAACAGCCTGGACCTTTTTCAACGACGAGCTAGTGATTCTGATTTGTTGACGTAGAAACCGTGAAAGAGCGTGAAAGGCTGCCTCTGTTACCTCTGCACCAGTGCCACAGGAGTTTCAATCAAAAGTGTCGTACTTAATGATCGCTTGACAGAAATTTACAGTATTGCTAAGGTCATGAACGAGAGACGTGATGTGACAGCTGAAAATCCCAAGACACAACAAGACAGATCCAGGCATCCAGCAGTAAACACGCTCATATGTTCAGACAACACGAGCTGGAGTGTTTTTGTTTTTGCAATCTGACTGACGTAATTCTCAAATCAACACTAATATTGTTGAACCAAACAGTTTTCAACGAGCTGCTGCATCCTCTGCCAGTTTTACTAGCAGATGCGTCCATATGCGCACAGTGAGGATGTTACACAGTCGAATGGTAAAGATACCCCCCCCCCCGACCCGGCAGTAATGGGAGTGATACATACTGCATATCCCTTCTGGGCAGTTCATCAAAGTCGCTGATAGGCTGTGGATTTAATTAGCATGGCAATATTTCCCATTATACTGATCCTTGCTGGACGGGAGATTTTTCTTTTCCCTATCAGACCGAGATCGTGCGTCTGCAGCCCTCACTGCTCTGTCTGCTGACTTGGTTCGAAGGCTGTTTCATGCTGCATGACGACATGCTCCGTGCCTGCATTTAACTGTGTTTAATGACGTTTGAAATAGTTTTCCCAAGAACTCCCAGAATACTAGAGATCGCCAAAGTCACACGACTCAGTCTTTTAATGTCACTATACACATGTACAGTGAGATCCACAGTTAGTGTGCAAATATACAAATAAAAGTGTTATATATTTACAGTGTGGGTTATTGCACAGTATTGACGGTAGTTTATGTACAGAGGGAAGTCCTTGGATTGGGGGGTGGAGCTGTGTCGTCACGTGTGAGCTCAGGGTGGCTTTTGGGAAGAAACTGTTACATTATATCAATGTGTTGTTATTATCAGTATTATTATTATTATGTATTAATAAATAATGGTGGCAAAAAACAAAATAGGTTCATTCACATTTCACTGTTATGAACTCCTTGACATTATACATCCCATAATCACCCACACACATGACATTTATAACACTTCTGTTTAAACAAGAGATGACACGTGTGAGTTACAGCTTCAAAGATACTGCTTGAGTGAATGTTTCTTAAAGCCTTTCAGCACTTGCAGATATGCTGCCATTGGTAGAACAGGAAAACTTCTTATAGCCGAGATTTATTCGTGGGCTGTTTCGGAGAACAGAGAAGAGCTGAAAGAGCCGCTCGCCGGCTTTCTGACCTTTTAAAAAGCATCAGTGTGTTAGAGAGACATCGACACGGCTCACGCTACACTCAGTGCTGTTGCTTTGTTGTTCTATTGCGTCTACTCCAGCAGCTCTGGCATTGTGTTTTTTCTGTGTCACCTCCTCATTTCTGTTGGAGCGCTCTAACGAACACAGGCGTATCCCCCCACCCTTTGACGACACGACTGCTGTATGTGGATACTGTCTTCCTGCCTAAACACTTTCCTTTTAGCACTTGGGATGCATGTGTGTGTATGTGGGATAGAGGACGGGGGGTTAAAAAGGAAGTGGGACTTGGGTTGGGGCGACGGGGTCCCTTGCATTTTCTGTTCCTGCTCTAAGCTCCGCCCTGCAGCATCTCTGGCTACTTCCACTCCTCCTGTCACTGTTGCCATCGACTGTCTTCTCTAACCAATCAGCAGTCAGATCTTCTACAGAAGCTCCACCCACAGACAGGTATGAAACCACCCCGATAGGTGTACGCACACTCTGAGAGTTGAAAGCAGCGCCTCTTTGTGTCTGTGAGCCGCTCAATCTAAAAATGTTGTCTGGCTTTCTCCTCTCTCTTTCTTCCTGGTAACTTTTTAAAGCTCTTCTTAATTTCCTAATTTTCTATAGATCTGTTTTTCCCTAATCCAATCAGCTGCTTTTGCTCCCCTGTCCTGATCTAAGCAGGAAAGAAATCAAACTGGAGAGAAACTGCTTTCAACTCTGTCTCTGAATCAATTTCACTGTAGCATGAACGGGTTTGTTATGAACAAATAATCCAGGCCTCAGTTTTGTTTCATCTTCTACTTATTTTAGTAGCCAACCAAACAGTGGATACTAATTATTCATTTATGAAGCACATGCATTGTTCCTGTTTGGCCGAGAAGATAAATATAGTCAGAAAACACTTGCAAAGCTTTTAGTTTCAAAGTGCAGTAATAACTTGAGCCTCCTCTTCCTCCTCCTCTCTGCCTTTACACTTCATTACCTCCACAAACTGTCACTGCAGCTTTTTCCTCAAATACATGCTGCCAGCCCGTGCAGTCACCTCCTCCTCCTGAAAGCCTCACTCTGCAGGGCCCAGAGTGGGTGCTTGTGCTTAGTTGTTCAGTGTAATAGAAGCTAACTGGCTAAAAGAGCATGGCTTTGCTATTTAGATTACTAATAATGTTGATTACTGATACGCTGATACAAATACACATACCCAGATATACGTGTCACTTTCCAAGAGGAACTTCTAGGACTTCTGTTCTTAGATTCAATTTTAATTCCTCTTTGTGTTAAGATTGTGTGCATGTGATATGGGTGTCCTTAATTTCGCTTTGTGTATGCATGTAGGTGAATACTATATGCCCGCGTTTCCGTTATGTGCTTTTACAGTGTGTTAGTGGTTAGAGGTTTAACAGCCCCGTTAACTCGTGCTAATGTCTCTCCTGCAGAACCGCATGCACGAGTCTCTCAAGCTGTTCGATTCCATCTGTAACAACAAGTGGTTTCAGGAAACCTCCATCATCCTCTTCCTGAACAAGAAGGACCTCTTTGAAAGCAAGATCAGCAAGTCACCACTGTCCATCTGCTTCCCTGAGTACACTGGTACATACAACCCTGCACTGTGACATCTCATGAAGTGTACTTATGTTAAGACAAACGTGGGTTCTAAAACGAGAACTAGAACCCCTCCCAGAGTCCAAACCTGCACCGAGGATTTACTTTTAAGGGAATCGTTCTTTTCTATGTATTCATTTTATTTTTGTTTAAAAAGTTTGCAGTGCAGTAAAGGAAAGGCAGCTGTGAAGTGGAACAGTGAGATCAGAGGTCAAAGGTGACGAGATATTTGAACGCAAACTATAACGTGATATTTAGAAAATCCATATGCCGACATCATTCCCTAAATGTTACGATACAAACAAAAGGTTCAAAGATGAGACACATTTTATGGAAATTTGACCTTGAAGAAAAGGTCAGAGGTTACATCATTGCTTACACAGCAGGAAACAATGTTTTAAATAGCTAAACTTTGACCTTCGGATCAATCTCTCGACTTTAAAGGAGGTCAGATATCAAATATGTGGCGATATTTGAACTCTTTATATGGTGCTTTCTATATATTGACAGTACACACTTGTAAGAGTGGAGCCTGGCCTCAGTCATAATCTGCCCTCTCCTGCTTAGGCCACAGGTTACACTGCCAGGTACAGTCAATACTACAAATGCAGTATGCATTCAGATAACTACATCAGCAGCTACAGCAGTGTTCCTGCTTGACATCAGAGCTGCAGGCTTTAAGAAGCATTAGTTCCCAGCTAGATGTTGCTTGGTGGCTCTTTACAGCATTCGTCAACACTGGAATGGAAAAATATGTTTACTATTCAACTTTATTTACACAGCGCCAAATCACAGCAACAGTCACCTTAAGGCGCTTTATACTGTAAGGTCGACCCTACAATAATACATACAGAGAAAAACCCAACAATCATATGACCCCCTGTGAGCAGCACTTTGGTGACAGTGGGAAGGAAAAACTCCCTTTTAACAGGAAGAAACCTCCGGCAGAACCAGGCTCAGGGAGGGGCGGGGCCATCTGCTGTGATTGGTTGGGAGAGAGAAGGAAGACAGGATAAAGACATGCTGTGGAAGAGAGACAGAGGTTAATAACAGATATGATTCAGTGCAGAGAGGTCTGTTAATACAGTCTGGCTACAGTATTTCTGCCTCCAGGGTTTGATAGTTGTGTCGATCAGGACCAGGGGAAAAGGTTTGTTGTCCATTTATTTTTTTAAACTGTGGGTGAATCACTTTCACATTCAAACTGTCAGCACCAGATGCTGCTATTAAGTATCGCACACACACCCGTATTTATAATTAGGCGAAGCAGCAATCGAGCAGAAACGTTGGCAAACGTCTTCAGCTGCTCCAGCTGTTTATTGAAACGAGCCTGAGATCTGTGGACAGCTGCGAGCATTAGCTGCTCAGACTAAAAGTGACTTCCCTTTCATAACTGCATTATGGTGTAAAAGTCCATTCTTTTGTCACCACAGTCCAGCTGCACCTATATTAGAGCTGGTGATGTGGTTGATGATTTAAGCTGTCATTCGCTGAAGTTACTCTTTCATTAAAAACAAGCATGTCGAGATTTCACGCAGAGCAAAAATACAGTGAAATGAATCAGACCTGGCCATTCATATATGTAGCTCTCAGTTTTGAAGTCACAATTGTGCTGATTTCTAAGAAAGTATGAAAGTCGAACATAACGTTGAATACAGACAAAGAGACTCACAGGGAATAAAAGCTGGGGTGTTAGTGGGAGCACGAGAGGAGCTCCAGTGAGAGAGGAAACAAGAGACAAGACAACATGTGAGGCGGGGAGGGGGGGGGGCAATGCCAGAGACGGAGAGAGCAAGAGTGTGAGAAATTTATAACAACACAGGCAAAGCAAGATGGTGGGAACGCAAGAGGCCGAGCCAGCGGGACTGTGAGAAAGCGAGAATTAGAATTCCAATCTTGTTTTCGGCCCCTTCTCCTCCTCTCTTCACCCCTCTGCAGACTTTGTGCCTGTTCTGATGAAGTTGCCACCGAAGCAGACAGACGAACCACAGTGCTGCTAATGGCTGAGAGCCAGATAGATGTTAGCGACACTTGGAACAACATTTGCTCCAATCAGTGAGATCTGACTCATTCTAAAAGCACTGTACCAATTTAAGCTGCATTACCTGCCAAATGCTTGCGTAAAGGCAGAACAGTTGATAATGCTGTTGAGCTAAAAGGCTGCACAGTGGATTTGCCAGTGCTGGTAAATTGATCAATGCACGGTACGAATAACGGCTCCGTTATTTTTAGCTTCAGGGCCTCGTATCTGTCACATTCTGAAGTCTGTAACACATTAATAATGTTCAGGAAGTTGCAGTCTGCGCCAGCAATAACAGGACATATTAGCTTCCATCACGTATCATTTATCTGTCTGAAATCACCTCGTCTGAGAACGCGGCCCGTGCATCATTTTTATTGAAGCTTGGCTCAACAGCCGACAGAGCACGCCTCAGCCGAATGTGTGCTGAGAGTCAAAGGAGATGTTTTCAGAAAACATGGAGGGGAGCACACGGATACAAAGGTTCAGATCAAAACCAATCACAGCAGATGGCCCCGCCCCTCCCTGAGCCTGGTTCTGTTGGAGGTTTCTTCCTGTTAAAAGGGAGTTTTTCCTCCCCACTGTCACCAAAGTGCTGCTCATAGGGGGTCACATGATTGTTGGGTTTTTCTCTGTATGTGTTATTGTAGGTCGACCTTACAGGATGAAGCACCTTGAGGCGACTGTTGTTGTGATTTGGCGCTGTGTAAATAAAAGTGAATTGAACTGGGGGGCTTTTTCTAACTCTGTGTGTGTGTGTGTGTGTGTGTGTGTGTGTGTGTGTGTGTGTGTGTGTGTGTGTGTGTGTGTGTGTGTGTGTCTCCTCAGGTCTAAATACTTACACAGAGGGACTGGGATACATCAAGTCTCAATATGAGAGCAAGAACAAGTCACCCAAGAAAGAAGTGTACTCCCACGTGACCTGTGCTACGGACACCAACAACATCCAGTTCGTCTTTGACGCCGTCACTGACGTCATTATAGCCAATAACCTCCGAGGGTGTGGCCTGTACTGATGATGCTGTTAAACTTTGGCCAATGGATGCTGGGTGTTTGACTTGTATGTGAGAGCCGGTCAAATGTGGGGTCTGAGCTGAGTTCATGATGTCATAGTACTCATTTCTCATACTGGCCAAGTTTGAATTAACTGGTTGGTTGTTGGTGGTTGGTTGGCTGAGACATCTTATCTTTTTCAATCCTAATTAAGAACCGTTATTTTAAGCGTACCTTCTGTCTAAAATCTGTTCTCGCTGCAGATATTTTGCACAATACCGAAGCTGAGAAGCA
Source organism: Aulonocara sp. 'chitande type north' Nkhata Bay (assembly GCF_057382095.1). Lineage (NCBI taxonomy): Eukaryota > Metazoa > Chordata > Actinopteri > Cichliformes > Cichlidae > Aulonocara > Aulonocara sp. 'chitande type north' Nkhata Bay. The sequence continues at coordinate 1,407,871 of NC_141350.1, read as the reverse complement.
GAACGAGAGACCAGCTGAGCCGACCACAGTCTAGTGTACTGAATCACTCGTTTACTAGATGTATTTACTTTTTTCCCTTTGATTTCAATTTGTGTATTCATATTTTTGTATCATAAATTTGTGCCTTATTTATACCAAAAGTCGACGCAAACGTGCGTATGATTAGTCTTAGTGGGGGTCAAGTTTAGCTAATTCAAAGCTTTAATCAAAACTGACTTTATTGCAGGCATTTCAAGTACTAAGTGTAAATTTCAGAGCTATTAAGTCGATGAAAATAATTGTATGATATTTTCAGAGTAGTAGAGTTTTGGGGGGTTAAATTCCCAGCAGCATTTGTGCCCACTAAGAAGCTGAGGGGGGAGTTACAGCAACACTGTTGTGAAATGCAAATGATAAAAATAATAATCTAAAATGAATTTGGTATGTTTTATTTAAATGGGATTGCCACTTTTACGTTCCCATAGTAAAAAACAGAGTGCACCCTGGTCACTAGTGGGTGGTCCACAGGGACACCACAGACACACACACCTGCTGGTGGCTTGTTTGTGCTGTGAAATCACGTCATTCTAAAGAGTCGGGCTGTGAGAACATATCACCAAATCTTACTGCTGTGCTTTTAATCTGAGAGGAAACGTTTTCGGCCCGTGTAGATTTCAGTAAACCTCCTGATTCCTCTTTTGATTGAATCTAATTTCATAGTGTAAATGAGCGCATAAAGAGGACGTTGTTGCTTGAGCCACGCCGCTGTCATCGTTAATCTCTGCAGACGCCATTCCCGGCTGCAGGCTCATCTCGCTTCTTGCATGGGACTCCTTAAAATCAATTGAAACAAAGAGTCGCAGAAGCTTGTGCCGACTCCCGCGGACATTTTCCACCTAGATAAAGCTTCAGCACAAGTATTGATTTTAAAGGGCACTGGCACTGCATCCACTGTGTCAGGCTGCACCGTGCAATATGCCTGCTGTCCTCCAGTCCACCTTAATAAACCAGAGGTGAGCTTTGAAAGATTACAGACTGATGTGTACGTCCTCTGGGACGTGAACGCAGACTACGATTGTATCCACGCTGTTCTCCTCGTATCTCGACGTCTGTTTGGAATCGATCATAAAGCGAACAGAGGAGTGACGGGTGCTGTTCTGACCCAGCTCAGAGAGATCAGGGCAGTACTGGAGCTACGTCATTAGTTCCTCCGTGTAGCCACAGTTAACATCGTCACATAGAAAGTGTTTGTCTGTGAGACGCGATGGAGCCGACGAAGCTTTATTCCGCTTTTCCATCCACGCACAAACAACCAGATGTGCCTCTTCTGCTCAGAGCCGCCATTTTTGGAGCACAGGTAGATGTCATCATCATCGGCCCATCCGACCACATCTGTGCCAAATTTAGAAACGGAGCGCTCCCTGAGGCTGTCGTTCAGCCTGCATGCTGTGTGCCGTGCACTGATGTGTATTTTGTGTGTTCATGTTTTCAGATTGTATATAGTTACCTACATGTGTCTGTTGATAGTACAGAAAAGGTCACGGCGTGTGTGTGTGGGTGTACGTGCTCATGAACGTGTGTGTGTTGTGTAAGAGACGACATCAGCCCATGGGTGCTGCGGTGGAGTCAGCATCTGTGGATTAATTACCCAGAGGGCACCTATCTACCCTTTCAGCACAGACAGGCCTCAGACACACAAACACACTCACGGGGCTTCAAAATGTCACAACACCTTAGTTGCCAAATAATACTGCAGTTTCCAGCCAAAGAGGTTCACACGGCCACACAGCGAGCCGCTGCCACGACTGCTAAAACTGCTTCATCGTCGTCTCCTCGGACTGATCTGTTACAGAAAGGAAAACGATCTCTGCGTTCTGTGTCAGTCTCTCCTTAGTTTTCACTCTCAGTAGCTTCATTCATTCGCTACACTTTGCATGAAGCTTCTGTTCCTTCCAAACACAAAGCGTTTAGTGTTGACAGGCTGAAATCGGTGCTTAATCCCATCGATCCAAAAATCAAAGTTCTTCTATAAATTCGGATTTTTTTCCTAAACTGGGGAATGATCGCGTACAGAGTTCAAACACGATCCTTTCCCTCCCCGTCTATGCAGTGCAGAGGTTAATATCATTGCAATCGCACATTTCACTCGTAATAAAACCAAATCTCCTCTTACCAAAATGATTTCCCTCTGTGTGATACGCGTAGGAGCACAACTGTGCGTCTGATGCAACAGACACGGGCGCATCTAGAGAAATTTTCTTAGGGTGGCAAAGAAACCAAATGGGGTGGCAAAATCAAAGCCTTTTTTTTTCAAACACATATGCAGGTGGTTACATGTGGCTATAATGATTCAAATGCAGTAAGTATGCACGCTTTTCATATAAAAATAGTCTATAACTTAATTATTGTCTGTAGCCCACATAATTAAATACTTTAGTTACATAAAGTACATAGCCCCTGGGATCCCTGTGACACACAAACCCCTCCACCACGATAAGGTAGCGATTCAAGGAGAGTTTGTAAACATAAACAACCATTTATCTAAAAATGCAGACAATACACCTGCTGTTTTTTTCATTTTGTACAACCATTTAAAAATATTACTAAAACTAAAATGAGAGAACAATCAGGTGTCGCAATAAGATGCTCCACAAATTATGTGTGCCAGTAAAAAATGGACCAAAAGACAGAAGAGCACAGGGACAAACCTGCAGGCCCGACAACAGCAGGTGTATCACTCCGCTGGTTTTCTACTTTGTGACAGTGTTTACAAATGTGCCTCTGTGACATTCATTAGTGCCCTCACTGACACACAAAACAAAACAACGACTACACAACAGAACAACAACACAACACACTGAGTAAACACTCCACACGTCACAAATCTCCCACATCTAAACTCTCTCTCTCTCGCTCTGTCTCGCTCGCCCTGTTACCGTCACTCCCCAAACTTTTCCCTCTTCCTAAACAACCAAATCCCACATGTTGACATTTTTTTTAATTGGTCGACATGGTGCATTTTTCCACCGATAAGAAAGAGGTGGCTTTTTTCCTTTCCTGTTTTCGTGCTGTCCTTAGAAAACGCTTAAAACACACAAACGTGACGACCGTATTTAGAACGAAGCGTGGCTGATATATATGATCATAACTCTGGATTTACTGGCCTGTAATTAAAATTTAAAAACTTTGAAGTCTGAACTTTCAATGTGGCTGAAACAGAGACTCAGCGTGGCTGCAGCTTGTTGCTGTGTCAGCTTACATCAGTCATGTGATGTGGAGGTGCAGCGTGTCCGTGGACCACAGAGGGTTAATAACACTCACCTTCCTTCCATTTCCACAGTGTAACATCCACCCACCTGTGTGAAATCTGAAATTCCCATGGTGTTGTTCAAAATGTGCTCTGGCACAATCATGAGCATCGCTTGCTACTGAAAACAAGAAAAAAGCCGGTCCTGCTATGGGCTGAACCATTTGTTACTGGTGCAGGGGGGGACACTATGCAATATATTCAGTTTTAGCATTTATATTCACTGCTGACTGTAACTACGCTCAAACTGTTAATGCTGTCTTATTTTAATAAACAACACTGTCATATGCAAAACTGGGGTGGCAAGGGATCATTTTAGGGTGGCACTTGCCACCCCATGCCACCCTTCTAGATCCGCCCCTGGCAACAGATACACTTCTGTTTAGTCACTCCACATCCACGCGGCGCTGACGACTGCTGCTCTGCAAAGGTGCTGCTTGTGCTGCGCTTCCTGGTAGCCGTTAACACACAGAAAGGAAACCGTTAAGTTTGTGCTGCCGTCGGGCTGACGGTGACAGGACGGCATCGGAGCTTTGTCCTCCAACGTTAACCCGCGGCACCGCACGGACCTACAGGGATTCGTGCTGTTTGTCAGTGACATACTAAATTAGTTAGAGTGATCTCAGATCAGTGTGTGCCTAAATTTATTCACAGAACACAACACTTGAATTTTACTGAACATACGCTAAAGACGGCAGCTAATAGAAAATTTACTGAATTGAGCAGAAACGTCTTTTTTCATAAACAGTTCAGTAGAAGTCATGGTGTACATGATGAGAGGTGAAAAGACCAAAGCCAGTCTGTTACGCAACTAAAAGTGTGGAAGCCTCTTTTTTGGTGGAGGTGAACAGTGTAAGCGCTCTGCTACAGTGTTTACAGTCCCGTCTCGTCTCTTCATGACACAGAGCAGGCGCTCGGGACGGGAAACGTGCGGTCCTTCACATTATTACCTTTTAGACCTCGTCGTTGTTTCTGCATCAGGCGAGCTGTAACACAATTAGTGGTTTAGGACCAATCCCAAGTAACAGAAGACAACTGCAACAGTAGGCGAGGTTGAGAGGACAAGAGGAGGACAAGGAAGTAGCAAGTAGTTCATATTGATGGCAAATACTTCATTCCTATAGGCTGCGCTGAAGGACACATCTGTGGGTCGTTTGTTTGCATTGTTGTGCTGTGTGGATAACACAATCAGTGGCCTATTCAGCTTTGAGAGTTGGGGACAGCAGTGGGTGCACTTCTGGGCAGCAGGTGGTGTCACAAAAGAAATGTTAGCACCTTTTGCCATGTCATTGCCACAGCAGCACAAAAAGCTGTTGAAATGTCACAATGGCAGCCAAACCGAAGTGCCAAATCTTTCCCGTGTTAGGTTTAAATGAGCTCCTGTGGCCTGTTTTTGCTGACTTACTTGTACGTTGGATTTAGAAACCGGGTTTTGCTTGCAACCTTTTAACATTCGGTCCCTGCTATACCGTGCCAGCTGATGTAATGTGCACTCAGGCTGCTGAGCTGGGAGAGATGTCAGAGAGCTGGGGGGACATGACCGTAACGACCCGTGATAGCATCACGCAGAGTTTATGCCGGTACACATCAGCGTCCTTGCACTCACCGTGCTTTAACCTTCCAGTCTCTGTTCAACCAACATGCTGGTACCAATCAACACTCGCTGTACTGTACAAGTCGCCCACATCTACTAAGCTGTTATCTGTGCGTGTGCGAGTTTGTATGAGCGTGTGCCTGCGCGTGCGTGTGAATGCTGCATTTTATCCATCACTGTGCATAAAATGCATCTGCTGTAACTCCCTCACTGTTGTCATAATTTATTGGATGTTGTATTTATACATGAGATAAAGACAATAAAGCATCACATGAGTAACTTGATATGGGTGATTATTTTTCTTGGTCCTGTGTGTGTGTGTGTGTGTGTGTGTGTGTGTGTGTGTGTGTGTGTGTGTGTGTGTGTGTGTGTGTGTGTATTTGGAGCAGATTTGAATGTAAATGTTTTCCAGAATATGTTTTGCTTTCCTCCACGAACTATAATTTTTTATTGAAAATATGGGCGAGTCCTGCCCGGGCAGGCCAAATTAATACTGTCACAGTTTGTTGGTGTTCCAGTGTGAGGCCCAGATGAAGTTTTAATGTGTGTCTATGACTGTGTCGACATGCTCAGTCGGGGTAACGTGTAACTTTGGCCTTCTTTCCATGTCCTCCCTATCACCTGTTTCCTCACTCTCTCCTATTTCCTTCACCCATTCCCCTAATCTCCCCTAATCCCATTTTCCCTCTTTATTCGTGCCTCATTATTTTGCCCCCCCCCCTCCTTCTCCCCGCTGCAGAATCGCATGCATGAGTCTTTGATGCTGTTTGACTCCATCTGCAACAACAAGTTCTTCATCGACACCTCCATCATCCTTTTTCTCAACAAGAAGGATTTGTTTGCAGAGAAGATCAAGAAATCTCCGCTCAGCATCTGCTTCCCTGAATACACAGGTACGAAAAAAGTTTGGGTTTATTCCAGTGGTGGGCAGGAATCTCAAACAGGAACGTTTGGAATTTGTTTTCCTGAATTAAAAGTGTTTACAGGACGAAATATAGTCACGAGAACGACACATCTAAAGTTCATTCATTGAACGTAGCCAACTGCAAAAACAGAGCGTAGCACGAACTCGGGCAGGCCACAGAGTCGAGCTCAGCAGATCAGGTGATCTCAGCTCACGTCAGCTGACACATTTCTACACATCCGATGTAAGATGTGCTTTTTGAATCGCTTTACAATGTTGGTGTATATTTGCAACCCACTCAACCCTCTAATTGAGCTCCTCATTTAGTTTAATCAGTTTACTGAAAAGTTATCTTTTAATAGTCCTGTGATGTTGGTTCTTCCTGTCTTTATGTTAAGCTAACTGAAAGCTCAGATCAAGTTTCACCAAATTTCAAATTGCTTCATTTGAAGGAGCTTAATCTTAAAAATTGTGTCGTACAAAATCATTTGGAAATTTGCATGAAAATCAGTGTAACGGAGCCGAAAATAGGCTAATACTGTATGAGACATTTTGAAGAGGGGATATAAAAGTATGAATGACTACCATCTGTCCTGTGTTAAGTGTAATTCCCAGAAATTAAATGCTTTCTAAAGCCCTTCCTGAGGTTCTGGATGCTGATTAACGACTGCTCGGTACAGTACATCGGCTCTGCTTCTAGCCCTGACATTTACTGTCACAGACTTGTAAACAATTCGAAGCACTTTAAATCAAAGTTGCTGTTTACAGTTTGCAGCAGAGATGGCCAACGAACTGTTTAAAGAACTGCAGAGGCTCAGGTTGAAAAGAGAGATATACTGTTTAAAAGGAAAGCAGGGAAGGAGCAGAGGAGAGTCAGATAAATAGAGCACAGAGACCCAGAACCTGTAACGGGCAGAACCGAGTTTACAGATTTCTCCGTGTGGAGGTGAGAGTCGGACGAGGTGGTGACAGAGAAAAGGAAGAGACTGCTTATAAGAAGCAGCAGACAGTCGTGCTTGGTCAGCCGCAATAAGTGAGAGCTGCCTCCTGCCTACTCCAAACTCCTTTCCGGTCTCCAAGTGGATCCTTTTCATTCCTGTCCCTCATGCTTTACTTACGTTCGGCTAACTTGCTTGACAGCCTCAGTAAGTCTGTCTTCTGTCAGTCTCTCCTCCTGTGTCCCATGCTCTCGCAGCTTCCCAACAGAAGACTTTACGAACCTTTAACAACCACAAATATTTTTCAAGCCAAAGATCTTGGAGAAATATCTTTTACATCACACGCAAACATGTCCTGACTTTGCCCAGCAGAAGGACTGAGTATGATTCAATAAATCTGCAAACCTATTAGAATGTATACTATCATTGCTGAATAACGACTCCTCGGTACAGTACATCAGCCCTGCTTCTAGAGGAGAACTATCATTGCATCTGATATACAGCTAATGTGCTTCAAATTAGGTCAAATGAATAGGATACAGATGTGATCATCTGTGTGTAGGAAACCAGACCAGTTAGCCTGCATTTAGCACTGCTAGTCCACCTCTGTTACAGGAATAGTATTTCTACTTACTAATTTGGACTTTTATGTGGTGATGACAGCTCTGCTACCTGCTAAGTTCATACGAAGCTAAAGATATCACATCATCTAAACCGACTCTGTCGACAGGTCTCGGCTTCGCTTCACCTGCTGAGCTGACATTAGCTAACAAAAATGTCTCACTGCTCGACAGGATATGCAGCTGCTTTCCTCTGAAGTCTGAGCTCATTAAAACAGTTAGCTTTAAATAGTTGTGTGAGATTTCCTGTGAAGTGTGACGTTCAGTGCAGCACAAAGGAAGGTGTGGAGTCAGCTATCACTAGAAGTGGATGCTGTGTAGCAGATTTCAAAGCTAGCTGTCCATGTGAATCAGTTATTTGTTTTATTTTACAGTAATATATCTAAGTTTCTTACTAAACTGAAACTAGCAACAGACTGAAAATACTTTGACCTGCAGATTTTCAGAATCAGTGAAGCATAAAGAAAGTGTTTAAAGAGTTTCCCACTGTTGCACAGCCAAAAATGTCCACTGGCTAACTTCCTGTAGCATATATGTATATAGCATACGCATCACAGTCCAAGCTTTAGAGTTCGATACAAACACAGATATTTTGTGTACTTTGTGATGAATGCAGAGATGGTGGTAACACAGTTAGGCTACTAACAACAACCCACCTGAGCACTGAGTATTTGACTGTGTGAACTCAGCCCTACAGGTACTAATGAAGGATTATGCAACAGCTAATTTATTCATTTCCAGCTCTATATTTTTTAGTACTTGTTTGTCTTACATTTACGCAGGTGCAGACATGTAATAAGTCATTTTTGCTCCTACCTCTATAAGACCAACCTCCCAAAACCTGCTTTCTTGTGACTGGCTGTCCCTCCCCTGACTTTCACCAAAGCCACAGCAGCACCTGAAATCCGTCCATTCACTTTTTGATCACTGACCCAGTTTCACATCGCGGAGGTTACTCCAGCTGTTGTACAGCTCGGACAGGCCACCAGTCCATGCAGGGGTGATCTAAACTCTACGCAAAAGTAGAAAAAAGTTGGAAACAAAGTATTTATAAGAGAATGCAACATTGTAACAATATATAATCATCATCATCATCCAGATAACTAACCAAAGCTACTTGTTAAGTCCTTTTTTCATGAGACTTCCTGTTTGAAGTTTTTGTTTTAATAATTGTGTCGTAACACATCTGCTTCCCTCCAGGACCCAACACCTACGAGGATGCAGCAGCTTACATCCAAGCACAGTTCGAGAGTAAGAATCGCTCTCCAAATAAGGAAATCTACTGTCACATGACCTGCGCCACAGATACAGGGAACATCCAGGTTGTGTTTGACGCCGTGACCGATATTATCATCGCCAACAACCTCCGAGGGTGTGGCTTGTACTGAGCACGCCTACCGACCCTGTTATTTCCTCCCCCCTCTGTCCCTTCCTCTGTCCTCCCACCTCCTCATTCCTCTTCCTTTGACACTGCTGTGGAAATGATGATGACGATGATGACGATGCTGATTACTTAAAGAAAAAACGAAAGAAAAATGAAACTAGGTACATATTAATAATGAGGATAATTTAAAAAAAAATAGGCATACATATATATATATATTATATATATATACCGTTTTTAGTTCTTGTCTGCTCTCTTCTTGCTCCGACTCTTCCTGACGTTCTTGAGCTTGCTGCCAAGCAAACAAATTTGTTTTAGTAGAAAACACGAAACCCTGCAGCCTTGAAAACTTTGTGAACAAAGTCGATGAAAGCCTCCGTTCCCCGTTTCCTTTCTTTTACGTTGTCTTTTGTTGTTAACCCAAACCTGTACGTTTTTTATGACTCTTGTTTTTGTTGATCATATGTATATTTATTGCAAGTATCAGTCTGTACACTGATGTTTATTCACGTTTTGCCTCACCTGACACCCCTGTGTGTGTGTGTGTGTGTGTGTGTGTGTGTGTGTGTGTGTGTGTGTGTGTGTGTGTGTGTGTGTATTACTTTGTCCTTCTTTTTTGCTGTAGTAGTGATTATGTAATAACAGTTTTTGCAGAATTATGTGAAAATGTACTAAGAAGCACTAGACGGGTCAGCCAAAACTCTCAAGACCTGCTAAAACTGACGATGCTGATTTTAATGTTAGTGTTTTGTTTACATTAAGTGGTTTTTGTTGTTGTTTTTGTTGTCAGTCACTTTTTTGGGGATCGTTTTACTCAAGGTGTGGTTTTCATCGACAGGATGTAAGGCTTCCTGTTTCCAGGCCTAAGCCACTAGCAAACCGTCGGCCACGGCCGGGTGTGGGAGCCAATAGGAAATGTGCTAACAGTCCTATCAGTGCCATGTAACAAAGGTACTGCACTGTAGATAGCTGTGCTTATAGAAGCAACTACACAATGTTATGATTAAAACTTTCTCACTGTTATAACCTCTAGATCTGCTAACATTCTCCGTGTAAGAAAACTCACCCATGGTTTGATAATGGTCGATTAATTTATTAATTTATTTATTGATTGATCACCTTTCTTCACACACCTGTCTGTTTTCTCTCTCTCTCGTCATGCCACACCTTTACTTCTCTCATCTTCTTCCATCTCTTTCTTTTTTGGCTTATTTTTGCAAAGTTAAAGGGCGCTCCTTCTTTTTTTGCCAACCCATCTCCCCGTCCTCCTCCTTTTCCCTCTAAAGCCCAGATAGCATGTGATACTCAAGCCTTTGTATAAAGAGATCAGTTAATTCATACAACTTATAGACAAAAAAAAGTACACACAAATAATGCTCAGATAACTTTAAAAAAAAGAAAAAAAAGTAAAAGTAAAAAAACAAACAGAAAAATACAGAAACAAACAAACTGAGAAGATTGTTGGTTTCTGGGACACGGCAGAGGCAAATATATATATATATATATATATATATATATATATATATATATATATATATATATATATATATATATATATATATATATATATATATATATATATATATATATATATATCGAAAAAAAGTGACAATTTAAGTTTCCAAGGATTGACAACAGAAAGGTTCAGAGTACAGCGACGTGTTAAAGTGAGCTGAAAAAGGACAAAAATGTACTCTGATTACTACAATAATAAAGACCCCAGTGAACATTACCACAGTACCGCCAACGACCTTCCTAATGATCCTGTTAATATTCCAAAAACTTTTCTCGTGCTTTGTAGCTACAGAGTATCTCTTTCTCTATATCTCCCTTTTTTAAATGTAAAAGATGTTTTGCAAAGCGAGCTGATCCGTGAAGATCTCAGACCGACCCCGCCGTCTTGTTATAATGCTCTGAACTGTGCCCCGCCCCTTCTCCTTTTACCGTTTTGCCTGTTTCCCTGCATTAGATCCGTGTCCTCACTTTAGCCTGACTCAGAACAATTAAATATAATATTATAACAATATCTATTTTTTATTATTTCAGAAGAAAAAAAACAAACAAACACTTTTGGGGGAGAGCACGTTTCTCGCTGCGTCCGCTAGTTAGGGACGCCGCATGTTCACACATCTACGCTGTATAAAGTCATGCTCTTTTCTTCTTCTTCTCTGTCTCTTTTCAGTTTAACCCACTCCTTCCAGGTCTACAATGAAAAGCACAGTTTCTCACATGCACACTTGCTCGCACTCACACACACACACAATAAGTAGATCTGTTATCTCTTCATGTGTTAGCCCTCGTCCATCTCTCTATATTGACTTCTTGATTTCTAGTTTTTAAAAAAGAAAACAACCGTGTATAATGACATGAGAAAGCATTTTTTCCTCTCATTTTGTTCCCGTTTCCGTCATATTTTTTATGTTTTGTTCTTTACCCAGTGAATGCTTTTTTCTGTGCAGCTTTCTCTCTCTCTCTCTCTCTCTCTCTCTCTCTCTCTCTCTCCCTCTACTCTTCTTTAGTGAATGGTTGTTATTTCATGTGGGATGTCCGTGCTGGAAAAACCAATCGAATGTAGTGTTTACATTAAAAAGCCACTGTTTTCATGACTACGAAAAAACAAAAGCCGACCTCTTCTTGTCTCCGAGTCATTCAGTCTCTCCACAGCTGTGCCTTTCTGTTGGATCCATGAATTTTCCCAGGATTGCTGCATTTAGCCGCAGTATTGAGCAAACACTGAGCTGTAGTGCTGACCCTGGGGTCGTCCGCTCTGTAAAACAAGCTGTTTTATCTACTTCCCCTCCATTTGAGCCACCCTCCTTTTGATTGGCTGCTCCTGGTAAAGAGAAGGTTTGAACAGCATTGTGGGAACAACTTCAACATATTCAAACATATTCCACTGTAGTCAAAGGAGCTTGCAAAGAAAAGCGTCTGGACTTCTTTAAGTTGCTTGAAGACGTTTCACCTCTCATCCGAGAAGCTTCTTCAGTTCTAAGGTCAAATGGTGGAGAGTCCCAGATATAAACCTAGTGGGAGTAACCCCCCACAGAGGGACAAAAGGACCCCCTGATGATCCTCTAATCACCTGAGCCAAGGTGTGAAACTGGGCGTGGGTCCCAATCAGCCAGAGTTTCGGGTGAGTTCATTGTGAAACCTGGCCCCACCTTATCATGCGAATTCCTGAGGTCAGATGGCCCAGGATGTGAGTGGGCGTTAAGGTGTCTGGGAAGGATCTCAAAACTGGATTATAGATGGCAGACAGTTGGTGTCGTAAACCCCGCCTCTGTTCAAAGAGGAGTGAAAGAAGCATCTATGTCCACTGTGAGCGACCATCTTTGAACAGAGGCGGGGGTTTACGACACCAACTCTCTGCCATCTATAATCCAGTTTTGAGATCCCTCCCAGACACCTTAACACCCACTCACATCCTGGGCCATCTGATCTCAGGAATTCGCATGATAAGGTGGGGCCAGGTTTCACAATGAACACACCCGAAACCCTGGCTGATTGGGACCCACGCCCAGTTTCACACCTTGGCTCAGGTGATTAGAGGATCATCAGGGGTCCTTTTGTCCCTCTGTGGGGGGAAACTCCCACTAGGTTTATATCTGGGACTCTCCACCATTTGACCTTAGAACTGAAGAAGCTTCTCGGATGAGAGGTGAAACGTCTTCAAGCAACTCAAAGAAGTCCAGACGCTTTTCTTTTCAAGCTCCTTTGACTACGATGACCTGGATGACTGAGAACCTTCACAGACATATTCCACTGTAACAATATAAAACATCTCTAGTCTACATTTTCCAATTTTGAGGAAAATTTCAAATAGATGCAGAAATCTATTGAAATGTGTGCAAAGCCTGTTCAGTAAGAGTTCTCCAGTCTCCTCTTTGGTTGCTAGCTGCTTCAGTAATGTCCAGCCGATCCGTGATTTATATTGTTGGATTGTTCTGTCCGTCTGTGCTCTCGTGACATTGGCCATGAGTGGAATAAACAAACTGCTGCCAGTCAGATACTTTCCATATGGTATTACATAGTTGATCAGAGTCTGACTGTGCTTCCCTTCCCTAAGAATGCCTTCTTGACAGCCACCCCTCCACTGAGACCATTTCTGATGAGGCTTCAGTGAACAGTAGCTGGATTAACTGAAGATGCATCTCTCAGGTCGTTTCTTGATGACGTGACTTTCAGATAATCTTTTGTCCATTTTTCTAGTTTCCTCATTTTTTAAGGACGCGCTGATCTCATGCCAACATATGCCAAGTTTTCAGCTCTTTGGAGATCTCCTGTTCGGTGCACAAATGCTATTTTGTGGCTGTCAAACTGTGTTATTTTTGGCATTTGACTAAACCAATGAGGAGAAAAATCTGTGTTTTTGTGCTAGGCTGCAAGTAACAAAGACAGTTTAAAACTGGTTCTTGGCTAAGTCATTAGTTAGCTAAGTCATAAGTTAGCTGCATGGCTTGAATGATCCATAGGTCAGCGTTAAATGGCTTCACAAAGGAAAAACAAACGTTCCTCTGGAAATGGACTGGAGTGGCAATGGGAGAAATAGCAGCTAATGTCCAAAGACAAACTTTGACAGACCTTCAGAAAGCCTGGAGAACAGTTGCTCGACACAACTTTAAGCCTGGGTCCTTTGAAGCGACATATGAAGAAATGAGGCCTGAAACATTTGCACAGTACTCAATAACAGGAACTCATAGTACAGGGTGGGCCATTTATATGGATACACCATAATAACATGGGAATGATTGGTGATATTAAAGTCCTGTTTGTGGCACATTAGTATATGTGAACAAAGAGAAACTTGTAAATAACTCGTGAAAGAATAAAGTTACGTTGAAACCAAGCACACCATTGTTGTTCTTGTGACATTACCAATAAGTGTGATGTGTCACATGGCCCTCTTCCTATTGGAAAAAACAAAAGTTGTATCCAAGATGGCCGACTTCTAAATGGCCACCATGGTCACCGCCCATCTTGAGGAGTTTGCCCCTCACATATACTAATGTGCCACAAACAGGACTTTAATATCACCAACCATTCCCATGTTATTACGGTGTATCCATATAAATGGCCCACCCTGTATAATAGGCCTACTTTAACCGTTAGCTTCAAGCAAAGTGTTTGCAGGTAATGCCACACAGCCGTTTGGTTCACTTATTAATTAAACCAAATAGATGTGACATTAAATTATACATTAAAAACTGATTGAACTTTAAGGAGTAGTTTAAAAAGTAATAGGCAAGGAATCATTATATTACATTCAACAGAAGTGAGAACTAAATTGTTAGTGTCACCTTTATATCACAGATGACCGGGGACTGATGGACAGAATATGTTTTATTTGATGATGTTTTTAATGCTACAGGACTTTCCAAACACCTCGGCTGTAGCTCACATAGCAGTGAGGAAACACTGCCCTGAAGTCAAAGCCATGTTACAAATACTATTTAAAGTGCTTAGACCAAATCTAGGGGTTACATATTTTACCGCTGTATCGGCGATGCTCACTGTGACACATGCAGTACGTGATGGGCTGATGAACTCTTAATAGCGTTTTAATAAGCTCTCGCTGTTTGTAGCTGGGTTTCCAAGCAGCAGGCAGTCTGATCCTGCTGAAGTCACGCAGGGAGTCAAATGATGATCTCAGGCGATTTTTCACTACTCCAGAAACATGCACAGCCAGTCGTTTCATTTTGGTTCCTGCATCATCTGACAACATTCTTGTTAGCTACAATATAATCAACAAATATTAACAGATGATATATATGTTATATCATAGAAAAAGGAGATGTTGTTTAAGCTCCTGTGAATGCTGCTTTTATATATGTAAAATACAGCAAATTTTTATAAATCTTCAAAAACACGTGGATGGGATCATTAAGGTGTGGAAAATGGAAAAGCTGGAGCGATGAGTGCATACACAGATACACACTCATGCTTCACGCGTGATAAGAGACACACAAACATGTTGCTTCCTGTCCTCCCTCAGTTCCACCCCCTTGGGACGGAGGTCATGAAGTGAGCTGACATATTTCAGGAGAAAAATACAACGGACAGATTATTTTAACCTCTGCTTGCGTTGCACCATATTCAGTTATTTTCCAAACCAACTCTTGATCTGCGCACACGTGCTCTCAACAGAAAATGAGATTCCTTCATTCATCTTCTATTAGCATCGATGAGTGCTCTCCAAAGTGTTTGCATCTTCACAAGAGCCTGATTTCACTTCTGTGTTGACAATGTAATCATGCATGTACACCTCTGCGGTGAAAACACACACTTGGAGCTGTATAGTGATAACACAGAGGAGTAATCCTGCATATGCAGCACTCTCACTTTGTGGCCAGTGTTTGTGTTTATGCTCTGCTGCAGGTTCTCCTGACATAAAGCATCATCCTCTCACCGATGACAGAGAATCCGTCACTGCAGACAGACACCGCAGGAAAACTGTGAGCAGCGGGCAAAGAGATGTTTGTTCACACATACCGCAAAGAAAAAGAGAAAGAGAGAGAGAAGCCTTTGGTCCTCACTGCTGTGACAGCATCTGTGAGGAAGAGGCGGGTTCACCGGGTTCACAGAGAGAGGAGGAGAGTGACCAGGCGTGTGGAGAGAGCCGTCAGGTAGCAACAAAGACAGGGCGGCTGAGCAGAGGCGGGGGAGGGAACGATCGCCATCTTATCAACATTTACACTTTAAATGGTTTCATTTCATTCCCACTTCCTGTCGGTGTGTGTTGGTTCCTTATTCTGCTTTTGGATCCATTTTACAGAATATTTACAGCATATGTGAACCTCTTTGAAAAGTAGAATGATGTTACATTCTTACTCATAATGTTACAAAATGTAACATTATGAGTAAGAATGTAACAAAAATATCAGCTATGATTGATACAATATATACATCAGGTGTCAGTGTCCTTACTGTGGCAGTAGATTCTCTCATGGCTATAACCATCATATAATAATAACAATGTTGTATAATGCAATATATCAATATAAAAGTGAACCTTTTCAAAATATAATGCCTGCAGGCAATGCTAAAAAAAGAGGACTCTGGCTGTCAAGTACATGGATCTGTCAACACTGGCCACACCTCTGTGTAGCAGGAAATAAAATGATGCTTTCCAAAATTGTAACAAAATAAGAAAGAGAGAAAAGAAAAGTTGTGTTCTGGTGACTTATTGATCTTATTTTGTCATCTTTCAAACCTTTATTTATGTTATTTTTAGCGATTAACACGTTGGACGAGTGACAGATTCCCAGTTCGGTTACTGGAGGAGGAACGAGTCCCTCTGGGATTGTATCAGAAAGGACGTCTCACGTAAAAACATCTTCCACATAAAACATGCAGACATGCCAAAGATTGGTGAATAAGGGGGCAGCCAAAAATTGTTTGTATCAGAAAGAGCAAAAACAATTTATTGTACATTTTATTGAGTCAAATTAAACCAAATGAATGTCTTATGAACAAACAAACAACCCTCCTCAAAAGTTGATTCTGTTCATCTGGACGTTTCCAGTGGGAGAAACGTTTCGTCATCATCAGGTGACGTCTTCAGTCTCAGCTGACTGCAGGTTTCAACCTTATAACCGTACATTTGTATAATGACTGAAACCAGCCCAGTGAAGGGACAATGGGCTGGGAGGTCAGTTCCTTAATCTTAATTATGCAAATTCTCATGACCACTGATCAATAACCATGAGTCCCATTCACAGAGAGTTGGGGAATGGCTGCAATCACAGCATTGTAAGATGGTGACAGATGTACCCTTAGGCCCCCTCCTCGATTCAGAGACGGTCTTTCCCTTTTCACGTAAATGGCCACCTTGACTCCGCCCTCAAACCAG
>NC_141350.1:1373796-1383796 GCF_057382095.1 Aulonocara sp. 'chitande type north' Nkhata Bay | reverse complement strand
CTTTCATCACTTCAAGTTTCTTAAAGTGAAAATGACCCTAATCTGGAGTTCCAGAGGTCTTCATAGAGACTAATATCAGAAGGGACTTTGTGGGAAAATGGCAGCACATGAGGTCGAAATCAGTTTAAATAAGCTAAATTCCACAGTTGAGGCTTCAAAACGAGCCATCAGGTGGCTGTCTTTGTTTCCACTCTGTGTCCCTCTTTAGGTCATGTAATCTTTAGTTAGGATCTTTCTGTCAGTCACGTCTCCATGTTTGTTTATCTCCTGTCAGTGTTCATGTCTTAGTCCTGGTCTCGGTGTTTGTTACTTCCTGTTTTATTTTGATAGTCTCTTGTTTTGCTTCTGCTTGTTTTGTTAGTCAGATTGCATTCAGCTGTGTTCCCTGGTGTTTCTCTTCTCTCTAATTAGCTGATGTGTTTATACTGTCTAAGTCTCTCTTTGTTCTTTGTCACATTGTCCTTCAAGCCGTGTGTGTCTGTTTTCTCCTGCCTTGTTTCATGAGTCTCAGTAATTAAGCCAAGTCCTGCATTTGGGTCTAACCCTGCCAGCCACACAGCCAGACCTGATACTTAGACTGTCACAGTCACATACTGATGCTTAACAGGCAAAACATTTACCATGCTTGTTACCACGGTAACCTTCTCTAATTAGCATAAAACACTAAGAACAACTAAAGCTAATGATAACTGTAGTTTTGGCTTTAATATGACAAGAAACCAGAGTTCTTGCATTGCTTCCTGTAGAACCAGGACGATGTGTAGATATTTAGGTCTGGAACAAAGAATTTGGTTTGACATTCGAGTTTTCAGATCACGGACTGTATAGAAATTACTTTTCTCCACTTTTTAGAAATGTTTTTAACAATGTTAGGCTGCTACAGTAACACAGACTCATCTCAGTAATGTGTGTTTTTAATCTCATGCTGAGTTTCCAGTGGCCTCGTGTTTGTCTATTCTCCTCATTATACTATGCAAATCTGAAGTGATTTCTGAGAACACATCTGTGTACCTGGATACCATCAGCTACCATCTGGCAGTTGTCGGGTTGCACATGTAACTGCTAAGACTGGTGAATCTAAATCTTCACCACAAAGTCCGTTCACATACAACAGGAAGGGGAGTGAGTGGGTCAGCGCTCAGGGCACAGAGACTAAGTTGGCCTTAAACACACCATTTATTTCCATGGAAACAAACACAGCCCGAATTACAAATACAGTTTAAAATCCCCCTATATGTAACGGGTGTATTAAAAAATAATTTGTATTTCACCAAAGATCCATCCTGCAGTGTTATCTCACTTTGTCAGTATTGGTTATGTATATGTGTTTATTTATATATGTTTATTTTCTGTATTTATATTTTGGGAGCTTTTATTTTGTTTGTGTGACCTTTGACTTCCCACGAAGTCACTTCCTGTAGCTGCGCGCTATTTTCCTCAGTCACCTAGAGGCCCCGCTGAGGAGAGGTGAGCGTACGCTAGTGTTCTCAGTTACAGAGCAAATAAACACAGTTAAAGTAACTAAAAGTAATTCAAACACTGCTCGTTCCCTTTGTGCATTTTGTCTCATAGTTCTGTTCGATGTTTTAGTGTGAATTATTGTTTCTCTGTCGAGTACAGCACTTTATTGTAACATGCTAGTTAGCATGTCTCAGATGAGAGCATAGGAGCATGCACGTGGCTTCTCATGTGGTCCGCTATCCTTCTCTCTCCCTTGAAGGTGTTCATGCAGAAGTCCAGTAAAGTGAAGTTGCTGTACTGTTTTGTTTTATTTTAAACAGGTATGTGAGCTCCCTCTTTTATTTTTGTGTCATGTGAACTGGTTATATCTTCTGTTTGTTTGTGATTCATGTTCACTGTTTCAACTTACTGTAAATATGTAAAATTGCCACTGGTAAATGAAGTCTCCCTAAAGTATAATTTTGTTGATGAGGTAATTGTCACTATATGTTCACGATGCAGTGCATTTTTGTTTGTTATATATGAATATAAATACATTTTAGCAGTATTATTTGGTAATTGGATTTGTTGTAATGTTGCACCTCAGTCGCCTAGAGGCCCCGCTGAGGAGAGGTGTTCATGCAGAAGTCCAGTAAAGTGAAGTTGCTGTACTGTTTTGTTTTTATTTTAAACAGTTCTGGGAGAATAAATCCACCCAGCTGGCAAAGTGAGAGCTGACTCCTCTGGTCATTCGCACAACACAACGCAGAGAACTAACGGCAATCAGAGTTTAAGGCCAGACCGGCTACATATACAATAAAAAGAGTGTTCTCAATACGCTAAAAACCCTGCCGGCAGAAATAACTACATACTATCAAAACAAAAGCTACACAAATGTTTCCCCCCCACAGTCCCATAATCCCACAGTCCAGCCACACGTGGGCAAATGTTCCTTATCTGAAACAGGAGAGGAATTTCTCTCTATAAAATAGTTGTTTTTCTTTTACAATCATTCATTTAAGCAGTAGGATTTACATTAAAAGAGAAACAAATTAAGTTTGAGTGAAAATATACATTTTGCACTCTCTGGTCAACTGACTCAGTGACTCAAATGACTCAAGAAACCCGATTCACTTTGGTGAGTGACTCATTAAAGCTTGATTCAGTAAAAAGAATCGAATTTACCATCACTACCCCCACCTCACCGTGCCTACAATTGTCCGCTTAGTCCAGTGGATTAAAAGAATATTGTGCAACAACACTAAAACACACAATATAAATATGAGGATAAAACTATGCAATATAAATATCACAATAAAATCATACAAATAAAATCAACACTATGTACCAATACACAGTCTGATCCAAAAGAAAATATAAATACACAAACTCCTCTTGCACCATCTCCATTAACCCGCTCTCCAACCTCTTACTCTCTGTGCGGGTGCTAATTTTGTATCCCAGGCCAACCAGGTGTCCCCAAGCATGTGCACGTCACTTGAGCTGCAACCTTCATGCACTCGTATCCCCTGATAGCTCGATAACACTTCAGTACTGTTACTGCTTTGAACTAGCATTTGAACCACAGTATCCACCTCCCTGCCTAATTCATGCTTTAATCATGTCACCTAATTTATCATTAAATTCACACATTAATTCAGAAACTTTTAAAGTAAACACAACTTTCAGAATTTAAGGTTAGTATATTATATAAACTAAAGCTGTACAGTGCAATAAATTGACTATAGTCACCTAAAAACTACAAAATCTAACACAGTATACCATGCACACTGCTTTTGGCTGACATCCTGCAACATGCCACATTTACATATAATTACCACGCTTCAAGGGAAGTCATACTTTTATAAGTAGTAAGTATAATCTCAACTTGTGGCTTACTATTGTGTACACTGACTATGCATGGATGTGGATCTTTCATGACTGGAAAAAGAAGTTATTCACATACAAAGCAGAAAAACTGATGCCATGATCCACCTGCCGGCATCTGTAAAGATCACTAATTAACATGTAATATCATGTTTGTCTGATCCACTCACTGAGGTATCAGAAAGGTCGTACACATCCAAATACCAGATCTTTCTTTAATACTGTAACATGGATTTGCTGACCTCTCAACTCTGAGTGCTACACAAAGAAAATTAGCTTTTAGCGTAGCAAGCTGGCAGAATCCAACTTAAAGCACAATTTGTGCTAAACTCTCTGTACTGCAAAGAAAGAAGAAAGAAGGACACATTTGTTCTTTGTTGTGTTCATCAAACTCTGAAACAGTGGAAACATGTTTCATCTATGTCACTCTGAAACTAGTATTCAGACCATGTGAGGCAAAAACCAGATAACACAAGAATCATTTTATGTTTCCTGAAGCAGTTTACCGTTGGTAGATGGGACCCAAACTTCCTGCTTAAAGGTAGCTTCAAAACATAGACTGGTACTAAAAGAGGAAGTTCATTGAGCTCTGATGTAACACTGTCTGTGAATTTGGATTACAGTTTTTTCTGAATGCTTAAACCCTAACTGTGATTCCTGTAGCACAATCTCCAAAACTATTCAGACTTATAGCAAAACCACTCACTGAGTTTGCAAAACTAAAAGCACAAAAACTGCTTTGCACTCAGTTTGCAATTTTGTAACAAACACTTTGCAAAACTGTAGGCACAATTCACTGCACAACACTCAATTACCAAATTTCCAACACACTCCTAGCAAAAGTATACACATGTATGGCTATCATTAACACTAATTTGCCAACTGTCTGGCACACTTTCACATGTGAAAACTTTTCTAGATAATTAGTTCACTTTGCAATCAGCCTAAGCACTATAATACAGGTAAGCTGTGTGTGCGGAGTACAATGGAGGGAGCAGAAAGAGTGAGAAGTAGAGGAGGCCGAGGAAGAGGACGTGGAGGGGAAGAAGTAGGATGAAGAGGACGACAAGGACAAGGAGGAGCAAGAGGAAGATGAGGAGGGAGGAGAGGAAGATGAGGAGGGGGGAGAGGAAGGGTAGGAAGAGTAAGAAATAGAATTGCTGATGACATCAGAGCTACAATAGTGGACCATGTAATCAACCGTGGAATGACCCTGAGGGTAGCTGGCCAACGGGTCCAGCCTAACTCGAGCCGCTACACTGTAGCAAGCACCATAAGGACATCTTGAAATGAGAATCGGTGAGTACAGTCACTTCGCACAAAGATTTGTAGCACTGCCGTATGCCAATGAGAAACACACCAATACCACTGATGTAAAAATACTGAAATTGTTACTTTACAGAATTGCTAGATGACCAGATGCTGGGGGCAGAGGAAGCATGTTCACTGCAGACCAAGTAACCCATATAGTCATTATGGCGATTGCAAATAATCCTATACTTGGAAATAAACACTTGTGTTTGTTTTGATGTGTTTGAATAAACAGCAGTACTTGAAGTTTGGATCCCTCTATGCTTATGGATCTATGACAGAAGTATGAGCTCAAACTGACATAGCCTACCTTGTGCACAGAGAAAGCAAAAGCCAGATGTGTTTTGTATTCATACCATCAGTGTGCAGTTGGCGCATTGTGTGCTTAGTAGATGATGGCTTGTGTGTACTGTTTGATACGGAAACACCACTTTTACGAAGGTGTGAAGAGTTAATCTAGCTGTGTTTGCTTTTGCAAGAGAACTACAATGTTTTGATTATTGGGTGACAGGTTTTCTTATTTGTGTGAAGAGTTTTGCAAAATTAGCCAATAGTTACAAAAAATGTGCTTAAGCTATCAGAAAAAACTGTAAGAAATAAGTGCTTACAGGTCAAGTTTAAAAACATGTTTAGCGCCATCTTCTGTCAGTGTGGAACGTGAGGTCACGTAGCCTAAAGCAGATGACTCGTAAGCTGGAGAGGAAATGGCGTGTCACAAATTTAGAGGATCATCATTTGTTGCTTTATAAGAAAGCCCTCTGCAAAGCCAGAACATCTTACTATTCATCACTGATTGAAGAAAATAAGAACAACCCCAGGTTTCTCTTCAGCTCTGTAGCCAGGCTGACAAACAGTCAGAGCTCTGTTGAGCCAACCATCCCTTTAACGTTAACTAGTAATGACTTCATGAACTTCTTCACAACAGATCATCTGCAGAGGAATGGCTTATTGGAAGAGTTTCAGTCAGGTTTCAGAGCTCATCACAGCACATCACACACACAACTGTTGTTGTGATTTGGCACTATATAAATAAAATTGAATTGAGTTGAATTGAATGTGGTTGGTTGGCTAATAGACTTACATTAGTTTATGTTAACTAGCTAGTGACAGAATCGATGACTCAGAGGAGAATAAGGACACTAAAACTAAAATTCAATTCGATTCACGTTTGAGTTGCAACAATGAGTTTGATGTACAGAAACTATACGTGGAGCGGTCGTGGCTCAAGAGTTGGGAGTTCGTCTTGTAATCAGAAGGTTGCCGGTTCGAGCCCCAGCTCGGACACTCTCGGTCGTTGTGTCCTTGGGCAAGACACTTCACCTACCGCCTACTGGTGTTGGCAAGAGGGGCGATGGCGCGATATGGCAGCCTCGCTTCTGTCAGTCTGCCCCAGAGCTGCCTCCACCAGTGTGTGAATGTGAGAGTAAATGAATAGTGGTATTGTAAAGCGCTTTGAGGCGTCCCAAAAAGAGCTATATAAATGCAATCCATTACTATACTGTCCACTTTCACTCTCTGTCTCTTTAACAGGAAGTGAAGTTCATTGTTTGGCTAGCTGCACTCAAACAGGAAAGTCTGCCCGTTAGCTGTAATGTTCGGCTTTGTAAAGCACTTTATAAATAAGAACAGTGTAGACGAGAGCCTGTTCGAGTCACCAGACAAGCCGGAGTCCACAATCCAGCTTTTCCTCACCAGGCTAGGTGTGCAATCAGCTGGCAAAGCAGATGTTTGCGTGATGCTATCAGTGCTATTTTATGTGATCTGCTTAAACTGAATTCTAGTTTTAGTGTCCTTATTTTCCTTTGAGTTTTCGATTCTGTCACTAGCAAGCTAACATAAACTAATATAAGTCTATTAACCAACCAACCAACCGTCACGACGGTGCGTGTTAGTTAGAGCAGGACCCAAGAGCAGACACAGGCGAGGAGACGTGACATGACTTTAACAAAAAGCGAGCCTTTATTATGGCTGATGACAGAAGGCAAAACAAAAACTAAGACGAGCGCAGGCAAGACAACTAACCTGGAAAACAGACTATGAAATCCTATGAAACTGTGATAAAGCTATGAAACTTGAAAACTAAGACTATGAGGACTATGACAAGCCATAACTGGGAAGGTTACACAAACTGAATGAAACACAGACACTAAATACCCACAGGGATGATCAGGAGAAGTGGAAACACATGAACCTAATGACAGGACAGGGGAAGTGAAACTAAACGCAATAAGCAAGGAACACCGGACTTTCAGAATAAAAACAGGAAACATTTAGATTAGACATGACACGAACTTGACAACATAACCACACAGACATGACACATGACGGGTAGGCGTACGAACCACGAACGGGAGATTTAGTGGGGAGATGACAAAAGAAACTAAGAAAGAAAGGACTAAACAGCAACCTAGAAATTAACTAGATGAGCTAAACTGGAACACGAATGCACACAAAAGATATGTAAAAACTCAAACACTGGGTCACACGACCCAGTACCGTGACACCAACCAACTAATCACGTCATGTTGCACACTGACAGAAGATGGCACTAAATATATCTTTAACTTTGAACTTCAAGCACTTATTTCTTAAATCCAACTTCACAGACAGTGTTACGTCAGTGTTTGAGAGCAGGGCTTCGTGATGTAAATTAGCTTTTATATGTTTAATGTTGCGTGTCCGCTTTGAAGGTGGTTTTGTTGATGTCTGAGAAGACGATGCAGAACATTGCACAACTTGTGAGTGACAAATGTCTGCAAAGACAAAAACAAGAGAAGAATGCAGCTGAAGCAGAGCTTGTGTTAAGCAAGCTCCAAAGATTAAAAGAGTCCTCTTTTATCTTCTCCCCGTCTCTTATTTATTCATCCACGTCTCCAGCACCAGAACATAAAAAGGACTCTCCCGGCAGTAAATCAGCCCAACCTTTTTGCTGTCCCCTCCCTTCTCACTCTCTCTCGCTCCCTCCCTACTTTTCATCTCTGACTCTATTTGAAGTGGAGCAGGTGACCCACCTGGTGGCAAGGCAGTGGCACTGCACCACCACGCCCAGGATTCAGAATGCAGGACAGGAAGCCCAAAAGCGCAGTCCTTGTGTCAATAAGATGAGGATGCACTAATGCACGCAAAATTAGATCAGTCCAGTTAGACTGCTCCTGCACCCCCTCCACATTCCATCCCTCACATAGACAGACAGACAGACAGATAGATAGATAGATAGATAGATAGATAGATAGATAGATAGATAGATAGATAGATAGATAGATAGATAGATAGATAGATAGATAGATAGATAGATAGATAGATAGATAGATAGATAGATAGATAGCGCTCTCTGCCCATGGGTATATAGTGCACTGTCCCCTCTAGGATACATGAAAGACACACACATACAGACTGACACACGCAGACGTGCATGGACAGGATATTTATAGTACCCTAGCCTGTTGCTAGGATACCAGCCAGCTCACAATGGTCAAACATACACTTAGGTTTGTTTACAAAAATGAATATGTGCTGTACAGTTTGCCTGACTCTCTCTCACACACACACACCTTTGAGCAGGCTAGTCTCACTGGATCACTTTAGCCTCTGAGCTGACAGTAACCATGGTGATCCTCTACAAGAAATGCTGACAGTGTTTATTTCACAGTCTGACAGACTTTGGTTGCTATGGCATCTGTCCCAGCTTCTCAGTAGCATCACTTCAGTAGAGGAAGGTGGCAGCGGGGGAACCTGAGGCTTCTCATGTGGGACTAACGCTGCCATGGTGCCCCCTGCTGGCCCAACAAGGATAGTCATAATTCCAAAAAGAAAATTCTTTTGATGGAATAGACTCAAGGTCAAGAGTAATTATTGGAAAGAAATTCATGCTTTAAATCTCTAAAACAAACACAAACAAACTAGTTGTTAGTTGTTACTTTTTATAGTAGGACACTTATGGTACATGTGGTACAATGACAGTCAGAGATTAATGCACAATAAGGCCTAAAGCATGTAAGGCATGCACAACAGGTGCCTGCAGACACAGTACAGTAGGAACAAACATGTCGGCTGGCCATAAGGTGAATATCATTAGTGTCTCGGTTTAGCATTAGTATGATATAGACTTAATAAACACAGCTGAGGTAGTTTTATTAAAACAACCTGTACAGTGTCGTGTGTGTTAAAGGTGGAACTGTTAACAATGACCAACCTGTTAAATCTTCATCTATGGTTTCATTTTATAGCAAGTTAGTGAGCCACATTATTGCACTCAATCAAAAGTGAATCCATTACCACAAACATGTATGGGAAACCATACACAAACTCCACCATAAACACACGAGCACCTTAAATAGTTACTAAAACTATATTGCTCATGGCTCATATTAGAAGTTTTATTTTAAATATTTTTAACAGAAATCAGTGGACCTCAGGTTGGAGGCAGGAAATGCTTGTTAGAAAGTATAAAGAAGTGTTTTCATGATGGATGTAAAGTTCGGAGGACAAATAGAAAATCCAACCAACAAGGGTGGAGCGTGTGGAGAAATCATCGGGGGGATGCGATGACATTTGTCATGTCCACTGGGGGGCACCAAAGGGCATTTTCGATCCTCCATCCGTTTTTTTTTTTCAAATTCTCTGCACACATTTTAATATTGCAACAGCAAATGGAGTTTTGAGATGCTCTTAACGGATGTCAGTGCCAGTTTTTTTAAATTATTATTATTATTATTAGCATAGTGTTAAAACTAACGCGTGTTTAAGGTAAATTGAATATTGAGTTTCATTAAAAACACCTCTAACTGTTTTCAAACACTTTGAGTTTGATGTACTTTGCATAAAAAGATTTACAACACTGAAAACTGAAAATTAAAACAACAACTTGTTTGTTTGTCTTTGTGGGTTTTTGTTTTTGTTTTGTTTTTACATTTTTTCGCTTCATTTGACACTCGAAACACGACACAGTCCAATCATGGCTCTGTGTTGTCAGAGGGATAAAAATGTGGCCCCAAAAATAGGGCTAAAAGATGTCACAGGCGCACAAAATTTAAAAATATGACTGCTTTGCTAATCGTCACATCATAGCTACTTGGCTCCATGAGTGCGTGTGTTTATTTTTTCCTGTAGGAGACCCCTGCTTGCCCCCACCCCCCCTTCAGCTCTCCAACAGACAGACAAACAGACAGGCAGACAGACTGGCTGACCGTAACATTGTAACTGATATATTCAAATACTAGACCATGCGCCATTCCAAATTTGTCTTTCAGCCACGGGATCCCACCGTCTGACCAGAAATAAACACACACACAAACCCAAGCGTCTCCTCTTCTATATACTGTACTCCCCTCTGTGTGTGTGTGTGTGTGTGTGTGTGTGTGTG
>NC_141350.1:1163796-1368796 GCF_057382095.1 Aulonocara sp. 'chitande type north' Nkhata Bay | reverse complement strand
ATGGATGATGGATTCTTTAAAGTTAATAATACATGTACAGTATTCAGTGGCACTTGACTCAAGGCAAGTTTGGGCTTAAATATCAGTATATGATATTTAAGCCCAAACTTGCCTCAACACTTACAACCCTACAGCAATATCACTAACATCTATGTGTGTGTGTGTGTCTTCATATATATATATATATGAAGACACACACACACACTATTCTTCCAGCTTTTTCTTTTTAGTAGTGTTTACTTTTCCATAATTTTGCTGTTGCTGTCTAAACATCTGAGACTTGTTGCTGATATTAAATTTAAAATAATCTGTTTTACATGAAACATCAAATATCTCATGTTAAATATTTCATGTTTTTTCTTTGATCAATTGTGAATAAAATGTTACTTATATGTTTATTTCATTTTACAGAGCATTGCTCTCTCTCTCTTGCAAACACACACGTGTGTGTGTGTGTGTGTGTGTGTGTGTGTGTGTGTGTGTGTGTGTGTGTGTGTGTGTGTGTGTGTGTGTGTGATTTACTACCATGAGTAACTGTTTACTGTTGGGACTGCTCTGACCCCCACCCCCCACTTCCTGTGGTTTTTAGACACAGGAAACATACTAACAGTTCACATGTGTAAATAAAGCAACCTACTGAAAAATCCTGCATTACACTAGATCATAATAATCGTTTTGAAAGTGATACTACTGTCCTTAGTGACGTCATTTGACCCAGAGCTTAGGTAATTTATGGAAAGAGTAAATAAATAAGCCCTTACTCGATTAACTTCACTGACAAAGTAAAGTTCAAACTCCCCAACAACACATGTGAGTGAGCATTAAACATGTAAGAGGACTTTAAAGCTACATGACATGAAATAAAGTGGGACCTGTCCAGTGTGCGTGTGAAGATGAGACCAGACTGCACGTCAGAACTCTTTGGCACAGCAACCACAGATTTTCTGTTTAATTAATGAAGCTTTTACTGCGTCACCAGCATTTTTTGGCCTGCAGCAAACACACACACACACACGAGACACTAAAATACTGGGCTTTGTGAGTGTGTGTGTGTCTTCAGGCTATCTGAATGGGTGAAGGGGTTTTGAAGAAATCAATGACACGGGTGTCATAAAAGGAGTGTTTCTTTTCGGAAAAAGGGTTGGGAGCATATGCTGCAGCCTGAGGTCTCATTTGACCTGCACAGATGCACCACAAAAAAGCAAAAATCTTTTAGGCTTATGCTAAACTCCAGATACACATCTTTGAACAGCTGCACTCAGATGTGTGTGTGTGTGTGTGTGTGTGTGTGTGTGTGTGTGTGTGTGTGTGTTATTAAAGCTTAATTAGATGTGCTTCATTTTCTCTCTGTTCCATCTCAGAGGATCTTTGATCCAAACATATATTTATCTAATCTGTTTAGAAACACCAATAAAACGAACTACATCGCATGCCACGACAAACGCACACACGGAGGTTCGACCTGCTGGATCTTGTTCATAGTTTAATTAAGATCTCTGTCTGTTATTGTGAGACATACCTGAGAGTCTGATAGTCATATTTCCTGCGTACAGTATGTTTGTGTTGACAAGAGAAAAAAGAGATTTCAACATTGTGTTTATATCTCCTTTGATTGCATAAACAAATCATTAAGTTTGCAGATGACACCACGGTGATTGGCCTCATCAGTGACAACGATGAGGCCGCCTACAGGGAGGAAGTGGATCGTCTGGCTGAGTGGTGCGACAGAAACAACCTGCTGCTTAACACCGAGAAGACCAAGGAGCTCATCGTGGACTACAGGAGGAATGCTGACCCACATCCACCCATCCACATTAAGGGGACGGCTGTGGAGCGTGTGAGCAGCTTCAAGTTCCTGGGAGTCCACATCTCCGAGGATCTCACCTGGACGACCAACTGCTCCAAGCTGGTCAAGAAGGCTCATCAGCGCCTCTTCTTCTTGAGGACTCTGAGGAAGAACCACCTGTCCTCAGACATCCTGGTGAACTTCTATCGTTGCACCATCGAGAGCATCCTGACCAACTGTATAACAGTCTGGTACGGGAACTGCTCTGCCTCGGACCGGAAGGCGTTGCAGAGGGTCGTGAAAACTGCCCAGCGCATCGCCGGAGCACCACTTCCTGCCATAAAAGACATCTACAGGAAGCGGTGTCTGAAAAGGGCTGGGAAAATCATCAAAGACCCCAGTCACCCATCACATAGACTCTTCACCCTCCTGCCCTCTGGGAGGCGCCACAGGAGCCTCCGGACTAAGACCACCAGGTACCGGAACAGCTTCTTCCCCACAGCTGTCAGACTCCTGAACTCTGCCTCCTGACATCTGACCCACGTTAACTCATGGACTGAACATACACACACCCACAATGGACAACTGTACCCTCAAACACAATAATAACATGGACTGAACCACCACTCACAACCACTAGCACTTTATAGCCTCTGTAGAAACTATCTACACCCTCACTTATCTTAACTGCACTACTGTATAGCTCTGTGTAAACAATCATTCTGTACATTCGATAATCTTTAATCCTACAACTGTTTACAACTTGCATAGTTCCCATTTCTGTATAGCTGTATATCCCAGATTCTGTAAAGTTATTTATTTCATATTCTGTATAGTTTTTCATATTTATATCCTGTTCATATCCTGTACATAGCTTGTACTCACTACAGCCTGTACATACTTATAGTTATAGAATATTCACAACATACTTCATACCGTGTACATTATAACATACCATAATAGACCCATTTCTGTAATATACTCACATATCTATATTATTGCTAATATATATTGTAATATATCTATATCACTAAAGCACTTCTGGATGGATGCAAACTGCATTTCGTTGCCCTGTACCTGTGCATGTGCAATGACAATAAAGTTGAATTCTATTCTATTCTATTCTAAACATCGATTCCTTATTTTGGTGCAAGTGCCGATAAGACTTAGCTGTCAAATGTAAAATAATATCAAACTCGAACAGCGGTTGGTGTCTGTAAGTGTTTTTTGACTATCCCTGGAAGCTTTAATTGCAACAAAGCATACTCGATAGAGAAGCAATGGAAATACCCAAGTGAAACATCTTTGTGTTTCCTGCTGTCTCGTGTCAAAATCTGAGGAAAACTTCAATCCGTCCATTTTCTTCCATTTATGTAATTCAGCTGTCATAGCACCAAAGCTAAGGTAGCCCCAGGACAGGTCACCCATCTGTCACTGTGCTTAGGAAAACATTTTAATGTAATTTATGAGAAACGTAAAGCTCACAAACGTGCATGTTAATAATAAAAAACGTAGTGTATTATGATGCCGTGATCACAGCAGAAGAAGCATACTCGAGTAAAGCACGTTTCTGAAATTTCAGGCACGTTCAGGGAAAAAAGCAGAGAAACTCCAAATATTAAAGCAGCGCGACTTAAACTTTGTTAAAAGAGTTCTGGTTGGTAGGGGAGACCGGGGATAGTTGTAACATTTTTCACATTTCTGTCTGTAAATTGGAGCTCTTTTAAGGTAGTGGATTCAAAATGTAATGCAAAGTATTTACATGTCTCTGCTATTAAATAGTGCAGCTATTTTCTCTGCAGCACAATTACCCATTGCATGGTATGGCCTCAAACACAAAGAGTGAAATGTTACAATTAACCCCATAGTCTGGGTTAGTTGTAACATATCCTGGGGTGAAATGTAACACAATGAAATAAGGGTACTAACAAAATATTAACATGTAATCTTTGTTTATTCAACACATGAATGCACTTAGAGCCATTTATGTAGCTGTGTGTGTGTGTGTGTGTGTGTGTGTGTGTGTGTGTGTGTGTGTGTGTGTGTGTGTGTGTGTGTGTGTGTGTGTGTGTGTGTGACAGAATGCAGAAATCTAACTTTGAACATATTCCAACCCCCCAAAAAAGACAAATTATAAAATTTTCTGCAACTGAATATTTCCTTAATTTTGGTTGGTCTTCCTTGAATTTGGCCTCATTGGCTCAGTGGGCATTATAACCTACAACTCTTGCACCAATTTTGAACATAACAATGAAGCTGAAAAAATATAGTTGTTCACCAGCATCGCAATTCCATTACTTTTTATCATGGCTTACCTTGGTGTGGTTTGCAGAGTGCTTCAGAAAGATGAGGAAATCTGTTTCTTGCACCCATCCTGATTTATTTCCACTACCAGTACTTCCTACTGGTCCATCTCTGACACAGTGGTCTGCATAATGTATGTGTGGGAACACAAACAGTGGAGGAATTGTGTTGTCAATGGCATTAACCACATATACAAATGCGACCAGTGAACCTCTCTCTGCTGATGTCATTGCCCCAACTTGTTTAATATAAGTTAAAGTAATAGTGTGGTAAGTTGTAACATCTGCATTATTGTTACAACTGACCCAGACTGTTGCTGTTACAACTGACCCAGACTCCTATAGCCATGAACTAGCTAACATTACAGCCAACGGCTAAAACACTAGCACTAAAGACTTACACAGAATATATCCCCATAGACATACAAATAACATAATTTAAGTTTGATGAGTTTAACTGCAAAGCAGATAATGCTATTAAACATTGAAATAAAGTAGAAAAACTTACTTTTTGGCATACAAATTACTTTTTTTCGTGTTAAATTGTCTGTGTTTGACGAAATGTGCTGATTTTTCACATGTGATAGCAGAACTGAATTGGGCATGCACAGGATGAGTCACATCATTTGAAACTTAGCCCTGATTGGAGAAATTGGAAGTGTTACAACTGACCCACGTTACAACTATCCCCGGTCTCCCCTACATTTTCTCGTCCATCGAATGAATCACAATCAGAGGGCGTTATGAATCCAAAGCGTGAATCGTTTTGTTACAGACACTCACGTAAAATGTAAATATGAAACAAAGAACAAAGACAAAAAATGTGGAATCTTAATTACAAATAATAAAAGAATTCCCGATGTCCAGTGTTGGGGAGTAACGGAGTACATGTACCGCCGTTACGTATTTAAAATACAAAATATGAGTAACTGTATTCCGTTACAGTTAGTAGTATGTAGTATTTATTTATTGTCATTGTCAAGAACAATGAAATTGCGTTTGGGGCTTCCATACAACCCAAAAAAAGAAGAAAATAATAAATACCCCTTAAAACCCAAGTGTACATATTTAACCCAGTGTGACTCCAATGCAATAAGACAATCCTTAGCAATAATGTTCGTAGAAATTCAGACAAAGACCTGAGAAACATGACAAAATACAACAATGCAGCCCATTCAATATTATTGTACTGTGAGATATGATATCAGATATGATAGTTATCTATTTAAGAAAGAGGGGGGGGGGGCAGGAGGGGGAAGAGAATAAAGATATGATGCACCAATGCAGACCAGTTCATTGCTATTAAGAAGTTGGATATGGTTATTGTCCGTGAGAGGGGGGCAGAGAGTTCAGGAGCCTCACAGCCTGTGGATACAGGCTGTTGGCCAGTCTGGATGTTCTGGCCTGTATAGACCTGTACCTTCTCGTTATAGCTCCTCATATATAAAGAGGAGCTATAGCCTGGAGTTTAACGGCCACAGGTACAATGATTTCCTGCAGCATTCGCTGATGCATCGTGGGTGAATGAGTCTTCTGAGATGGAGAGGCTGTGGGGGATTTTAAACTTGTTTATTTATTTATCTAAGTCCTCACTCTTCTCAGTAACCTGGTATTTCTTTCTGTATGTGTACTTTAAAAGTCGAGCACAGTCTGTCTGAGGAGAAGATGTTCCAAACATTTGTCGATCGCATCAGTAAATCTGTAAATGTGAGAGAACCAGACTGACTGTATGTCTGCACAATCAGAACACCGCCCATCATTTCTACAGCAACACAACATTTGATTTCTTTTTAAAGCAAACACACACCGCCCCCTCTTTATGCTCTCCCTCCCGCTTCCACTTCTCACATAAGGATCCTATAAAGTTACTGCGGCCCAAAGTAGACGCATGCGCGTTAGGTAGCGTGTGTAGTAGTATTATTATTATTGTGAATGGGGGGATGGAGGTGTGGGCATGGGGTAGAGTGGAAATGGGATGGGGGTGGGTGGCTGAGGGGGGCGGTATTTTCGGTGTACAGTCACAAGAGCGACTCGACGGAGCCAGGAAGTAGACTGTTGATGCCTTCAAGTACTTTCTAAACTGTCGTAAATGTGACCTTTGACAGCGGCGCTAACGACCTGCCAAAGCGTTACCACGAAGGAAAAAAGGAGAGAAAGAGAAAACAAGAGCTCTGTTATTTTATGAGAAACTGAAGGAAGGACTGTAACAAACGGCTGCTTGTACTCCCGACTTCCACAATGATACTGCAGGCTGTTAGTGATGAATTGTAGCTATTTCCTTTTTTAAAATTCATTTTAACTCCGGGCATACTGCATTTTGGAAGCATTTTGACCTTTTGCTAAATCATGCTGATACATGAATGAAAATGCAAATTATGCTACACACCAGACAAATATTTCCTGTGCTGCCAGAGCATAAAACAGCTTTGTTCCCTGGCATCCCTGCATTTATTCTAATAGCAACTTTACAGACTTAAGCGCCTTTGTTTGGTGCTTTAAGGTTATCTGTATCCCAAAAATCCCTCTTGACCCACGGGTAGTCGGTAGGCCCACTGAGAAGAAGCACTTGAAAGTTACAGGTAGACTTGAGACGCGCTCATTTGTTGCCACTTGCTTGAGATCAGACGCTCGTCGGGAGAGGGAGGGAGGGAGGGAGGGAGAGCTACACGGTCAAACTGAGCTTTATCTGTCGCTGTGGGTCACTTAATAAGAGCCATTTGGAGCTAGAGGCGACCCGGAGCGCGCAGGAGCCGCAGGCAGAGGCAGATCATCAGTGTGTCAGCAGCAGTCACAATCACAGAGATCAACAGCACAGAGCACATTGCTCCACACAGGGAAGGAAAAAAACACAGAGAGAGAGAGCGAGAGAGAGAGACGCGGAAGAGAAGTGAGTGAAAGAGAGACTGAGTGAGGGACGGACTGCAGCACACTCTTTAACTTGTACTCTGCGCTGCGGGATAATTACCAAAAAAAGAAAAAGAGGCGAATCTGAAGTGGCCGCAAAGTGTTGGTGAAGATGCCGCGGGTAGTCCCGGACCAGAGGAGCAAGTTTGAGAATGAGGAGTTTTTCCGCAAGTTGAGCAGGGAGTGTGAGGTGAGTCTGCTGCGCTTCTACACTCGGCGGAAATAAAGAGAGAAAGGAGGCTCGTTAGAGGAGAGAAGCGTGCTGTAACAAACTTCACACTGTTGGGTAAAACTAATAAAAACTGGTAGCGCACAGAGAGGCTTTGTTATCAGTTGCTTCGACATTGTTACTCTTTGTTATTTTGCTCTTTCCCTTTATGTCGTTATGGATTTATTTGTGGTATTAATCCTGGATGAACAAAAAAAATGTATGTATTTTTTGTTTTTTTGTTAAAGGTACAAACCCCAGAGTAGAAAGAAGGATCTGTTTCTGACATCAAAAATCTAAATTCCTGTCGCTTATCTTCAAATTGCAGCTTACTGAATATCAATCAGTCCCATTCAGTGCAGATGCCAAATCAAATTCAGCTTTATGAACATGTATGTGTTCTTTTCTCTGTAGATTAAATACACTGGCTTCAGAGACCGGCCCCACGAGGAGAGACAAGCTCGTTTCCAGAACGCCTGCAGAGATGGACGCTCAGAAGTGGTGAGCAAAACAAACATTTTTACTCCTTATAGAAAATAACTGGATGGGAGGGCAGTCCTGTGTACCCATAATGTGACACAAACAGTGGGAAAAGTGCACCAGAAACTTTTCATTTCTATAACAAGCACACTGATGTGGATATGATGTGGCTGGATGGTGTGTCTTATTCGCGCTGTTGTGAATGGCACTAGTATATATGAAATTACAAAGACACGATCGCGGCACTAATACGTGACACTATGAAAGCGTATTGTTAAACTGGCTTTGTGCGTGTGCGGATATTTTGATGCGTCCCTGCACCAGGAAGTAGACCTGTTATCAGACATGCAGACCCACCAGACTTTACTTCACTCGCGGGCTTCTTTCCTCTGTGTTCTGCAGCTGCAGTCGTCGCATGTTATCACGCAGGCTTCACGGTTCCAACGAACGCTGTGCAGGAGGCGCGATTTGGGGCCTGAAAGCTGCCACTTAAGCTAAACCTCACCTTGCTTGTCTAATGTTGTTGTACACAGGATCCAGACGACAGTAACGATACAAAAGAGTATTCACTCATTTTTTCAATAATCATGTAACTGATTAATACCTGGTAATTAGATTACTATTTTAGTTTAGATACTCAGTTGTGCTGGGCGGTCCCGTGCTCTGCTGTCGCCTGCGTCACACTGATTTATGTAAAAGTTTTTTCTTTATTTTCACTTACGGAGGAGCAGCCTGTGGGGAGCTGCGGCAGCAGGAGGTAACAGTGAGCTGGCTCTGCCATTTACCCGTTCCCCCGCCTCGCTGCGCTCTTCCAGTGCATCCAGTCAAACGTCCAGTTTGAAATGGATGCCTCCTCACACGAGCTCACTGTCACAGGATCACAATGTCAATTATAGTGCAATGCAGGTAAAACTGCAGTATTCTCCGGGGGACAGCAGTGCGCTCTCTTTGTTGTACCCAAACAGTGTGAGCAGCATTTAATGTTGCTGTGTTGTGTGAAGGCTTTAAAACAGCTCTGAGTGGGAGATGAATCTGTGAACTCCAAAGTGCAGCGTAGAAGTTGCTTTAACAGTCACACAAAGCAACAGTGTAACAGAAACGTATCTGCATATTTTACTGTCTTCACTTCTGTGGAAACACGACAAAGCTTTCTCCTTACAGTAAGCGCAAACAAACCCACGTGACCCGCTTTTGTTTCCTTTCAAACACACAGGGCGCAGTGTTTGCGATCAGCACTTTACCGCGTCAAAGCAAGTCTGGACACATTAATATTCTAATGAGGCGATTAGCCACGTCTGTTTCAAACTTTCTATATCACGCCTCCAATAAAAGGTGAGGTCAGACGAGAAAGCCTTCGGGCTGCTGGCGCAAACACAGAGCAACTTCTGCCGTCTTAGTCATCCTCGTGGTATTTTTCACAAACACGCTGTCATCATCGGGCAGCGGCGGTGAGCCTGGAGGGTGCAGGCCATCTAGTTTTACCATCTTTTAGTGGGCCGCGTTGCGTCTGTCTGTCTGTCCGCACTGTATTTATAAGCCTCTTCTGCCGTGAGAATTGATGGCCACAGTTTTAATGGTTTGACGGCAGCTGTGACATCATGCCTCTGATTTATCTATCGGCCTGACGCCGCTAAAGACCTCCTGCTATTTTAACGGTGAGCGTGAACAACTATTAGACACAATGTGCTGTCGAGGTTGGCCTTTTATGGACGAGACAAAGTCTTTTTAATACTTCTGGATTTTAAAGTTTGACCTCCAACGGATTGGGATGTGTGTGTAGCGACGTCACAACACGTTAACGTGTAGCTTTTAATAAAAGCTGACGTGTGTCAGCTCTGGCGCAGTCAGTCGATTATTAACTTTTAAAAACGATTGGGAAAAAATGACATCAGACCTTTTTCCAAGCAAAGACTTTTAAATCTCTGGGACTTTAAATAAATAGATTTCCAGAACAAACACGTAACTCACGGGCTAACTGTAGAATTCATTTTACTTGACATGAAAAAATCAAAGACAAAGTTTTAGTGGTTTTGTTTTCATTATTTTTTGAAAGTAAAATCAGATGTGCAGAAAGTCTTTAGAGTTCAATGGCTTTTAAAGAAACAGGCATTTATCTCGTTTAAAAAATCCTACTCATTTCTGTGCCTCGGCATTTTGTTAGACACGTACGTATCACGAGAAATGAAATGAGGCACACACACTGATGCGTGGCTCTAATCGCAGGGCCAGGATTGATCTGATGAATGGGACAATAATTCAAAGTAAATGATCTTCAGCTCAGCTCATTAGAGATGAGTCCTTTTCTAAACTACTATCGATTTTCCTGCTGCGCTGCTCTCTCTGTCTCTCTGGATGTTCATCTCCTTTGACTTCATTTTCTTTGCTCCTCATACTTCTCTTCATCTCACTTCATGTCCTCCTCCACCTTTGCCTCAGTTTCTTGTCTCCTCTCCTCCACTTCTGTCTTCTTTTCTGCTCCTTTGTCTCCGTTTCCCTCCATCTCTCTTTTTGCCTCCCCTTCCCTCTTTTTTCTCTCCTGCAGTAGTAGGCAGCAAATTAGTATCAGATGGTTGTAATCCAATACTTCAAATACAGCAGAAATGATGACTCGGGTGTTCTCTGCTCCCCTCCGCGTCGTTCTGTCCTTCTTCTCTTTCATTCAGTTTTTGCTCCCTCTCTGATGAGGGACAGATTTGAAAGGGTGCATAATTCATATGCTTCCAGTTTCAGTCGCATCACTAATGCCCTTAGTATTGATCTGTCTCAGCAAACGCAACACATCACACGGACACACAAAGACAGTGGGCGCACACGCACAGATTCGCATTATAAAAACGACATTTTCTAACCTAATTTTCTGCCTCTCTGTTATTCGTTGCTTTCTGACTGCAACGGAGAAATGCATTTTATTGATTTTCATTTCATTTGTGCTTCTGTGCGTTTGTGTGGAGGTACGTGCGCATATTCCGAGCGGAGCACATCCCATTAGAGCGAGAAGCTGTTTTACAGAAATCCGAACAGAAGAAACACTAGAGCCTGGTGTGATTATATGTTTGTGAGGAGAGCAGGCCGCTGTTTCAGTTGGAGCTTTTGTTCTGAGAGGAGAGCGGTTAGACCACGAAGAAACTCAGAAAGGCAAAAGGGAAAGAGGAGGAGGGGGCTTTGATGCATCGAACTTTAACATTTGTCACTTATTTTCAGCATTTCAGGTTTCCTGCTGAATGTGCTGGGATTCTTCTCATTTCTGGACGTTTTAAGAAAAAGGCCATTAACATTGATTAATTACAATAATGCCACTGAACTTCTAAATGCCAGCTTCTGGTTTGTTATCCAGTTTCAAGGCCCAAGCTGAGATATAACAGTAAGGTCGAGTAGATAAAAATGCTCATCCAGAGCCACAGCTGTGCAATATCCCCTTATTATCACTTATCACTCTGAGGTCAATATTAGCCCTCTTTACACCGTTTTAGGATTATTTTTTAATGTGCAGCCTGATAAAGTTCAATAAAAGTCACAAAACAAATAAAGAGCAAGCGACACTGTTAAATGTAACTCAGTTAGTTTGTCTTGTAGCATGTAACACATGAAAGTCCATGTTTGAATTATTGAACCAACCCAAGTAGGTTTTTTTCTTTTTGCCTATCTAACCAAACAGTGACAGAAAAGGAAAAGTGGAAGTGTAAATGCAGCCGTCCCAAACGGGCCTTCAGCTCCTCTCTTTGCTTGGACGTCACTGGCTTCCTAATACAGAATTTTGACAGTTGTGCTGTACTGGCATATACACTGATGCTAAAGCTGTGTTCATGTGTGACAGCAGTAACAGCATCACCATAACTTCACCCGCTGGATAGTGAAGACCTGTGGTACCAAAGTCCTGCATAAAATATATTGTTATTTTTCTCAGAAGCTAAATGAAAATGAGCATTTTGAAGTCAAAACACCAGTTGTCTAAAAAGTTATGTGTTGAGATCTGTTTTCAAAACTTCATGCACATTTCAAATGATCTCGTTTCACCTCTGACTGACTCAATTGTGCATTTTCCATTTCTCCACAGGCCTTCGTAGCGACAGGTACCAACCTCTCTCTCCAGTTCTTCCCAGCCAACCTGCACGGAGATCAGAGGCAGGTTCCTACGAGGGAATACGTCGACTTCGAAAGGGAGTCGGGAAGGGTAGGATGAGTGAAAGATGCACCAGCTCCAGCAAACACATTTCTTTCATTTTGTAGTGTGAAGGGCAGCAGTCAGTGTCAAGCAGCGAGACACACTGTTTGCACCTTTAATCACGCAAACAGCAAAACCTCCACAGGTTTGAAAACAGATGTTTAGTCATGTGTGCTTGATTCATATGACGTTGACATTGTGAAACTTTTAACAAAAAAAATAGAGAAATGGCGTCTGCCCCTTTGCTTTCTGTTCCGCTTTTATTCAAGAAATGAAAATGACACCAAAGACCAAAAAAAGCCTCATGTGAATTTCTGAGTAGACGTGTATCAGGACACATTTGACTTCAACTTTTAGCCAATAACAGCTGACAGAAAACACACTGATTTGGGTGTCAGGGGTCGTACAGGTGCCCACGATGGACTTGAAGGATCAATGAGCGTGTGGACGCATTTTGTCTTTTTTGCAAAGATAAGCTTTTAAACCAGCGTGGGCTGATTGTGACGCTGTGAACAGGATCTTGTTCTCAGAGGTGAAATCGCTGCCGAGCTTCGTCTCTCACGACAGCAAATTGATGAAAACCTTGTTTGAGGCCTGAGCCTCTTCTAACTTCAAAGAAGTTAAACAACTTAGAGAGCTCAGAAGATGTTAGTTTGCTGCTGTTTCCAAAGTAATATCCACTGCTCGGGAAACCGGCACTGCCCTGTTTATGTGTATGTTAATTGTGTCCCCTGGCGCCAAGCCTGGACTCTTCCTATGGTTGTGTGTGTGCGTGTGTCAGAAGACCCTCCACGGACACTGGCCAGCTGAAATGAATGCCGGCTGGCGGCTCATTAAAAATGCATTCTGGGGAATCGATGGACCTCCGTGCCCTGAGGCTGACGGGCTAATCTCACACTGTTAATTATTTAGCTCAAGTGCCCTGACGTTGGGAACTCGTGTGTGTGTGTGTGTGCATGCACTCGTGTTAATGGGTGATTAGCATTTTGCAGACTTTGTGTTTAGTGTCAGGCAAAAGGATGCATGCGTATACGGCCGAGGCACAGTTTGCGTGTAAGACTCTCCTCTTCTCTGTCACCTTAATGGTGCTCACAGATCTATGAAGTTTTAATGAGGCCAGCACTTGTCAATGTAAAGCAGCTCAACAGTTGTTTCATAGCACCAAAGTCGAGGCCTCGCTTTCTGTGTCTCCCTCGTGAGACGAACAACGCTGACGCTCGTGCTGACGCTCGTGCTGACAGCGTGGCGTTTGACTCCATATTCATGTTTTAAACTGAAACACAAACGAGTCCTTCTGCTCGCTGTCCGGCTCCTTTCATGCTTCTCCAACAAAAGACAGAACGATTTCGGTCTTTTCTTTGATGTAAGATTCATTTCCATTAAAAAATACAGGAGGGCGTGGTTTCCCGAGCGCAAACAATTCCACTCTGCCGTATCAGTGCAGAACCTTTGTTCGTGCACTCGGTGTACAGTTTCTGCAGCGTTACTCCACCAGTATCCCGTCTTTAGTTTCACGCACACAAACACACAAACACACACTCACAGCCTGCCTCGCTATCCCACTGGACCTTCCTGCAGAAGATGACTGTCAGGCCAGGCCAGAGATCTCGTGTACGTTGCAACTTCTTCTCTTAATTACTGTCACGGCTAACCCACACAGAGAAACCCGATGCTTGGGGATCGTTGGGGGTTTTAACTGCTTGCAAAACAATTGGTGCAGGCGAAAACTTTTCAAAATGAAATTACAGCACAGGGTAACTTTAGATATAAATGGGGTTATCGTTCTTGTAGTTCTCCTGATCCTTTCTCTGTTCGTTATTCTTTTGATTTTATGCCAACATCCATACTGCATCTCCTTTTTTCACTCTGCCAGCTGGACTTAGATCCAGATCCTTTGGGTCCCTAAG
Source organism: Aulonocara sp. 'chitande type north' Nkhata Bay (assembly GCF_057382095.1). Lineage (NCBI taxonomy): Eukaryota > Metazoa > Chordata > Actinopteri > Cichliformes > Cichlidae > Aulonocara > Aulonocara sp. 'chitande type north' Nkhata Bay. Next base: position 1,355,046 of record NC_141350.1, on the reverse strand, counting down.
TTAGATAAATGGTAAAGAAAATGGGTCCACCCAACCCTCCGTCCACTCCCGGTATGTTTTGCACATATCCTCACTCCCACGCTGTGGGCTTCATCCCCCACTCCTTTACTCACTCTCATCCTCACTTCATTGCTCTACCCCTCCATTTCTCCCCTTTTCCCGCCTTCGTTTCCAAACACTGATGGTGCCAAACCAAAAGAGTGGCACAGCCAGGTTAAACTTGGCAACTGAGCATATGGTGTGTGTGTGTAAGAAAGAGGGAGAGAGGCAGGGAGTGTAGAAGTTACAGGCTCTCTGTTTTGCTGCAGGCTAATGGGAGCCAGCTGTGGAGGAGGTTAATTTTAGTGTTAGCTGCTAAGTTGCTAGCAAGCCTCTGAACAGGAACTGTAGCGCCGGCAGCAGCTTCGTCTGAAACAGACTACAGCACGGTTCTTATTTTAGAGTTTTGGAGCATTTAAAATGTCAAAACTTCCCCGGTCACTATGTTTCGGTTTGACTTTGCGTCGCGCTCAGCGTTGGATTGGTCTATCTGGGTCAGCCGTGCCTTGTTCAGAGGCAGGTGTGACCTGAAAATTAAACCCATTTCTAAATAAATGTTGGCTGATTAACGACAAAACAACTACACTATTATTTAAGTTTCAAATACTGAGTGGTGCTTTCTTCTGTAATCAGAGTAGTACATCGTGTTTAAGCACATTACCTTTATCGTTATTCACATAAATATGTGATTTGTTAGATGCTTGTTAAGTCATTTTTTTGTTCATGAAAGTCCTTAAAAATCGCTTTTCCCCTTCGTTGATTCTTTCGTGGGAGTAACCACGTTTCTAAAATGGATATCTGCCTTTCTCGCCACATTCCCATCCTCCTCCTCTACTCCTCTACTCTGCAGCTTTTAACAGGACAGCTCGAGACACCGCCTTTTTCATTGACCCAAAAGAATCGAGGTGAAGAGGCCATAACACCGTTGGGTTGCTGTACTTGTTCGGACCCAAGGTGCTAAAGTAAAGGTGCTCTTTTGGATTGAGATGTGATGATTGTGCAGTCCACTTGTTGTCAGCAGTGTCACCAGTGTTGTGGCTTTCTGCTGCTGTAGTACATCTGTGTGAGGGTTTGGTGTATTGTTATTCAGAGATGCTCTTCTTGGTTGTTACAAGAGGTTTAATAGTGTGGATGCCCTCAAAGGCATCCACACTATTGAGTTCCTGTTTCTCTTTATTCTTTATTCCACTATAATCTAGTTGCTTCCGTATGTTTTTTGGCACTTAACTACTCCCTCAGTTTTCAGCCAATTTTCACCGTTCAAACTTTTAAAAATTCTGCTGTTTCTGCTAATGGGTACAATGACTTTTGGTGCTCATAACTTCTATACTTTTTGAGATATTGAATTTTTTTTTTTGCAATATTTTTTGTCCATTTCTTCCGCATTATAAGTGGGGTCACTGATTTTCCTCACTGGGTTGACTGGTGTTTTAGCTCATTGAGATGAGCAGCTGTTCTCAGACTGGGAGGCCCGGGTTCAAATCCCGCTTATGGCAATATTTCTTTCAGTTAACAGTTTAACTTTTTTAACTCTTTTCAACACAAATTTCAGCTTTTTCACCAATTTATTTTCAGCTGTTTTCAGAAAAAAACTCTTTTGAGCAGAAATTCTGCTGATTCACCTCTTTTCTGCAAAGTTTTCAGCCTTTTCACCTCTTATCAGCACAATTCTCAGCCGCTTCTGCTCATTTCAGCAGAATTGTCAGTCTCTCCATCTCTTCTTTGCGAGAATAAGCTTGGCTCAGTGAGATGAGTAGCTGCCTTGAGACCAGGAGGGCCAGGTTCGAATCCTGCTCATGGCAACATTTTTTTTTTTTTTCAGCAACAATTTTCTGCTTCTTCACCGCCATACAACTTTTTGCAAGTTTTCAACTTTTTCAGCTTTTTCAGCAGGCAACTTCAGCATTAAGGCATCCACACAGCATTTTCGCAGGAAATGCAAATTTTTCTAGTTGCAGTTGCCTTCTCCTCCTGACCTCAGCATCAGTAAGGTACTTTTGCCAAAGCTGCTGCTCACTGAATACTTTCTCCTTTCTTTACTTTTTATTGTGATACATTCGGATGCTCTTTTGCAGGATGTCCTGAGCATGTCTACGCGCCTAAATGCATTGATCTGCTGCCATGTGAGCGGCTGATTAAATATTAGCATTAAGCAGAAGTTGAACGGGTGTGCCTAATAGAGTGAATTTTTTGCGTGTGAAGACGCAGAAAAACTAACTGAAAACCTGTTCATGAACCAGGCCATTTTCAGTCATACGTGTATGAACTGTAAAGGTCTAGTTGTGTGAATGCTGTGTGATGGTTTTCAGCGCTGAGGCTCCGTCTCTGTTAAGTGTTCTGACTTTGATCCGGTACGACGAGCCTGCACTGACACTTTTTCTTCTGCTGTGAGAAGTAATCAGATCTGCAAAGTCGTCGAGCTTGCAACCCAAAAAACTTTAAAGGATCGTCAGGTGATAACTTACCGTTTGTCATGACAGCACAACTGATGGCAATTAACTCCACTTTTTATATTAATTCACACCACAAATATGTCGCACACCCAGTGGGCCTTACTTTCTCTTTGTTGGTGCCTCTCCGTGCCAAATGATTAGATACTATTATTGTGCCTGCAGATAAAAGTTGTTCCAGATCGATAGGAGTGAATAGAAAATATGGCAAATATGGACACAGCTGTTGATGTATGTTATTGCACCGTCGCAGCTCCACGCCAAGAGTAAACGGACAACTTTTGAGTCATCGACAGCTTTCAGAAGAAGAATGTTCGCAATCATAGTCACTCTAGAAATGTCGCTCTTTTTAGGTTAGATACACAACAGTGGTGCAAATCAGCTGCTGCAGAAAGTGGACATTTCAAATGAAGTCAATGTCAGAATTACACTGTACACTGTGATGGATGCAAAGTGCTTTGGCTTCTTTGATCAATGTGAGAAGACGCCAGCTGTGAACCTAAATGTGCATTTCAGTGTGTTTGTCTGCTTTGTGCTCCAACCTCAGAGTTGTTTTCAAAGATGGTGAAAAAGTTCTTCCAGATGGCAGCGATCTCTCTGACACACACAAGCCCTCGCAAATCATTTCTTATCTGACGCCTCTGCTGCCCTCTAATTTATTCATCGGCTTTAAGCCTCCAGGACTCTGTCACAGCAGCATCAAGTGTGCGTGCATGTGTGCGTGCGCGGTGTGCGGTGTTATGTTTCCCTCTGAACGGAAGCTGTGCCATCGGTGCGTGACTTGTCAGTGACATCATCAAAGCCAGACCACTAATTGGTTCCCTCTGCTACTGCTTCTCTTCATCCAAGCCTGTGTGTGTGTGTGTGTGTGTGTGTGTGTGTGTGTGTGTGTGTGTGTGTGTGTGTGTGTGTGTGTGTGTGTGTGTGTTACTTCTCAGACAGCCCGAGTGGCTTTTCCGTTCATTTTAATGAAGGTTGTTTGATTGAAATAAGTTAAAGTAAACTTTGATCTGAGCCCCACAGAGACACACATCCACACACACATCCACACACACACATCCATGTGCTTCTCCTCCCACAGAGTATCATGTTTCCTGCTCAAGGGCTCAGATCAATGACCACACCCACTCCCACAATGCACTGTTCTGTCTAGTGTCCTCTGTTTGCATGCTCTTTGTGCGCGTCCCCGTGCTGCATGTTCACATCGTGTCTTTGTGTTTGAATGGAGCTCTCTTTCTGGACTCGGGCTTGAACAGAGCGCGAGCTCACTCTGGTGAGGAATCCAGCACGAGTGTGTCAGTCCCATTCCTCTGCTCTTAGTCCTTCTCTTCCAGTAAACGTGTGCTGAGCTGGAACAAAGTATGTGCAACAGTTCACCTGTGTGTTTCTGTCCCTGTGAGCCTCAGATGTCCTGACGCGATCGCACACTTTTCTCTTTCCCGTTGCTGTTTTTATTGTTTTCCTGCCTCTAAAGAAGGACAGCCAGTGTTCTGAGTGGAAATGTTTTATACGTTATGCAGTTTTATGTGTACTTTGTACCTCTGAGTTATTCTTCTTTTTTTAAGCTTAGGGTTCTCAAAATGTGGTCAGCGGGTGCACTGGCAGCATTTCACGTGCCCTGAAAGCACATCAAGGAAAGAATTCACTTCTGCTCATTTCATTCATTCATAATTCACGTTCAGAACGAGGACAAAGGTGAATGTGCTCTTTTGTTGCCGTCATCGCAGCGCCCTAAGCCTTCCTAACATTGACAAATACAGCTGGTTTTTCAGAAATCTCAGCATCAACAACAGTTAAAGTGTGAGCCAGCACAGAAATTTAGTGAGCAGTGTTGAACCACCATCCTCGTAAAAGACGCATTAACTAACTAAAGGCTTTTCGTGTGTTTGCTTTAGCTTCACACCCAAGCTCACAGAAAACCTTTAAAATGGTTTAAAGGGATATGTGTAGAAAACTCACAGCACGTTGTGATGTGAACTACACTGTTTCCCCATTAACTTACTACACTTTGGTCTCCATCACCTTTGGTTTGCATGTAAGTCTACATGGGAAAAGGGAAACTGCTAAATACTGAGAAGATGCTGGATGAGCACAGATTGGAAGCTGAGCTTTGAAACACGCTGATGTTGGCTGAGCTGCTTCAAACCCAATGAACAGGATCAGCTGCAGTTTGTGGATCGGTGTAGCGGCAACAGCGCGTTTCTCCACAAGAGAACGACGTGCCAAACACAAAGCGATGTCTGCAACATCATTATTTCAAACCTACAAGATGCATCTGTTTTCCTGCATCACAGTAAACATGGCAACCTGTTGCTATTTGGAAAATGTTGCTGCTTTGCTGCGAAGTTTTTTTCTTTGCCTGATCAGATATAAATCATTTTCTTGTTTGGACATTAAGCTCCGCCCCCACCTCCCCATCCTCCACACGGCTGTCAACCGTGTTGACAAAATCAAGCATGATGAAAATAATAATGTAATGAGAATAGCGAGATACAAAAAACACAAATGATTTGATTCCTGCTCCAGTAGCTGAGTAAAGCAGACTTTCTCCAGGTCACATGACACGGGACGTAACCTTCATCTCCAGGGTTTCTGGCTTTGGACCTCCTCTGATGTCCTGCAGCTTCTCTTCAGTTGCTGGACTGAAAAAAAAACACAAACACAATGCTTTGGAAATCTGCAATCATATCAGGTAAACTGTGTCTGCAGAATATTTGGCAATGCAAAATGTGCTGGTGCGTGTCAGCACGTGTGAGTCTTTGGAAAAATATTTAGTACGAGCTCGTGCTCTCTCTTGTTTGTAAGTGCATCTCCAGCATGTGGAAGGATTTGCATGATATTTCCATGAAAGCCATAGGAACATGCCACAGTTTCTGGCCCTCTGGTGCACACAGAAAGGACTTTGCATAGCAATGATGCACATTATGTGTCTCCGGGCAGTTAGAGATTCAGACTGGGGCAGGGCCAAGTCACTCACAATAGAGGCACCAACTGCCAGGAACAATTGTTTTGCAATACAAAGATATGACCTGAAAAAAGTTTCAACATTTTCGCTCTGTGAAAACTGAAAAGTGAGGCCTGTGAATCAGTTTGCACATAGAGAAAAGTTTCTTCTTCGTGGGTTCGTGTTTGTTTGTCTTCACCTTCCTCTCACATCTGTCTCAGATCATTTAGATGGAAGCTCAAAGTCCTATTTGACATCATCCAAGATGACCTGGCAGTTACTGTTTGTCATGTGGCGCGCATGTGAGTGTGTGTGAGTGTGTGTGTGAGTGTGTGTGTGTGTGTGTGTGTGTGTGAGTGTGTCGCGTGTTGTTTTGCAGTCTTTATAATTACAGGGTGGAAAGGCAGAAGAAGAGAGAGTGGTCATACAGTAGAAGAGTACCCTGCTATTATACTTCTGTTGCTTTAGCAGGTGTGTGAGTGTGTGTGTGTGTGTGTGTGTGTGTGTGTGTGTGTGTGTGTGTGTGTGTGTGTGTGTGTGTGTGTGTGTGTAGGACAGACAGAGCAGGCTGTATTCAGCAGGGGATTAGAAACAGAAGGCCAGTAACGTGCTTTATCTACACCTGCTGCTGTCACACCTGGCACACACACACACACACACACACACACACACAGGTCTATGACTTTAATCTTTGAGGTGAAAATACTTATCGCAGTTTAACAGTTAAAGGCATGACAGTCAACCTGTACTTTATATGTAACATCATTACTGTCAGCTCTGAGTTTGAGCCTTTTCATAAGCACTGAGTTAGTCATTCATTTGCTTTACATTTTCCTCCATGTTTGAGCCAAAAGTGACCATATTTGGACATGAGGGTGGACTGTGCTAAGCTAGCTCTAGCTAGCTCAGAAAGTACATGTGAGCACATCACACAGTTTCCAGTTATTGCTATTAAAGGTTCATTCGCAGAGAAAAACTGCAGCACTCAGTTTTTACACAGGTTGTTAACAGTTAACCACACAGCAGCTGTATTATGTGTTATATTATTACATTAAAAGAGGTCTTAAAAAACACAAGACGCTTAGCTGAAACCAAGAACACAGCTAGAGGTCACAGCCAACTGCGTAAGCACCAGCCTCATTCGAAGTGGTCAAGCTCATCACACATACTTTTAAGCCTTCGAAGCCTTTAAAGCAGGGGTGGGGAACTCCAGGCCTCGACGGCCGGTGTCCTGCAGGTTTTAGATGTGTCCTGATAAAATGGGTAAATGACCTCCTCAACATGTCCTGAAGTTCTCCAGAGGCCTGGTAATGAACTAATCATGTGATTCAGGTGTGTTGACCCAGGGTGCGATCTGAAACCTGCAGGACGAGGCCTGGAGTTCCCCACCCCTGCTTTAAAGTAAACCCCACAGAGTTGTCATGGAGCTGCAAGCTGGCTTTTTGTACCAGGCTGTAAGTTTGTCGATTTCTTTGTTAAAGTTGGAGGTCTTTAGGGACTGACTCAAGCATGAATCCAAGGACCTGCAGTTTTTGGCACGTCTGTGTAAAATGGTGTAGTTTTACACCTCTGGAGACGGGAAATTGGTTTTAAATCGTTTTGTAGTTAGAATCGATTTTAATGTTATTGCATGCATAACATGGCTGCAGGATCAGTCTGTGTGACTGTAACCATGAAGGTGAGCACAGCTGTTTTAGCGCTTTATGGTATTTTCCTTTGCATCATTATTAGCATAATGATTCTGAGTATATTTCAGTGGATTAACCATTTCTGTCTGGTTTCATTGACTGATCACTATGGTTTCAAAACGACCTACATCAGCGATATCACAGCGTGTTCATGTTGATAACCAGAGATGGGCAGTAGCGTTACTGTAATCCCATTACTTTTTTCAAGTAACGAGTAAAGTAAGGGATTACTATTGCAAAAACGGTAATTAGATTACCGTTACTTTCCCGTAGGAACGTTGCATTACTGCGTTACTAAACCGTGATTTTTTGCGAGAATGTCTCATGACAGTGACGTAAGCGAGTGCGAAGTTCGTGACAACAGCTGTGTGCAGATCAACAATGGATCATATATGGAGTGCAGAGAGAGTATGAGCGTGCAGCGTTTAAAGCGTGGAAGTACTGACCTTACTTTGAGTTTGATTCCATAAAAAGTGACAAAAACATTAGTGTCCGCTGTGCGTGGGAAGAAAACTTCTTTTTACAGCAAAAAAACCCTAAACTTCCAACAAGCACCGAGTAGCTACGACGTAATGGGAAACTCACAGAGAAACTCGCGGATTCTTCCACTGACCGCGGCACACCTGCACCAGGGTAAACCTCCGCCTACCCCACTCCTGCTTTACAGGTGAAAATAGAGCAACAGGACCGCTGAGTCTTTGACTTTATTTATTTTCTGCTGTGTTTTACTTGCATCGATTTGAAAGACTGAGTGTAAACACAAAAAATACTTTATTTTATGAGCTGGAATGTGCAGAAAATAGGTTTAAATGTTAAACTAATTTCTTCCAGTCAGAGAATGTTGCAGATAATTAAATGTTTGCTTGATGCATAAAGTTAAAAGATTAAAACTAATAAAACAAGTTTTAAAAAGAGACTTTTCCATTTGATTACATTTTATATGATGGATTATGCAGAAAAAGTAGAATTGGGCTGAAAGATCTATCGCTTTATCACCTACTCAGGTTGTAAATCATGTTTATAAAAAGTAACTAAGTAACTAAGTAACTAATTACTTTTGAAAATAAGTAATCAGTAAAGTAACTGGATTACTTTTTGGGGGAGGTAATCAGTAATTAGTTACTGATTACTTTTTTCAAGTAACTTGACCAACACTGTTGATAACTATTGAGCTTCGATCCATCGATCTTTAGACTAAAATCCTAAATCTATATCTATATCACTAAGCACTTCTGGATGGATGCAAACTGCATTTCGTTGCCCTGTACCTGTGCATGTGCAATGACAATAAAGTTGAATTCTATTCTATTCTATTCTATCCTAAACTCTTTCCAAACGTCTCCCTCAGCTTCTCTGCTTTAACTTCCAGAGATGAGAAAACGAGGTCTGCTGGCTGTGAAAAGGCCGTCGTGTGTGCTGTGGATGAATCAGGAATGATTCATGTGATGTGCACTTTATTATCCTCGCAGCTGTCCTGAGACTGTTTTACAAAATCCCTCCATTCTTCAGAGCAGTCCGTGGTCCTGTATCATACGAGGCGATCACATGGGTGATGAGATAAAAGGAGCGAACGGGGAAAGCAGGCAGAAAAGAAAGCATCTGGCTGCTGACTCAGACGCACACAAGGGCACGTGTTTATTGTGTGAATAACACACACACAGATTTCCACATAGTCACTACAGATTGTCTTTAATCTAAATCACACACACACACACACACACACACACACACACACACACACACACACACACACACACACGCTGGTGTTTGAGTGACTCTTTGTAATCGACACATTCAACCCCCCAGACACTGATGTTACATTCTTCTGGATAATAACATAATTACTGCACTAAATCAGTCGGTGCCTCCAGCTTAGACAGTAGACACACACACACACACACACACACACACACACACACACACACACACACACGCCTGAAAGCAAAAAAGTTATGCGCTGAATTGTGGCGGAGGAATTAAAGAAGGCACGTTTTTGTGTTACTCGAATGTGTTTGCGTGTGCATTGACATGTGTAGGAGAGACGCACTGCCACAACTCAAAGGGCTGAAACACAGATACCCATTGTGATCACACACACTTTGTGGGCACTGGTCTGTGTGTGTGTGCGCGCTGTAGTGGGTTGTTGTGCTGACTAGATGGTTGGCATCAGGCTGAATGAAGGGCAGTATGCCAACACATCTCCCTCCATCTGCGTCACGCAATGTCTGCCAACATATACTCTGCCTTTCTCTTTGTTACACACACACACACACACACAATCTCAAAAGCACTTACAATAACCGGCGGCTCGGTGGATGTGTTAGCATGTGATACGTCTTTGCTTGGCTCAGTTTTTTCTGACAAAGTGGAAGAAAATACGATAATTAGATTTCTATTCTTTACACAAATGCAAATATTCACAGAAGAAATATAATTCACACTCATTCACAAACGAACTGGTTGTTCCTGTCACGTACAATCCTCATCAGCGGTCAATAACACATGAGGAGAATTAGTTTAAACCAGTCAGAGTAACATGTCACAGTGAGCAGAGATGATCCACAAACACACCTGTGAAGGTCACAACAGGTCAGTCAGGATATTTCACCAGCCATCCAATCACTAAGGCTACGTTCACACTGCAGGCGAAAGCGCATCAAATCCGACTTTTCTGACCCTCTGCGACCATCTGTCCGATCATGGTGTGACAGTGTGAACGGCACAAATCCGATATTTTCAAAGCCAATCTGGGTCACTTTGGTATGTGGTGCTGAATCCGATACATATCTGATGTTTCAGAAAGCGACTGCTGTTTGATGGTCATGTCGCATTAAATCCGTCTTTTACGTCACTGACACAAGACAGACGCCATTATCAGCGCCGGAGAAGACATCGCGAACGCTTCCTGGCCATCCAGTGAAACTGTTGGGAACAACGTGAACATTTTATTTGTTGTGTATAATCTGCAGAGTCTGACAGAAATCTGCAGCTAGAAGCAGCGCTCCTCTCATAAACAGCAATAAGGATCATTATTAGGTTATTTACATTATTATGTAAATATTATTATGTAAATTATTATGTAAACTGTCATTTACATTATTATGTAAATAACAAAATAATTTAAAGCAAAAAATTGGGAAACGTAAAGTCCGAAGTCTTTATATTAAAGGGCCATCAGTCAAGCAATGCTGTTTGCTCTGGGTCTAAACAGAGCGCGTTTGCTGTCGCATTTTAGTTGTAGTGTGAACAAGCACACAAAAAAATCGGATTTGATCAAAAAATCAGAATTGAGCATTAAGACCTGCAGAGTGAACGCAGCCTAAGTGACCTCTTCGTGTCCATCATCAATCTAAGCTGTGTGAAGTACCAAGAGACAGACGAGAGCGAGCATGATGTCAACGCATGAGTGTGACAATGTTAGCCTCACTCATACGTCTGCATTTCTATGGATGGATAAGAAGCAGTACAAAAAAGATGCTGATTGTGACTCTATAATATCATCAGGAGAACCCCACCAAAGACCAACGCACACACGTGCACTCACACACTGGTTTAAAATAAGTCGTAATTACTTAGCAAGAACCACACGACACTGCACCTATTCAACCAAACGTTAAAAGCAATTTACAAAAACGGAAAGAAGACAAAATATTCACTTAAGAAATAAATATATATATATTCAGTGCAATGCTGCGAGATTCCTGTGTTGAGGATTTAATGTTAGAGTCCAAAGAGAAATCGATCTGATCGGAGAAAAAGACAAAAGAAGCATTTTGACCTCAATGGAAATAAATCCAACAGATCTCAGATTGTCACAGGCTCCACTGGAGACTCGCTGGTATAAAATCTAACATTCGAATAATGAAAATGATGAATCATTTTACAACTACAGCTTTTACAGGCATCACAGCACAGATTTGCCTTTGCATTACAGCTCACAGAGATGATCCTATCAAAGAGATAGTACGATTTGAAAGGCCATGGACTCAAAATAGTGAATGATTTCTCTCACAAAATGCCCAAACTCCAAGTAAAAGAACAAAATCGAGCCAAGGAAACTGTTTTTCATGCTTAACATCACTTAATAGAAGTCTGTATGCACGCTCAGCCCTTTAACACAGAAACAGCAGCGGCGCCCTGGTAAATGCACGGTTATGGGAAACCATGTGAAATATATTTAACCTCAGTAAACTTCACGTGTGATGACGAAGCACATAGGCACATGTGGTTTTAGAGTCTGTTTGTTCTTACAAGTGAAAACGTGAAGTTTGCTTCAAATGTTGTTGTGAGGAAGACTCACAGTGGATGGTCGCACTTTATAAAGTATGTGTAACTCTTACCAGTTAAATCAGTACATACATAGTCTCTGAGACCAAGAATAAGGCAACGCTTCACTGAGTGGTTCGCATTTCCACTGGATTTCACTCTGCTTGTTTTTCATATTCACTGCAGTGTGTGAGTTCTCCTGTCTTCACGTGTGTGTCTCAGTAAATGGATGTGGGGGTTGACATGGTTCTCTCTCAAAAGGAAGTCTGTGGTCGGGCCGTTTCTACATATTTTCCCCTCACACACACACACACACACACAGACACACACACACACACACAGACACACACACACACACACACACACACACACACACACACACACAGACACACACACACACACACAGACACACACACACACACACAGACACACACACACACACACACACACACACACACACACACACACACACGTGCGTTTTCCCTGTCAAGCTAAATGAAGCTTTCTTTTAAAAGCAATATGCAGCCCCACAGATGTGGAAGCCATTCCTCTTGCTCTCTCTTGCTTTCACACACACACACACACACACACACACACACACACACACACACACACACACACACACACACACACACACAGAAAAACATTCACTCGAATAAACACAAAAACCCACAGTCTCTTGGGGTGCGGTCTCCCCTGCAACCCCGGTGCAGTGTGGGTAGCTGTCGTAAAAGAGGTCCTGTGAGAGAGCGTCCAAAAATAGCCTGAGTAAAAATGCAGGACCATAAAGCTCACCCAGTGTCACTCAGAGAAATCCAGTCATCTGTGTGTCTGTGGATGTGTTTAAGTTTTGTTCATTCATACCAAAATACTTATTGATGTTGATAAAAATAGCCCCTCACAGCTTCCCACCCTGACAAATACACTCTCTGCATCTGTCAGAGGTGCTGCTTCATTGGGTTACAGACATCAGAGTAAAGAAAAGGACAAAGGCTGAGTGTCCTGCATCGTACATTATGAACTCTTTTGGCTGAAATAATTTCTTAAATCTTGTGAAATTCATTGTTTAGTCTGACTGTGTTTTAACTAACTGACTGTTTTTGGCTGCTTCTTCGGGGTTTTGCCTCAGTTCAGGGCGCTGCAAACAAGCTGATACTGATTTATTAGATATGGGTTTTTATTGATCTCTGAGGGCCTTTCTCAGGAGCACAAAGACTGGTAGAATGAGCCCAGTATGTTTTTGAGGAAGGGAGAAATGTGATCAAATATAAGCGTTTTTAAGGCATATTGAGGCAGAGGTATCTTTGGCCACAGCAGGCAGCTACACCCTGAGTATGCTGCCTGCCCAGCAAGTCAAACAAAGTTAGACTAGACAGGAAATAAAGTGTAGCGTTTGAGCTATTGGTGTCGTGTGTTTTCTATTCCTCAAGTATTTTGATGGAACCCAAAAAAACTCTAATTATTTTTTTATGTATTGCCAAATACTGAGAAGTAGTTCAGTTTGCAGCTACTTGAACAGCAAATCCAAACAGAGAAATAGTTTTGTGATCCTACAGATGCGAACGTGGTCTAAACTCAGTTCGTGCATACATGCAGACTGTGGCATACGCACCCTGACCACAGCCTGATCCTCTCCCAACGCACTGTGCTGCTCAGCAAACAAGGGAGAGACGAGGGCTCATGAAATATAAGTGAGCGCTTCTAGTCCCTTTATTATCACAGCTATTTCACCTCTCTCACTGACGGAAAGACAAAACAGAGACAAAACAAGGTCAAAGAAGAGTGACGTGGACAGTCTACTATCGATCGGCTAATGTTGTTCCGTTTCTCTTTCTGACTTAACTGAAAACACGTGACATTTGAGGCAAGATTACATTTATTTTCAATGAATAATGAAAGGGATGAAAGCTGTGCAGTCTAATGTCTGAATGAGACCATTAAAGAAGCCGCAGACCTTTTCCAGAGGCTTTGAAATTCAAATGCCTCTAAAAACGAACACAAAGAAGATGTTTTTGATATGCGACACTCACGTTTGATCATTTTAGCTACACTGTATCAAAGGAGTGAAAGCATCACTCACACAAACATTCGTGTACATTCAACGACCTCGACCAGTCGCACGTGCACACATCTGTAATTGCAAGTGTGTGCGTGTGTGTGTCATTTAATAGTCCGACACTCAGAGTCTCTGGAGAGGCCTTGACGTACTTTGTGGTTTTTCTGTTTCACAGACGATGGAGCAGGAGGGGTCAGTGGCAGGAAGGCGTCCACGTCCCAAACTCGGAGCTTTAACAGCCGATAGATTCTGATTTAAAGCCGTCATTTCGAATGAACTCGTGTTCACATGAAGCTGCTGCTCCACCCCAGGGCCAAAGCACAATCCGTGCACGCCCAGTGTTTCTGTCGTGAGGAGCAGATAACACATCTTTGTGTGATTCTTACAGAAAGAACTGATGTACTTTTAATATGACTGACTGCCATCTGCCTTAACAGCTTAGATGTAACTGTGATTACATGAGAGGAGTTTGAACAACACCATAAGCGCCGCAAATACTTAACCAATGTCACAACACATATTGGTTGCTATTTAAAATGGCAAATGTGGACATTAATGTGGTTCTCGCGCTGTCCTTGCAGGTCTATTTAAAGGCCCCTATGATCTTGAACGGTGTGTGTGTGATCTGGAAAGGCTGGATCGACCTACAAAGGCTGGATGGGATGGGATATCTGGAATACGATGATGAAAGGGCACAGGTATCACCAGTTCTGCTTTTTACTCAAATGTCTTTTCCTCATCAGGAAACCAACTACGATCTTTCTTTGTTGTCGTTTGTGCTCGCAGCACGAGGACGCTCTGGCTCAGGCCGCGTTCGAAGAGGCTCGACGCAGGACGAGAGACTTTGAGGACAGAGAGCGATCGCACAGAGAGGATCTAGAGGTGAGAGACGAGGGATCGCCGACTATTTATGTTGACTATTTATCTCAAATTTCTACTTTATCTTGAAATCTTTCTCAGTCTTGCAAAGCCGGTCCCAAATGATTCTGTTGTGGTGAACAAAACAAAAAAACCTCTCATATATGTAAAGGTTGGAAACGTGACTCGTGCAGTAGTGTTTCATGCTGGGCCTCTCAGTGATGGCTATAGTAGCTGTAAAGCAGTACAGTGAACACAAACTGCAGCTCTGGAGGTCGCAACAAAGCTTGACGTGTAATTATTTTTTACGGTGCATTTTAGTGTGAAAAAGAGAATTAAATGGCAAAACGGCTCCTGCTCTTTTTGCCCTCTAACATATTTATGTCACAGACTGGCTTTGCAGGACTGGACAGAGCAAACAGCATCACCAACACAGCTTGCTTGTAGTGCAGTTTCTTGTTTGCAACTCTGAAAATAAATTGGCTCACTGAAAATGATTTTGATCCTCTGCTGAATTTTCTCACAGATGCTTTCAGACGCTGAAAGTAGAAAAGTATCAAAGTGAATTAAAAGTAGAAATGTATCAAGAGTGTAATATATATCTGCAGCATCAAATTTGTAGTATCGCTTTCCTTGCTTAGTGCTTGGGGTTGTGTGATGTGTGCTTGTGTTCTGTAGTTTGTTTTTAATTATTATTCTTTTTCTTTAAAGATTATTTCTGTAGTTTGAACCGTAGGTTTAGTGCATGATCAGTTTGGCGGTAATTCTAATCTGATAATTGATCTGACTTGATATTCATGAACTATTGAATGACTACAGTTTTGTCAGGTTTCCCAAAAGCCTCAGAAGGGAAAGTAGTTTGCTCATTCTGTGCATTCCTTTGAGAAGTTTAATTGATGCAAACTTGGCAAAACAAGGTGATGTGTTCATTTTAGTAGTTCAAATGTGACCTTTGAACTGCACGTAGATGCTATAAACTGATTTCTAAACTGAGATTCTGTAGGTTTGAAATTTGAAAGTGTCCCAAATGCATTTCATTGCTTGAGACAAACTCACTTTCCCAGCAAGGCTTTGGGGAGATCAGTGGCATCCTTCCTAAGCTGACGCCCTCCGAATGAACCCCAAATTGTTTATTTTTTAGGACCCTGTGGTTTCTAAAATCTGGGACTGATGACACACAGACAGCCAGCAGAAAAGAACAGGGTCTGTGTCCTTCATTTCTCACCATCTATCACACTGTCATGCACTAAACCACCTCGTGTGTGTGTGTGCATGTGTGTGTGTGTGTGTCCACAGTTTCATTTGTGTATCTGCATTCTTGTTTTTGTCCATTAATGTCTGTGTGTGTCTCTCAGCACCTGCAGCATTTTCTATGTTTTTATTTCCACACCGTACGTGTGTGTGTGTGTGTGTGTGTGTGTGTGTGTGTGTGTGTGTGTGTGTGTGTGTGTGTGTGTGTGTGTGTGTATGTGTGTGTGTGCGTGTGTTCATGACTGTGCATGCTCTGCAATGAATTTTATTCCTATAATTTTACTGTGTTTGTTTAATGCTTGAATGGTGTGAGAGACTCGGTGAGCACAATGTGATGTTTCATAGCTAGTTTGCAAAAGGAGACACACAGCCGACTCAGGCACAGCTTTGTGGCACATGGTCCTGCAGAAATGAAAGAAAAGAGAGGCTGAATGTCATCGTGTGAAACAGAAAGAAAGATTTGATCCAGGTTGCCTTTTATGTGACTGAGCTCATGTGGCTTCCCCGAGGCTGCGGCAGAAAAAGGAAACCTTGTGTCTCTCACTAAATCAGTAGAAGCACCATCACTAGCTTCTTTAACACAATGTATAAACGTGTTGTTTCCATATTTAAAATGATTTTGGACACATCGGCAATCAGAGGATGGAAACTGTTCCACTGTGCAGTAAAGTAACCGCACGTGAAGGTCGTGTTACTAAAACGCATGTTTGAGATGGAGCACATGAGCACATTGTTGCTATCCTTATCAGTATATATGAATCATAACGTATAAAGCTTAGCTTCATACATATGGAGATCAAAATAATATAAATCAATAATAAAATGATAATAGCTCACGTGATTTTATATCAAAGAAAAAATGTGCACTGACCCTGAGGAAGAGTCATGGCTGTCTAAAAGCAACGGCCCCACAGATGATTTTACATTTCAATTCTTGTTTCATACCAAAAGAATCAGAGTTTGTAGAGTTGCTAGAAACAGCAGCCACAGCGGATCGCGCTATGAGCTTTTTGTTGTTTTCTCTGGGTGTGCCTGACGAGTGTTGCTGAATAGCTGCACAGATTCAGCCTCTGCATTTCTGTGGTCTGAACTCCACCTCTCCATCTGTCTCTCTTTCTCTGTAACTCTCTGTGTCTCGCTAGCTGGTGATCGAGTTATCTCTGTGTCCTGTCTGAGCTTCAAAGGCAAAGTTAATTTCTTCTTCTCTCCGACAGAAGAGAAAGAAAAAAATGAGCTGAGGCAAAATTCTCGTTTCTTTCCTCTTTTTCAAAATAGAAAGGGGAGGGAAATTTGATTGTTTCACCTGTACTGGAAAACACACATGACGATAAGAAGATTAGGCCGATTAGTAGGTTAAGAAAATTATGTTGCTCCAACTTTGGGTTGAGAAGTTTTCAAATAGATCAGCAGCAAAACGTTGACGTCTTTTTTCTCCTGTGAATGCTGATTGAATATAAAAGACCAGTCATTTTGGCAGACACAACATTTTTCATCCAAACGCAGCGATATTCCAGTTACTCAAGGTCAAAGGGTGCCTGTCACAATGATGGATGTATAAGCAATAGATGCATTTTTAATACTGCATGCATACACACACGTGGTGTGTTTAGCTATCCCTGTGAGTGCTCGCCCTTTGCTGCTCCTGCACAAATAATATTATTTTACACATGCGCCGTCCAAACACTCAGTGCTGACTTCTGTTTGAGTGAATCGATCGGAGCTCTGACACTTTGGGTGTACTGGACACTCTAATTGAACAGTGGGAATCGGGATCCTGTGAAATCCTGACGCACGCTGATCCATCTCCCAGTCCGGTTACATTATGTGATAAAATGAGCTAATGTACAGCAGACTAATGGGACAAGAGCAGGAGCGCCACAGAACTGACAAACATCCGGTTTTCTTCCGTGCACAAATGTGATTTTCCAAAATATAAACACGCTGCCAAAAACCCCACGCTTAGCTGATGCTGTCAGTCCAGGTGGTTGTGTGTTTGTGATTGTGTTTACTGATAAGAGGGACAGTTATTCTGCTGTTGTTTCAGATCAGTTCAAACAAGTAGAATTTAGTTTCAAAAGCAGAGTGAATCGAGCCAACCAAAAGCCTCTTTATGCAGTCGGCCTGTTTAGCCTTACGTACCGGGTGAGTGATAGCAAAACCTAAACATGCGATTTGCTCATGAGCACATCTGTTGCACCGGCCTCAGTGAAAGCCTAACCTCTATTCTCACTTTAAGGCAAACCTACACCCGACGTGTGAAAATGTGACGACTGGCCGAGGGTCCCCTTCGCTACGATGTCCTCACGTCAGCGGTTTAAAACTCAATCGGGTCCCCACTAGGATAGCTAGACAAGTGCATTCACACACAGTCACACGTGCACTCCAAGAGCAGAGAGATTTGGTGGTGAATGATGAGCTGCCACTAAAAGCATTAATATATCATTAGTATTGATTGCCATCAGACCCCCTGCTTTGACTTACACACACACACAAATACTGTACAGGCACACGTGCACAAACTCGCAGATACAGCACATTTGCTCCAAGTTTATCAAGACACACACACACAAACACGCACGTGTGCACACTTGACACACTATTGAGTTGTGGTTAAGCAGCCTATAGTGGTACAGAAGGCTCGCATCTTTACGTGGATCAATACAGAGAGCTCTTCTGGCCTTATGATTACTGAGGACCACTCCCTTCTGCAGAGACAAACACTCGCTCAAGCTCTCGCTGTCTGATTAAAATCTTGCTTGTTTCCTGAGATTTTGGATAAACGAAGGTGTGTTTAGTCACATAATTAACTGCTACGTGCTGTTAATGTTAGAGGGAACAGTTTGTTTGTTTTTCATTTTTCAATTTGACCACTGAGAACACAGAGCAGCAACATGTCCTCAGCCAAATAATGTGAGCACCAAAACAACACATTTCAAAAGTACAATTAGCAGTCTTCTTCCTTATCACACACACACACACGTAAACAAGCATCACGTCGTACCCGGTGCTCTTCTCAGAGCAGATTCAGTGAGAGCATTTCTGAAAATGACCTTTGCTTCATAGCAGTAACTATGATTGTAACTGGTTTTTAACTACCAACAAGCAGGTACTGGAAGCAAGTTGCATCACAACTCTGTAAGTAAACAGCTGGCCAAGTAAACGCAAAACACAAATACTTACATTATGTGCTCCGTTGTTAAAGGTGCTTATTATTCTTAATGTTTTACATCATCTTGCATCTAAAACACGAGACTGTCATAGTCACGATGGTTTATCTGTAATAGCTATCGAGTTCAACCCAAACCTTTTGCCTCAGTATCCCAGTTTTCTTTGGGTTTCTCCGATTGGCTCTGAAAAAAAGCGACAGAATAATCCAATATGACATTTTCTGGGGAGTACATACGCACATGGCACAGATGGTGCTGTGTGATCAATTAACTCAGCTTTGATGCAAGTCAGTCTAAATGAGCCACGCATTAATATTTGATGGTTGCAGCGTTGATAGAACAACAGAAAGCTTTCCAGAGGAGACTGACAGGGCCTGGAGTCAGTCTGGCTAAGAGGAGTTAAAATGGTAGCATGACATAGTGTGTGTGTGTGTGTGTGTGTGTGTGTGTGTGTGTGTGTGTGTGTGTGTGTGTGTGTGTGTGTGTGTGTGTGTGTGACTGCGTGTATGCTGCTATTATCGTGAGTCACTGAGATGACACAAACTACATTCCTCTTGAACTAAGCAACCCTTTACTATCTCTGTCTGCATTTCTGTCTGCTCTGCTCTCTGCTTCACCTCTCCCCCTTCTTGCTCTCAGTTGACCCCTGCTAAACTCCCCCAGCTATCACTTAACTGTAAACCTACAACCACAGGTTTTTTGGTTTTTACACCAAGAGACCATGCTACGGCGCAACAAACACGCGGACACTAAACCCACATATTTTTAAAGGCCTCGTCTCTCGACCCAATAATCTGCTTTGTTAGTGTGTTTGTCTGCGTCAGCCAGTTTATCTCTCTGCCTCTGCCTGCCTGTCTGCCAGTTACCTCAACTAAAATATCAACATCGGTAAAGTGTATAAACAGCAGCACAGTCGTGCTGTAATGAAGCTCTCTGAGTACCTCTAATGGCAGTTTGGGGTATTGCAACTTTCTTTTGTAATTCTGTGTGTGTGTAGAGTCTTTTCAACATGAAAATCAGACTCTGTGTAAAGATTCTTACCTCAAGTGAAGCTTGGCATGTTTGCTGTTGCCATGGTGCTGGGGGCGGGTCAGAGGTGGCCATATTTGGATGAGAGCGGCTGAGTTATCACATAATGTTAGCGAGCTGCAATCATAGACTGTATGGGTCCAGTATGCAGACACATGCCTTGTAATTAGTGCTACATAAAACACTATTATAAGTTAATTGGAGCCTCTGGCATGTCACTGCATTAGATGATTGCATAAATCACCAACAACACAAATGTTTACTGAGACGTCTCTGTGACTGGAATTAGCAGCGATGAAGGTGAACTCCTAACGTTAAGCCTTAATTAAGTGTTAAAGAAGATTTATAAAGAAAACTTTGCTCTCACAGTGGTCGTAGTGAAAGGCTGTAAATATGTTTACTTCTGTTTTAATTTGGGAGTCTGTGGGCATTGGCATTATTTTGAAGTTCGCCCCAGACTGGAGAAATCCTTACATTTCTTAACATGTGAAAATCTGTACTCAATTTATTGTCTTTTTTCTCTCTCATCCCTTCCTTGCCATCTCTTTCCTCCTGTCGTCTTAACATGCTCTTCTCTTTCCCCCTCTTCCATCCTTTTATCCCTCTCTCTCACCAGTCCAGACGACAGCAGGACCCCAGCCCTGGCTCAAACATGGCCAACGCTGACATGGAACACAAGATGCGCTGAGGAGGAGGAGGAAGTTATGCAAGGAGGAAGAGTAGAGAACCCGTGCCGGCTGTCCATTCACTTTCAATGCAATCAACTGAAAAAGAGTTGAATGAAACTGCAGTTGTAGATCAGTTGTTTCTAACGATGAAGGTTTCGCGTGATCATTTCTACATGCGACTCGTTTTGTTGTTTTCAATATTTGAATGTAGATGAAAATTGATTGAATTGAAAGTGAATAAAAACCCTCGAAAAAAGGGCCGAGGACACAAAGGACCTGGGCAAAAAGTAGTTATATGAATATTTAAATGTTGAACACGAGCAGTTAATGTTACAGGATATTGTAGATGTGACACGGCTTTCACGGATGTCATTCAGATTTAAAAGCTTTAATATTTTTTGTCCAGGTCTGAAAGAAAATCGATGGATAGGGCTAGTTTTGCATACCAAAATGTATTTTCTATTACTATTACTGTTAAAATAGAGCAAGAGTGGTTGTCAGAGGGCTTTAATGTCATTACGGGGGAGGGAGGGCAGAAGCTGAAAGAAGCAGTTAAAGAGAGTTTGTTGTGGCCTGAGGTCACAGCTTACCAGCATCAAAGGTGTTGGAAAAAATTTAAATAATTTAAAAAAAAGGTTTCTGCATTGTTCAGTGTTGTGTAACACTTAATATTTGTTAGCATGCCCTTGTTTACCCCTATTATACCTAGCTCACGTCCTAAAGCCTGCTGTTTTCTGAGACCAAAGTTCACTTTGCTGGAAAGGGGAGGGGGGGGGGCGGAGGGGAGGGGAGGGGGGAATAAAAGAAGAGGGAAACTTTACTTGCATTTACTTTTTTTTTTTTTTTAAGATAATTTTGCCAGGCTCTAGGGTTTAACAGCATTTGCTGTACTGTAATGGTAATTATCTATGAAAACATCACTATCATAAGATACCTGTGACGGTGAAATAACAGGTAATGTAGCAACAATCTGAAGGTAAGACAACAACAAATATGCTACAGTATCAGTGGCTCTGGAAGCAACTGGGAAAATTGTGTTTTTCTGGAGAGGGTTGGTCAGTCCGTGTGTCTTTTGTCTTCCAAGGGTTTCATTGATTGGGATACAATCAGTCTTGGCCTTTCTTTAGATGCATGAAACCAAACACAGGCCTGCCTACGCTCGTTGTTGTTCCCCACGTGGCCCGTCTATCATCAGAGCAATCGTTACAGTGCGTCGATTTGGAATAACAGGGTGATTCAAAACCATGTCATCATAGTGCTCCTGCTGCGGACCCCAGCAGGAGCACACAAAGGATCTGTGTCCTCATAGGACTTTTCAGATTTTCAAACCAAATGTCGCCTGTATGAACGATTTTTTTAAAAAGAGGTCGCCGTCTAATGAATCAGATGTATCTCCGAAATCTGGGATTTTTTCTTCTTCTCTTGGTTCATAAAAGATATATTCTATATATTGGAGATATGTGGTTTTCATCAGACAGTGAGCATCTGTCTGATCCATAACAGTTATATAACCCATCCATCCAGATCTGTCACCCAGATATTCCTTATCAGAAAAGGACAATAAAACCTAAATGCAGTCTAGCATCCCGTGTCCTGTTACTGCGTGATGAAATGGTATGTTTTTTGTTTGTTTTGTTATCATTTTTGTTTGTGTGAAAGTCATGATGTTTACTTTTTATATTACTTCTCACTTCTGTATATGTACTCGCTTTTGTTCAGCTTTCAGCTTTCTTATGAAGCAGCAGTGGCTGCTGTGCTTTTCTAGAGTTTAAAAGTACAAAATGTGTCCAGAAATTTGGGATGTTTGAGGACTTTGATGGATTTATTTTCCACATGTTCTTTTATTAATGTTATTATTTTTATTGCATTTGTTGTTATTTTATTTTAGTTTTTTTTTTTTTAAATCCACTTCCTGGGTTAAATACATTGACTGTGGATTAACTTATGTCCTGTTACCAGGCAACATATTTTTTTTATTTTTTGCAGCTGAAAGTTTATTTCAGTTTCCAATGTATTTTAAAATTAGTACAGTCAACGTTTTCATTATAATTATTATAACCAAGAAAACTCTTTGTTCCTGCCTTTCTTTCTTCTCATTGTTAGCAGTTGTGTCAAGATTGACATAAAATTAGAAAACTCTTCTTTTTGTACATTGAAAGCCACGAGTTTGTAACATTTTACATGATGTTTTGAAGTAATGTTGTTGCTAAGAAATGATAGTTTAAATTAAAATAAAAAGAACAAAAACTTAAACTCAAACAACGAAAAGAGACTTGAGGAAGTCGTACGTTATTTTTAAGTTAAGGCCTCGGGATCCAAATGATGCCTTAACTTAAAATGATGAAGGACTCATTTTTAACCAAAACTTCACAGAGAGTCCATCCTCTGTTTCCCCTTGCTTCAGGTAAAACAAAATAATACATTCTGGTTTTCAGATATACATGAAAGGATTTAATAACGTTAACCTAAGGTTTTTTTGTCTTCTCTCCCCCATTGGAGAATATTGAGAGCACAGAGAAATGCTTACCTTAGTCTCCTCATACCCTCCAAAGTCAGCTGGCCTTGTGACTCAGTGCTTGATAAGTTCAAGAACGTGGAAAATATATGATCTGTCTGAGGTTACCTTCAGTGGGATAAGTGGTGGATTATGTTGTCTGGGTTTAGCTCGGTGTTATGTTGAAAAGTTGAGACATAGCAATCAGATGCCACTGAAGACTTTGAATAGGGTGAGTGGACGAAGGGACAGAGTGAATGTGCATATAAAGCAGGTTATACCATAAGATGGGGTTAAAGTGATGCTGGTTTGAAGTTTTCATACTTTTACATGAATGCTAGCTGAGGTTTTAATGGGGCTGTAGCCAGTCTTGAAATTTTCAGGATTAAGGAATTTGATTTCATTCAGTGTCAGTGATGGTAAAAATGGCATTTTCACCATTTTTTGGTGGAAATTGAGCATTAATGAACCATTAATGAACCGGTACAGCACAATGAAGGGGTAAGAAGTAGGTGTTAAAAGCAGAATGGTATGAGGCATTTTCAACTAGGTTGTGTTTTTGTAAATTGATAGCATGTGTACCAAATTTGGATAAAGCATTCTGTGATAAATGTGGGATTTCTTCCACATGGTCAAATCTGAAATTATATATCTATGGATTTTAACAGCGTCCTCAGGTAAAGAAAAATTAGCCAGATAAGACTGGAACTTCATAACCAAGTCAAAGATTTAGGTTGTATTTAGTGAACATGCAGCCCTCATCAAATTATAAGCACGCCTCAGGTGGAGTCCATCCCTCAGTTTTCTTAATGCAGGCATTAAGGCAAACCATAAAACATTTTTTCTTCTTCTTCTTCTTTTTTTTTTTTACCTAAACTGTTTATGTTCTTAAATGTTTAACTTATTTATACTTACAACAGCTCTGTGATATTTAACAGCTTGGGCATACTTTCAGTTTCTCCTGCCTGCTTGTGGTCTATGTTTCCCTCTCTTTTAGGGTTGAGCTTGTCCTCCCAAAGAAAATATGAGATACTCAATTTAAAATGTTGGATGTTTTTCAGAATAAACCTGTATTAATTCTTTGATTTGTTTATGTCTTTTTTTCAAACTAAATATAGCAGTTGAATGTCTTTGAATCAATGAAACTGGCATGTCAGTTTTTCCCTAGACTATATATGTATATCCAATTCAAATCAATTTTATTTACACAGCGCCAAATCATGACAGCAGTCAAGGCACTAAGGTCGACCCTACAATAATACAGACAGAGAAAAACCCAACAATCACATGACCCCCTATGAGCAAGCACTTTGGCGACAGTGGGAAGGAAAAACTCCCTTTTAACAGGAAGAAACCTCCAACAGAACCAGGCTAAGGGAGGGGCGGGGCCATCTGCTGTGATTGGTTGGGTCTCCTTTACCATGAGCAGTCAGATTACCTTGTAAAATAAACTAAAGTAGGACCTTTTCACTCCACACTTAGCACAGTGCAAAAACACAGTTATTACTAATAATATTAATAATATCCCAATTAGCCAAGACAGTATAAAAGGAATTACGGAGTTTAACCTTAAATTAGTTTTGTGACAAGTTGTGCATCTTTTTTGCATTTATTCCTTTTGAAACAAAATGTCGGAAACTTTGATTAAAAGGGCTGTAATCTCTCTACTGTGTGGATCTGCCCTAGAACATCTTCCTGGTTGGACATCGCTGGAACACCTCACCCAGGAGGCATCTTAGTAAGATGCCTAAACCACTTCAGCTAGCTCCCTTCAATGGGGAGAAGTTACAGCTCTACACTGTGCCCCTCCTGAGTTACTGAAGCCTTTTTTCCATTAGTACCTGCTCAGATCGGCTTAATGCGACTCGAGGCGGTCAGACTCGGCATGACCTGTTTTCCATTACACTAATGTCTGTGGGGCCGTTTTGAATTTCTTGAAGGAGAAAAAAATCCATAGAAAGACAAAAAATGTCCTCGTAATTTTCTGCCAGTACATTTTGGGGGGTTTTACGGAGGTTTGACGGAGTTTTCTGTAAATGATAAAACGGAAAATTCTGTAGATTTACAGTATACTCTCTGTACTATTTACGGACGTTTCCTTCAGCTATAAAACAGAAAATTCCGTTCACAGTATATTTTCTGTATCATTAACTGATATTTTCCATTCATAGAAAAATTGAAATTTCTTTTTATATTACTATTTCATAGCACTTCTTTTCACTGTAACTCATTAAATATGGTTTTTATATCCTTACACGTACATTTTTATGCAATTACAACCAAGTGCACCATGTGCTCAAAAATTCATAAATTAAAACTTTTTAAATTAATCTGTGCTTAGTACACAACAACATTGGTACAATTAATGTTAGATACTCTTTTATCCTCCTCAACTCAAAAACTATACTAAGATAGAACAACAGAATCCATCTCGTCATAAAACACTAAACAGCTGATACATGAGCAAAGTAACTCACAAGCTTTCAAATTTGAGCATTTTTATTTCCTTGAAATCTGTTTGCCCTCATGTAAATGTGTTTACATACATTCATTCAGCTTTGGATTACTTAATATATTATCATGCTGTTTACAGCTACATGAATGTACTATTGCTGTGTGATTTATTAGTATTACTGAAGGTCCGCGGCTCCGAACCGTAGTAAAGGGACCTCTGGCTAATACGGCGGGTTCGTGTCGGGCTTGTAGCTGAAAAATAGCTTTACTTTGTTGTCTGGGTCGACTTTGCTAGTGAGAGACAGAGAGAGGCGTTGAAAGGCTGCTCCAACGGAACTTGTTGTTTTTGGAGGAAAACAGGAACACGGTGTACAGTCGAGTCTTAATAGCTTACTTACAGCTGGGCTCGTCAGGCACTCTTCTTGGCTGCAGTGGTTATTATTATATTTACATGCTTCCAGCTCCCGTTTCTGATCGGTGACAACTCGTAATTTTCCTTTCTCTCCCTCCTCGCGCTCACAGACACATAACAGGTATAGCAGTCCATTCTCCCTGCAGCACGGACTACACTGCTCATCAGGCTGCATGCTTTAGGGCAATGCCTGTAGCATTCTGCCTGTTAGCTTAGCACAACAACAAAAAGGCGCTCTCTCACCAGGAAACACACAGTCGCAGAGAGAGCGTCATGTATGTATGTACATGTACTCCGTTACTCCCCAACACTGAGTATACACATGTAGTCAGTTATAGCCAAACACATTTGTGTGAACATTTGTCCGAGATTAACTCTTTGGGGTCTTTACCTTACAACATGACATACTTTGAATCAAAATTTGTTGACTGTTTAAGTGGTGCCACATGAATAAAACTGAACAGATCTAAAGGTGTTCCTGAAATTTGGGTTTATTAGAACAGGACGGATGGATAACCACAGGACTTTTCCCCATATGAAAACTAAAACACAAAATAGATTAAGACAGATTACTGTTCCAAACTTAAAGATAAAAGTGCATTTACTGGAATTGTTTTGACAGCTCTTGCTTTTCAAAGACAGTGAGGAGCAAAGTACAAGTAGAAGTGCTTTTCCTGATGAAGAGTTAAACTGTAAACAGCAGCGTAGTGAATAAGGATCTGTGTCCACGAATCTTCAGCAGTGACAACACTTAAACATCATAGTTCAAAATCCTTAATGCACACCTTTTTCTCCACTGAGTTCAAATGCTCTTAGCTGTTTAAGTAGAGGAAAAAGTCATATTTCATGACAATTAAATGTTAGACAAGGCTCTGAAAACGAGGTCACGGTTACTTCCCAAGCAAAAACCTCTGCTTGTACGCACAGAACCTAAATTGCATCAAATAAGACAATAATAAAACAAATGACTGCAAAGTGACACCAGAAGCTGGAGAAGAGCAAGCATAAAGTGACATGTTATGTGTGCACAATTTCTCTTGGTACCACGCTTCATATACCAGTGTGACAAAGCCCTGAATGCAGCCTGCAGGTTAGTTCATCAAGTTCCAGCTGAGCTTTTTTTTTTTTTTTTTTTTTTTTCTTTTTTGCCTGTCCCGTTTGGCTCTTTTGCATCAGAATTGTTGTCTAAAGGCAAAGAAAGATGCCCAACGGATTTACTTTACCAAACTGACCATCCCAGCCTTGCCGTAATGGTCCATTTGATTCACCTTTTATTGTTTATTTTATTTTCACTTACTGAATACGGGACAGACTTGACTGGGGGAAAGAAGGGGAGAAAGAAAGAGGGAAAGAGAAACAGCTGAGAAGAGGGACGGGGGAGAAGGGCAAAAGACAAAAACCAACAGAACGGGCAGAGAAAAAAAAAATGCATATATCAATCACCTGGATCACCTGCTGAGAAAGAAAAAAGAAAACAAGCAGAAGAGAACAAGAGTAATAGAATAAACAACATCACAATGATATATGGGAATATGACAGTAAATACTAAATGTTAAACATTATTGTGCAGCACATAAGATCAACAGAACACAGTGTGCTTTGAGGTAGGAGCCAAAAAGGGTGTAGTTTGTGGGTGTGATCACCCGTGTGTACACCTGTGAGCATGGACGCGCTTGTTTTTTGTTTTTTTAAAAGGTTCCTTCATGTAATAATCTGCTAGAGAGTGTGGGGGGGCCACAGCCCCGTCCTCCAGGGCATGAAGCAGGTATGGAGGAGATCAAAACTCCAGACATCCAGAGGCCCCCAGAACACAAGAGACCAAGGAAGACCAACAGAGGGGCGCCACTGTCCCGGAAAGAGCTGAGGAGAGTCCCAGATGAGGGCTCACTCAGCAGCCGCGGAGCAGAAGCCAGGGGGAGTTGCAGTGACGCGCCCGTGAGCTCCGCCGGCAGCCAGCTGCGCCTGAGTGACCGAGCCCCAGGCCGAGAGGCCGGGGGCACCCCACCTCCGAAGTGGCCCGAGCGAGCCCCAGGCTCCAGGCCCCAATAAGCGGCCGCCAAGGAGTGAGCCGGTGTGTACCTGGACGCCCATCCCCGGACACAAAGAACCACCAACGCACCGATGTCTGAGGGGGTCCGCCACTGGCAGGGAAAGTGGTGGTAGGGGGAGATAGGC
Organism: Aulonocara sp. 'chitande type north' Nkhata Bay; assembly: GCF_057382095.1. Lineage (NCBI taxonomy): Eukaryota > Metazoa > Chordata > Actinopteri > Cichliformes > Cichlidae > Aulonocara > Aulonocara sp. 'chitande type north' Nkhata Bay. Next base: position 1,327,095 of record NC_141350.1, on the reverse strand, counting down.
CTCCAAACCTTGGAGGGCCTGAGATGTCCCCAGAGAGGTGGCGCCTGACACCCAACCTGACATATAGACACAGACATACAGGCACACACAGACACAAACATCCATTCCCACCCTCATGCTCTCATATGCACTCACTCCACACTCAACCAACGTGGAGACAGACATAAAGAGACGTTGTACACACGATCACACTCCCCAAGCGTACTCTACAAACCGGGTCTAGGTGCCCCCGCCCCTGGAGGGGGGAACTGCACCCAGACCCAGGTGGTGTTTCCCTTTTCCCTGCGGTGGGGGGAGGCAGACCGCCCCGACTCCGCAGCAGCAGGGAGGCCCCACACTCCAGACCGCAGTCGGACGGCCAACTCCTCCTCCTAGCCCCCCCGCTCCAGCAGGTCGCAGAGAATGGGGGTGAGAGAAGACTCCAAACCTCCCTCCACCCGCTCATTGTAGTGTTGATGCATGTGTGTTCTAAGGTGCATTTAAAACCCAGGAGGGCATGGAGCTACCTGCCAGAGAGCAGCAGGTAAGCGCATGGTCCCTCCTGCTAGCCCTCAATGTCTACGTGTATTTAAAATTGAGAGGTGGGCAACGATGCCAGGGGTCGGGTGTACACCCTGATGGTACTTTGGACTCCGTGTATCGTGCCCACCCCCAAGATCCTATATGTATGTGTAATGAGAGTGTGAGTAATGTGAATGTCTAAGTTGTGGGATAAAATTGAGGCAGAGGCAGCCAGAAGGGGACAGAGGGGGGGGTAGCCTCCTCTGCACCCTGGTGACATACCCCCACTCCAAGGCCCTGCATGTGTGGGTGGTTGTGGTGGAGCGGGAAGAGGGAGGCAGCTGGAGATGGGGAGGGAAGGAAGGGAGGGGCAAGTGACCCCTCCCTGGGGCCAGCTCCCCCGCTGACCCCAGTAGGCACCCCCATACTCCGCGACCCGCCAGGGAAAGGGGGCCCAGGCCCATCCAGACCGGGCCCAGTGCAGCAGCGCCGCCCGGCCCCACAGAGCCCGGGACAGTCCACCCAACCCCACCACAGAGAAAACTGCACCCACCCCACCATCCACTCATCTTCCAGACTACATAAGACAATAAACACCCAGGCTGAGATCTTCCTCCACCTCTCCTGTATCTCCCCCTCCTGCAGAGGCAGCTCCTGAGGAGAGGAAAGCTCCTGCAAGATGTGACAATCTCCCCCACCAGTTGAAGAGCCCCCCAGGTGGCTCGACGCACCGGCGGCACCCTGCTCCAGGGCTGGGCCCCCATGCACCCACCCGCCCACAACCCCGGCAACACACCAACCAGGACCCAAGCCCCGGAGGCCCGGTCCGGGTCCCAGCCCAGAGACGGAGCGCCCCCAGAACCTCACGCCCATCCCGGACCCACCCAGGGGCAGCCAGGCTACCAGGTCAGTAACCCACGTCCGTCAGCACAGACCCTCCCCTAGCCCCGCTGCACGCAGCCGCGAGGAAACAGTCACCGGAGAGCCAACAGAGCCCCTAACCGGACATGACCGCTACCCCGGGTTGAGCCCCCCAAGGAAGATGCCTCCGGGGAACCCCCCGACGCCCTAAGCCTGTCCCTACCCCCACACCAATCACAACAGTGAAGGCGGGACCTAACTATGACCCCCCACCCCCACTAGGTGATGGAGCTGATCAAAGGAGCCCAGAGCAATTGATCTGATGTGGTGGCAGAGGCTGTATCAAGACTAATGTAATCTAATAGATAATTTCTATATTGGTTAGAATTAAGATTATTTTTATTTTTCCAGTTCATGAGGACTGTTTTCTTGGCTATGCATAGGGCAGTGAAGATCATATGGGCTATATTCTTTTCTGTAGTGACATTATCTAAGCTGCCCAACAAACACACTAAGGGGGAAGTTGGAATGTTACATTTCAGACACTTCGATAAGTCTTCACATATCTCGCGCCAAAACTTCTGAACTGGTGGACAGAACCAAAGAGCGTGGATATAATTGTCTGGTGTATTGCCTTGACAGTGTGAGCAGTTGTTGGTAGACGTAAAGCCCATCTTGAACATCCGATGACCTGTATAGTGCACTCTATGTAATATTTTGTATTGAATTAATTGAAGACTGGGATTTCTAATTAGATGAAAGGTTTTTAAGCAAATCTGAGACCAGAAGTTTTGGTCTAAGTTAACTGATAAATCCGCTTCCCATTTTGCAATAGGAAGTGATATTGATTCATCTGTTTTAGAAAGCATTCTGTATATTTTGGATAGTAATTTGGGGGGTTTAAGAGTAAGAAATTGAACCACACTTGGTGGTGTTTGTAGTTCAACTTGACCCGGTTTAAATTTCTTTTTTACTATGGATTTAATTTGTTGATATTCTAAAAATCTTTTCTTGTTGATCCCATATTGTGTAACTAGTCCGTCAAATGAAATAAATTCTGTTCCTTCTAGTATATGTTCTAAATATTTGATTCCTTTACCACTCCAATCTGAAAAGTTTATCATATTATTGTTTTGTAATATGTCAGGGTTGTTCCAGATAGGTGTACGTTTGCATGGGATTAATGAAGACGCCGTCAATTTTAGAAACTCCCACCATGCTGTCAGAGAAGAGCTGATGTTGATGCTTTTAAAGCATTCATGTCGTTGGATGTTTGAGCTGATAAATGGTAGGTCTGAGATCTCTAGATTATTGCAAAGTGCTTGTTCTACATCTAGCCAAGGTTCATCTAAGAGGGTGTGTTTTAGCCATCCTGAGATAAACTGAAGCCTGTTGGCTAAGAAGTAGTGCTGAAAGTTAGGCAGTTCTAGTCCTCCTTTATCCTTGGTCTTTTGTAGTGTTTTTAAGCTTATACGTGGGGGTTTATTTTTCCAAAGGAATTTGGACATACATGAATCTAGAGATCTGAACCAATCTTGTGGCGGTTTAGTTGGGATCATTGAGAATAAATAATTTATTTTTGGTAAGACCATCATTTTTATAGCGGCAACCCTTCCCATGAGTGATATGGGTAGACATTTCCATCTAGCCAGATCATCTTCTACCTTCTTTAAAAGTGGGATATGGTTTAATTTAGTTAGATCTGCAAGCTTGGGAGAAACATTAATACCTAAATATTTTATATTTCCTGATTGCAGTGGTGTAGAAGAGGAATTATGGAAGGAGCAATTAATCGGTAGGACTGTAGATTTTGACCAGTTAATTGAGTAATCTGATATTCTTGCAAAAGAGTTTATCAATTCAATCACCCCAGAGATATTGGTTTGTGAATTTTGGAGAAAGAGTAACACATCATCCGCATAAAGGCTGATTTTATGTTCCACGTTCTTGCATTTTATGCCCTTAATTACTGAATTCTGTCTAATTGCTGCTGCTAGTGGTTCAATAAAAATTGCAAATAGTGAAGGGGAGAGTGGGCATCCCTGCCTGGTGCCCCTCAAGAGACAGAAGCTGGAGGATGTCTGGTCATTTGTTCTAACACAAGCTGTTGGGGAATTATATAATATTTTTAACCAGTTTATGAAAGAGGATCCAAAACCAAATTTGTGTAAAGTTGCAAATAGAAATTTCCAGTTAACTCTGTCGAATGCTTTTTCTGCGTCTAAAGAGAATATTGTAGTTTCAAGGTTTTTACTGTATGAGTAGTCTATCAAATTAAGTAATCTACGTGTATTTGTTGATGAGTGCCTACCTTTTATGAAACCAGTTTGGTCAGGATGAATTAAGAGGGGGGTTATTTTCTCCAGTCTCTTTGAGAGAGCTTTGCAGATTATTTTAAGGTCTACATTTATAAGGGATATTGGACGATAGCTTGAGGGATATACAGGGTCTTTGCCTGGTTTTAGCAGGAGATTAATGTTTGCAGAATTCATATTTGATGGAAGTCTGCCCTTTTCTTTAATTTCCAACAATGTTCTGTAGAAAACTGGTGCTAGAATCGACCAGAATTCTTTGTAGAATTCTGCAGGAAAGCCGTCTGGACCTGGAGCCTTATTATTGTGCATACTTATCAGGGCTTCCTGGAGTTCACCTGGTGTCAGTGGTGAATCCAGTGCCATTGCTTGAGTGTCCAATAATTTTGGAAGAGTTATGTTGTCCAAAAACTGATCAATTTCTTTTTTAGATGGGTTTATTTGTGGTGAATACAACGTTTTATAGAAATCCCTGAAAATGTTGTTTATTTGTATCGGGTCATATATTGTGTTCCCAGATGAATCTTGAACAGCACATATAGTTGTTTTTTCTTTATTTATTTTTAGCTGGTTTGCTAGAAATTGACCGGATTTATTACCATGTTCATAATTTTGTAGGCGTAGTCTTTGTACTAAGAATTTTGTTTTTTTATCAATTATCTCATTTAATTCTAGTTTTGTTTTGCGTATTTTGTTCAATGTTTCCTGATCTTGGTGGGACGCGTAGGCTTCTTCTAGTGATTTGATGTTTTTTTCTAATTCCTGAATATTTTTGTTTTCTTTTTTCTTTTTATGTGATGAGAAAGAAATTATTTTACCTCTCATCACAGCTTTCCCTGCTTCCCATAGAACAGAAGCTGATGTTTCGGGAGTGTCATTATAGTTCAAATATGAAGTCCACTCTTTTTAAAAATATTTAATAAAGTCTTCATCTTTAAGTAGTGATATATTAAATCTCCAGTTTTTTCTTGACGTAGTATTATTCTTGTGCATTAGTGTTAAAGATACAGGAGCATGATCGCTGACAGCTATAGGGTGAATCTCAGTGTCTGAAATGTCGTTCAGCAGTGAGCTGCTGACCAAAAAATAATCCAGACGAGAGTAGGAGTGATGAACATGTGAGAAAAAAGTATATTCCTTACTGGTGGGGTGAAGGGAGCGCCATGCAAGTCGCTCATATACTGTTTGATTATATTTGTGGACTGCCAATTACGCCGAGTTCCTGCTGTATTGAGCCTATCCATGTCTTCATTTAGTCCAAGGTTGAGGTCGCCTCCAAGAACAAGTGTGCCATCTAAGTGTTCAGAGAGTGCACTGAAAAAACCGTGAAAGAATGAGGGATCATCAACATTTGGACCATATACACTTGCAATACACAGCTTTTTATCAAGTATAGATAGTTTAATGATTAAGAATCTGCCCTTAATGATTAAGAATCTGCCCAGCTGAGCTTTAAATAAAGTACACTCAGCTTTTCCTTGGATTTTCAGAGTTGCTCAGTTCATACAGGAACTGCAGCAGTCGGGGTTAACGTGTCACTGTGTTGCTCCTCCATCTCAGTCATTGAGACTAGTCGCAATTTATTCTGAGGAAAAAAAGAGGAACAAAAAGATATTTTTAAAAAGTTTGTATATTTATTCTTTTTTTTTACCTTAAAATGTCTATCGTTTCATATTATACCCTATCGTTTGTTGCAAAATAAACTGTTTACAGCAATATTTTTTCATGGTTGTGATGGTCACTGTAGTGGCTATATTACTTTCTTAAAGTTCTCTCCTTCTCTTATACTTAAAATAACCAGACTATGGACGGACAAGCGACTGTTTCTATGCATACTATCGTTACCAACAATGACAGTAAAACCATCGTGTGGCTCCGCCGTCCGCTTGTTTATTTTCTACATAAACCTTTCACAATAAAGCTCAAGATCCTGTTGAGACTTTTCAATAATAAAAAATAAAAACATCAAGTAACTATAAATGGCGCTTACAGTCACCACGCGGATGCAGGCACAGAGAATACCAGCATGACCAGCGAGGATGAGGCAGAACCAGCTAGCTCCAAACTGAAGGACCAGTCAAAACAAATCGAGGGCCTTATTGCTAAACGAGGGGCTACCTCTGTAGCATGGACATGGTTTGGTTATGAAAAGTTTGACACGCCCCAGAAAACTGTACTATGCAAATTATGCCACAAACTGGTCCCCACCACCACTCAAACATGACAAACCTCTTTAACCACCTACACAAGAATCACATGAAAGAGTTTCAAGAGAGTTTACGAATGAAAAGCAAAAAAAGAGTCATCAGGTGCTCAAAATAAACCTTAGACTCAAACGTTAGAACAGGCTTTTCCTCGCAGCACGCCGTGTAATAAATACTCACAAAGAATGGCGGCCGTTTAAACTCATGTCTAAAAGTGTATAGTTTCATGCATCGGTCAAAACACTCGACTCCAGGTACACGACGCCCAGCTGGAAACACTTCACACAAGTTGAGTTGCCCGAGATTCATAGAATTTACAGAAATGGCACTATTTTGTGATATATATCGTTATCAGGAGAGATACGTCTTATATTGGGATGACATATCACACAGCCCTACAAAGAATAATAATTCACGTGGAATTGCATACACATAGCAGCATTCTGTTGCAACATATGCAGTTTATAATCAAAGTGACATAAATACCTTGAAAAACTAAATCAACCACAACATTGAACTCACCTTGTGTTTGTAGAGAAGGTGATCAGGGTTTTTCTTCATTTCCTGAGACCAGCTGCTCTGGATCATCACCACCTTGTATCTTCATCTTTTTTTCACTGGGGGAAGTCTTTCCTTTTCATTGCTCTGCACTGGAAAACCAAAGTGTGTGATCACAGGTGAAATAAGTGATATTTTTACACTGCAGGATTTAGAGTGCTTCAAGTAGTGAAGCAAGTAGCTCTTGATGCATTTCTCAAAAAATCTCTAAGGATCTGAATTTTTAAGAAAGATACAAATATCTCTGCTTATATTTGGCTAAAAGCTTGATATAGACATAACAGTTTATAATATGTCAGCATCCCCCAAAAGACATAAAGCTCCTGCACACCAGCATTGCGCTTACAATATACTTCAGTCAAGATATAGTTATTATTGATTTATTATTGAATTTTTTTAGTAATAATTATTAGTATATGTTGGAGTAAAAACACAGTTACAGGGGAAATGTGTCTGTCTGCAAATATTAACTAAACATTTTTATGTGCTACAAAATAGACATAATTGTAAATGTGCTGAGGTGAAACTATACTTTCAATAATTTTACCACTACAGTCTGTTAACCACCAAATTAATCTATGCTGGTCAGCTAGCTAAAACTCTTTACTTTAGCAGCCCAAAACAGAGGCTAACATTAGCATTTGTTAGCGTCAGCCAGGAAGGTCTGAGACAAACTAGGGTAAGTGTAACTTTGCCTGAAACCCTTTAAAGTGTACAGTAGAGCCAATTGTAAAACACAGGTGATATAGTACTTATTAGAATCCTAAAATAATTTCTTCCTCTCTGTACATTAGTAGAACCATGAAGTTCTCACTTTTCTGTGTTTGACTTAATAAAGCTTAAGTCATGTTAAACTTAAACAACGATTATTTTAAAAATGAGTCAGCAAAATGTTCCTGACTTGTCTGGAGACAGCAGAAACCAGTTAACAAATAAATTAACAATTCTTTCTAAATAAAAACAAGGAGTCTTTTGAAAAACATTATTTTAATAAAAGAACATATGAGTTTAAATATTTACCACAGAAATGTGAAGGCAGTTTCTCCAACTCCAGAGTCCAAAATCCAGATGAAGTCTAAAAGAAGTGTAATGGCTGCTCTTACTCTGACTTTTCCCTCCTTTTGGGGTTCTTTTTCCCAAAATGCATTGCAGTAGTTGAGAAATTCAGAAAAATACCTGTAAATGACTAATACGGAAAATTCCTTTACATTTATACTGTAGATTGTACTGTACTTTTGGATTTTTTTTACAGTGCAAGTGATGCCACTAATTAGCCAATCAGTGGCATGTTGATATCACATTTTCAGTTCACTTGGAAAACCAGTCAAGTAGGTACTAAAGAAGTAACTGGTACCAGGTACTGTCACCTAATGGAAAATCCTAAAAACCATGTCGAGCCGTGCCGAGCCAACCTGAGTAGGTACTAATGGAAAAAGGCTATAAACTACTCACCCTGTCTCTAAGGGAGAGATCAGCAACACTTCAAAAAAAGCTAATTTTTCATTCTTTTAGTCACTACCCAAATTCTATAACCATAGATGAGACTAGAAACATGGATCAATTGGTAAATTGGCACTGCAGGGTCCCAATCCATCTGCCAATTTCCCGCTGCCCCTCACCTCATTTGTGAACGAGATCCCTCCGCTTGGGGCATTCTGCCCTTTTCCAGCTGAGAACCATGGCCTCAGACTTAGGGGTGCTAATTCTCAGTCCTGATGCTTCACACTTGGCTGTGAATCCTCTGGTGTGAACTGGAGGCCTTCACATGACAAAGCCACATCATCCACAAAAAGCAGCGATTAGATTCTGAGACCACCACAATGGAAGCTTTTTGGACCACTCATCATCAGGCTGTGATCAGTTGAAAGTTTGGCTCCTCTCTTCAGTTTGACACCATTTCTCCCGTTCCCGTTTCCCCAGCTCTCTCTTGCTGCCCACATGACTGTTGAAGTGCCTCGCCCCATAGGGGTTTTTGAATCCCTCTTCATCTTGCCACTGAACCACAGCCTTGGGAAAGCCCATCTGTGGATTTTGCTCCTGGCAACATAGCCCCTAGGATCCTGGGACACACAAACTCCTCCATCACAATACGTTTGCAATCCACGGAGGGGAAGTATAAAATTATTTTAAAAATAAAGAGCTTTAACCTCCTAAGATCTGAACTCTTCCACAGCATGCATTTTTAATTTCTCTTTGATATTTGGGCAGATTGGGACCTGATGAATGTAAAAACAAAGAATTATCAGAATTTTCTTTTATTCATATGAGGATATTCGTTTAAAATTTCGATAGAACAGTAGCAGTATAATGTCTTCGTATGCGGATACCAGGCTCTTGTAGAGCAAAATTGAGTATTTTGGTCTAAACAACCCAAAATGTGATGTCCACATATGTGAACGCCAGGTCCTAGGAGGTTAAGTCAAATCATGTTATTGTCTGTGAAGGTTCTCAGTCATCTTATTATCTTATTATTATAATATGATTAAATAAATGTAATTTATGATTAATAAAGTATGCTGATTCTGATTCTGAAAAATGACATGGCTACACTTTGCTGACCAGTTAAAGCATTTAGGAAAGTTTGAAGTTAGAGTTGGTCAGTTTCTTAAAAAAACTGTAATAATTTAGCACATGATTGTCTCATAAAGGCACAGTATGCATTCATTTTCAGGGTTTTACTCCTTGAAAATAAAGAAGAAGCTGGATGAAAACTTGCACCAACTTTATTTCCTCTTTGTTCTGAGTAGACCACTAGCTTTCAAATGTAGCATCTACGGGGAACATGAGCATCAGAAGAGTGTTAAATGTTGCTTAGTTTAGTTCTGGTATATTTTAAAAATGTGAAAATTGTTTAAATTCAAGTGGCTGATAGGATTAAAAAAACAAAACATTCACAGCTCTGGAGGGACAAACAAACGAATGTTTGTGCTTTTATCCACTTTTGATAGTGGTGCACGAATCGTTCAATACTCAAGAATCACTTTACTGACTCTGAATCATGATTCACAAGCCCAACTGACTCACTGTAGAAAGCTCACATCAAGACAATAGCTCCTCAGTTCACACTAGCATCGCTCTGCTAACATGCTAACAGCACATCTGAGTTACTCCCATCCTGTGCTGAATCGTAGCATGAACGAATCTCACCCCCTCCCTCCTGGCTCACAGCTTCTTCTTCTTCTTCTTGGTTGGCAACCAATGTCAAGGAGCATTACCGACCCGGGGCACACAGCTCAGCGGACATTTAGATGAGAAAATATATATTTGACACATTTGAGGAAAAAACTAATAAAATAACATAAAAATAAATAAAATAAATGTTCTCTTTAGAAAACTTTTTTTTGCTCTTTTTTGCTCTATAAAAATAGTTGTTTTTCTTTTTCAATCACTCATCTTAGCAGTAGGATTTACATGAAAAGAGAAACAAATTAAGTTTGAGTGAAAATGTACATTTTTTCCACTCTCTGGTCAACTGACTCAGTGACTCAAATGACTCAAGAAACCCGATTCACTTTGGTGAGTGACTATTCAAACTCGATTCAGTAAAAAGAATCAAATTTACCATCACTAACTTTTGAAAAACTTGCAGGAGAGTTTTTTTTTTAACTTTATTTAACAAACAATGAGTATACAACATACGAACAGATGAAGTATACAAAACAACAGAACATGAACACACAAAGCCAAGGGTAAAAGAAAAAGGTAACAATTATAAGAATACACGCAAAAATTCACATACATACATTGTTTTGAGAGCCTTTTTGTTGGTGGAGTCTGATATTGATTGTATGTACATTTTCACATCCTTAAAATAATGACAGAAACATGGTGTTTTGTTAGTAAACTTACATTTATGGATAAAAAATTTAGCTAAAAGTATTAACAAATTTATCATAAAAAACATTTATCATACTTCTTGGGAAACTTAAAGAAACAGAATAAAACATTTTCCCATCGTAAAGAAAACTCCCTTAAAATATGGACAATAACAAAGCTGCTAAATTCCTTCCAGAATCTCTGTGTAGAAGAACAGTACCAAAAAAGATGTGTCACAGTTTCTGGATGATCCCCACAGAAAGTACAATTAGTATTAATGTCCCTTTTAAATTTTACCATGAAGTGACTGGCTGGATAACATTTATGTAGAATTTTAAATGAGACTTCTTTCACCTTATTTACAATCAAGTATTTATGGGGGACCATCCAGACTGTCTTCCACTTGATATCTGGAACATATCGGTTTCAATAAGATATTATATATGGGAGAGAGACGATATCTTCTTGGAAGCAGGAGAGAACTTAAAACGTCTCTAGCTGTCACCTGACCATGACGTCATGACGTCGACCTCGAATGTGCGCCGAAGACAGGAAGTTGAATTATCAGCTGATCCTACTGGCTGTTGTTGATGCCTGAAGTTGCTGTTGTTTGGACGCCGTGTCGCTCTTATCAGGTCCTGACATTGAAGACACGTTAAAGCGCAGAAAGGGACACGGTGGGCATTTACCGGCCGGCGAGCTTATGAGTGACACGGAAAGCGTTTCCGCGCGAGTACTTGGGAATTTGCGCACGAGCGACGAAGAGCTAGCGCTCGAGCTTAAAGCTTCGCTGAAACGAAAAAAGAAAAACAGCAGAGACAGCCGACGGCTCGGCGTGCTGTCTTTTGTTTATGTCGTGTCAGTTTGAACCGTGATATTCATCATTTCTGTCTCGACTTTGAGAGTCTTTTACGTTATTTATATTTATACTTGATTGAAAATAAGCCAACAGGGCAGCTAGCTCGTCCGCTAATGTTAGCTCGTAGCGCGAAGAAAAACAGTCTTGTTGACAAGATTTGATGCTTTCGTAACCGCCCAACTGTGACAGATGATAAACATAACGGGCGGAAACAGCTGAGTTTGAAAGCGCTATTTTCGTGCCTCCGTATTAGTTTGTTGTGTTTTAACCTGTCTGCCACTGGATCCGGTGCTCTGTTAGGAAACACGGCACCACAGAAGTTCATGTTTAGTTACTGAATCGAAGCCTGTTGGAGACATTTGTGGCTGTCGGACAAGTTTCTGATTAAACTCAGTGGATTAGTTTTTTAATCCTCATCGATTTATTTAAAAACACACAAACAAGCAGTCAGCTAGTTGACAGCTGGCCTTGTGCGTTTTAGGTTTGCTAAACGTTGCGTAATTTATGTTCAAGCTGGCAGCCAATGTTGGACAACTTGTTAAATTCCAAGTTAAAACTTGTGCGTTTTAGGAAAGTTTGTGTGCTTTGTATGTGATTTTAAGGCCCGTTTACTTTCTCTTCTTTGGTACCATTTTAATGTCAAGGACGTATGACATGAGATAAAAAAAGGACACGTTTACAGTAACGCGCAGACTGAGTGGCTGTTCTGATTCTCATGAATTTGATAGCTTTGGAAAAATAATAAGAGTTATGATTTAAAGTAGCCGTCGGAAATCCTGTGGGAAAGTACTGTGTTCAGCAGCGAGAGAGAGAGAGAGGGTCCCTCACAGGATCCCATCGTGTCTTGAGGTGAGGTGAGCTGCCCCCCACTACTTGCCAATGCTGGATCTGGAAGTGGTGCCTGAGAGATCACTAGGAAATGAGCAATGGGAATTCGCCTTAGGTGAGCATTAAACATCTTCGGTGAATTGAAAAGATACTTTTCAACTACCTTACATATGCACTTGTTTAGACTCAATAACAAATTGTGTGTCTTGCGTTCACTGTGTGGGTGTTCAGGGATGCCATTTTCCCAGGCCATCTCTATCCTTCAGAAACACTGCCGCATCATCAAAAATGTCCAGGTGCTATACAGTGAACAGGTAAGACGCACAAATATCTGTTGTTTAAAAATATAAACTTGTGCTTGCTCACAATCCACAAACAGTCATAATCAGGTTGCAGAAGAGTTCTGGGCAGCAATTCGAGTTGTTCAGGCGTTCCCGTGCAGTTGAAGTAAATCAAATTGGTTTCTAATTATTTTTCACTGAAATTACTGTAGACCACTGTAACACAGATAAAGCCATATTTATAAGTTTATCAGTTGATGATAAACAAATGCTTAACAATCTGTTTGTTGAATAAAATGTCGAAACTTTGTTGTCAGTAGGTCGTTTGTTCACCATAGTGCTGAAAAGTTCAAATTTCTATCTGCTATTGTCTTTGTCACGATAGTACGAGAAGCTTGTTTCTCCCATTTATTTAAAAAAAAAAAACACCCCCAAGCTCTTAATCACCACAAATTGTAATCTGTTGCAAAATGAATATATATATTTACATTTTGCAACAGATTACAATTTGTGGTGACTAAGTAGTTGCTCAGAGCTTGGGGATGTTGCACTTTCGATTGCAAAGCACAGGTTGCCTGACGGGGGGCATCCTTTCTGCAAACATTTACAGTTGGACTGACTGCAGTCACTCACAGATAATTGCTGTCTAATTTATAAATGCAGACAGATTGCTCACGTTGCCATCAGTCTGAATCTTTGTTAGTGAGCACAAACTGACTTGACAGATTGACTCAACTGGCTGCCAGCTTGTTGTATTCTGGTGATATTCCTGTAGAACGGGAAGGTTGCTGAGTGGAAGTGCAATAACGAATTAAAATTAAAAGAAAAATAACTGAGGTGAGATAAGTTTATTTTTACCTCTTAAACCTTGTCAATATCTGTTTTAACTCTGAGGACATGCTGTGCAGGTGAAAAAATGTGATAAACCACAATGACAATAATATTGTATCGTGGGATGTCTGATAATTCCCACCTCTGTTATCTTATATATTGTTAATGTTTTGTTTTCACTCATCTGCACAAATCTTCTAATAATCACCCAGTATTAACTTTTTAAAATCATGTCAAAAATAAATCGAGGTGGTTGTTTCTCAGGTTTCAATGAATTCAAGGTCCGTTTGCCTGTGCGTGACAGCATCTGCTCCTGCCTCTTAATGTTAATTTATCGGTTTTAACTCCCTGCCTCTGTAGACACCACTCAGCCATGACCTCATACTGAACTTGACTCAGGATGGGATTAAACTGCTGTTTGATGCCACAAATCAGAGACTCAAGGTAAGAATTTAAGATAATTAGCAGAGCTCCAACAGTCTCCTCCAAACACTCTTGGCATCCGTGCGCTGATGTTTCTGACTTTCTGCGTGATAGGTGATTGAAGTGTATGACCTGAGCAAAGTCAAGTTGAAATACTGGTAAGTAAAAACGTAAATCTATTAAATAGCAGCTGATGTAGCTGCTTTGAGAGTCATGTTAGCTTCTCAGCGACATTTAATGGCATAAATCCTGGATTGTTCTGCATACACGGCACGCCTGGTTCTCTTTATATTAACACGAACACCACTTTCAACTTTAAGTCACAGGTAGGCTTACAGCTTACTTGAGTCTGCCTGCATTAATGTGTTTCTTATTCAACGTTATCTGTTGACAAGCATAATCCATTTCCCATCTTTGCCATTAACTCTTGAAATAATGCAGCACAGGCGCTTTGTTAATGGGTTTAATACTGACACCGTGTATGTATGGATTGTGTTTCAGTGGAGTCCATTTCAACTCTCAGACCATTGCCCCCACGATAGAGCAAATAGACCAGTCATTTGGCGCTACACACCCTGGAGGTACTTTCTAAAGGACCAGCACACTTGGAATGTTTTCACTTACAACTAATTTGGGGTTTTGGTTGTTACCCTGTATAAAATGCTCTCCTCTTCACGTGTCTCTCCCTAGTTTACAATGCTGCAGAGCAGTTGTTCCATCTCAACTTCCGGGGACTGTCCTTCTCTTTTCAACTGGACTCATGGAATGAAGCTCCAAAATATGAGGTGAGAGCGTTTTAGTCCATTTGCCTGTGAGCCAATTAAAGAAGAGCTGAGTGCTCGCTATTTCCAGTCCCAGGACAGCCAGGCCAGCCTTGGGATTTGAGTGGTTTCCAGTCATGTAGACACTCAAAGGTCAAGCTGTATTTTTTGCCTTGTCACAGATTTACATGAAACCAAATCAGTGTGTGTCTTGGATTCTGACAGTGTTTTTGTCTTTCAGTGGATTTTGTCATGAAGTTTGAGGCACACAATGACAAAATTCATGTATTTTCTAAATTAACCCGTGGTAGTCTTAGTGTATAAGAAGACTTTATTCTTCTTACTGCAGATTAATGACTTTTTAAATGGGTAGTGGGTACGAGATGTGGCTGTTTTTAATTAAAATCAAATGTCATCCCACGGGAAGGACTCCTGCAGTGATAGCTGCATAAGAATAAGTCAGAAGTGCTGAGTCACAGTGAGTCTCGATTTGATGTTGGACCAGATTACGCCGAAGATCCAAGACGAATGAAAGTACAAAGAACAGTGTCATCAATCAGTGAAAACACTGGTGCTTTCTTTTTTTTGAAAGCAGTGTTTAGTCAGTGCTTCATGAGACATTTCACTCCCTTGATCACATGTTGTCACTCCTCTGTACTGTCACAGCTCTGTTTTTTAGTCTTCTGAATGTGTTTATTCATGTGGACGCAGAGACCTTTAGTATCTACCAGTCCTGTACTACTTCCAGCTGTTTTGCCTTGGCAGCCTAACTTTGCCATGGGTTTGGCCTCCCTGCAGATTCCACATGGGGCAATGGTCAAGAGGATGCACATCTACACTGGCAACAACCTGCAGGAAACAAGGTACGTAATAATGGCAATGCTGCCAGAGGAAACGGTTACTTTTAGTCCTTACTTCACATATTGATATGAGTTTGTTTCAACTGTTTTAAATGTTGGAAATCAATCACAGAGACGGCAAGAACAAAAAGTTACAGAAAAAATAGCTAAACTTATTTCACTGTTCTCAGAGCTCCTGCAATGCCGTTGGCTTGTTTCCTCGGTAATATTTATGCAGAGTGTGTGGATGTCCTGAGGGATCGGGCGGGCCCTCTGGGACTCAGGCTCCGCCTTCTCACTGCAGGTAACACACAGCTCAGTACCGTGTGTGTGTGTGTGTGTGTGTGTGTGTGTGTGTGTGTGTGTGTGTGTGTGTGTGTGTGTGTGTGTGTGTGTGTGTGTCTTGAAGGCTGCAAGTGATTATTTGTAAGTTTGACACCTTTGTTTTCCCCATAATGTTAACCCTTTCACGCATAGTGGTCACTACAGTGGACAGCTATTCAAAGGCTGTTTTCTTGTATTTGTATCAGTGTTGATGGTGTACTTGCACATAAACCATACCTGCCACCCACTGGTCGTTTAATGTTACTATAGATGGATGACTTATTTCATGCATGAATTATCACAACCTCAATCTGGATTTTTTCTTATTCATCTTTTCTTGCATAAAAATGAATAAAAATACTTAAGAAAAAAATCCTGATTGAGGTTGTGATAATTCATGCATGACAGGGTTAATATGGGACTACATAAATGAGCACATATACACAGTAATACCAATTTTTACTGTTGTTATTAACAGTGGTGTGAACTTGAGCTTTTCTTTTTAATGTCAAAAATCACTTTTAATGTCACATCACATGTGCAGGTACACTGGTACAGCACATCAGAATGAAATTCTTGTGTGCGAGCTTCACAAGCAACAGAGGTGTGCAAAATACAATAACATAAGAAGTAGGCAAAATATGAGAATGGAAATCTGTGAATTATAAGAAAAAATAAATGTACAAATAAAATATATATATACACACACACACACACATAGGTCAGCAGTGCAGTGACGTGGAGCTTTACTGACTTGTTGTTTAAACTGCAGGTTGTGGTCTCGGTGTGATGACTGATAGTAAAGTCAAGTCCCTAGAGAGGAGCATCTACTTTGGAGATTCCTGTCAGGATGTGCTCGGTGCTCTGGGCTCCCCACATAAAGTTTTCTACAAATCTGAGGACAAGGTAGCAATTCAGTTTAACTCCATCTTTGCTTCTTGTGTTATTGCTATTATGTTAAGTCTGTAAAGTGGTGTTTAACCTGTTGGATGTTATCCATTTATCAAACCTGCTCTCTTGTCATATTTTCACCATCTTAAGAAGTTGTATTAAATATTATTTGTATTAATTTAATTAAAGACAAAAAGTCAGAAGACTATTTTCCCAAATTCTTTTTGTGTTTCAGATGAAGATCCACTCTCCGTCACCACATAAGCAGGTCCCATCTAAATGTAACGACTACTTCTTCAACTATTTTACCCTGGGAGTGGTACGTAAGCGAAGCCGTGCTTGTGTGTGTAAATCTTGGTGTCAGTGTCTGTGCCGAGTTATTTTTAAGAGCTTTGTCTGCCTCTGAGCTGTGTTTGAGTTTTCGTTTCCTTTTAATGGGGACTCAATGTTGTCTGAAAGTACTGTATGCGTCATTCAGAACCATTGGACGTCATACTGGAGCGCCCATATCAGCAGCACCTCCCCCTCCTTTCATATTTATGTAAGTCAGAGCCACGCCAAAAAGAAAAGTCCAGCTGCAACCGTTGGTCAAATCTAGCAGTGTACAGTTATAATGGTCGTAGTGTATGTACCCCATCTCCTCCTCATTGGGTGGGCCAATCTTACTGAAACCTTGGATGAACATTGTCACACCTACAGTGATTATTAGTCTGTTTCTCAGAACGATTTGTAATGAATCCCATTTTTACCATCACCTGCAAATGTGATGTTACATTCACTCTTTACGCTTGTTTCACGTGTCACATTCGACACACATCATCATCGTGTAACTTAAAGGTCACCAAAATTTGTATCTGCGATGATTTTGTTGACTCACCACTAAATACGTAATGAAGAACCAGCAGGAGCCTGGCTAGTATATTCAGTGACCGTGGTATGCTAAAAGTCAACGCATCGTGACCCCCCCGTTAGGATAAGTCCCTGCGGCCGGGCGGCGTGGACGCCCAGAACCTGCAAGCGAGGCAACGCCGATGAGTTTGAATATTGTTGACCTTGACCACTCCTACCTGCTCGCTGTGAATTAATGGGACATTTACCTGCACTGCAGCTTGTTTCTACAATGGATGAGATGCAGGCTAAAACCGTGATAGGCGCTCAGTCTAACACAGCTTTAACTCAGTCATGTCAAGATTCATGTCTTTGGACTGTGAGAAAACTCCTGGTCCAAAGACATGAAGGTTGAAGTTTGTGCAATAATAAAAAACAAAAACTGCAGTTTGCAACCTGCAACCATCTTGTGATGCAAACCACATGCACCTGCATAAATCACTGCATGCAGAGGTGTAGTTCTACTTTTCTTGATTTGCTCACATCTACTGTTTGCAGTAGATGGGTGTCTACTGCAAACACTAAAGTAACCTCAATGACTGTATTTTCGTATTTTTCAGGATATTCTGTTTGACTCGACAACTCACCTGGTTAAGAAGTTTGTTCTCCATACCAACTACCCTGGACATTACAACTTTAATATGTAATTATCCTTCTTATAATATAAACCAAATGTTTATTATATTTTTACACTTGTTTTTGTTGTTGCACTTATTGTAATCTCTCTGTCATCACAGATATCATCGATGTGACTTTAAGATTCCACTTGTCATCAAAAAAGGTAAAAGTTATTCAGTCGACAGCAATAACTCCATAATCATGCTTTAATGTCTAGTACTTGACTCTCCTCTGTTCTAATGTCTGTTCATTTATGTCGGCGCTTTAGAGGGAGCAGACTCTGAGGACTGCATCTTAACTACATACAGCAAGGTCAGTTCTGGAACTGTTCAATTTAGCCACAGGGTGGCGCTGTGGTAGGCAGTAGAAATCTAACAGGACTTGTAGTTTTCGGTTCGATGTTCTGACTCTGCACCTTTAGCGGATTACAAGGTTGTGACTTTGCATCACTGACATAGGCTTACAAATTTGGTGACTGATCATAAGATGCTTTCTGTTGCACCACAGATCCAATAACAAATCAACAGTCCTGTGATATGAAACATTCATAACTGAATATCTTAGTCCTTTCTGCCGCTGGAAATGGCGTTGAGTCAGGTGTGACATAAACAGCTGTCAGCAGTCGAGAAACAGACCGACTCCTGGAAATGTGTTTGTTATAATTGTCTGTTAACCTTTTGACTCTTCCTCAGTGGGATCAAATCCAAGAACTGCTCGGCCATCCAATGGAAAAACCTGTAGTGCTGCACAGGTAACATATAGTCTACATATATGCATTTAATATAGACAACACAGCTGTTTCAGACACCACCCACATATGTGACATCAAGTCTTGTGACCTTGTTTGCGTTTACAGGTCTTCATCGGCCAATAACACAAATCCTTTCGGCTCTACGTTCTGCTTCGGACTGCAGAGGATGATCTTTGAGGTCAGCACATTTTATGATTCAGCTGGGATTACAACATAAAACTATATGGCAGCATGCATTTTATCTGAACCACCTGGCTACATGGATTGTTCCATTTAGAGCACATGTGTTACGTAAAATGCTGCACAAGACTGACACGTTCAGCAGTGTTATTATAGCAAAGCTGCTGAACCCGTTTAAAGCTGACAGGAATGTGAATTATTCTCTCTGAAAGGACATTTGTAGAGATTTGCTCGCAAAAGTATTAGAAATGCAAAGGTGATCAAGAAACAGCTCAACCCCTAATCTTTGAAATATGTGTTGTAGTTTCGAGCCCGTGTGTTTCAGGAGTCCTCACTGTCTTGTGTTCCTCCTCCCCAGGTGATGCAGAATAACCACATAGCATCGGTAACCCTCTACGGTGCTCCACGCACGACCAGTCACGCCCGACCCGAGTCCAGCAGTAGTTCCCACTAAACAAGTAACCGCAACCACATCCTGTTTTGGCCTGTCGTGAATCCAGTACTTCTACTGACTGACTTTCTAATCCAGAGCCAGATTCTTAACCAAGCAGACCTAACCGAACAAAGTTACTCTTACCCAGCTCAGATGCTAACAGAGAAACAACCAAAATCAGACACGGCATTTACCAACTCTTCCTGTTGGATACTAAGACTCATTCTTCCAATCCGGCACACCCACCTAGCACAGCTAAACCAACTCTGTCTATCCCGGGACATCCGAGATCCAGTCACACAGTCTCTGTGCTGGAGCATGGAGCGTTTTATCTTGGTTAGTCCAACGGTTCCAGTGGTGCTGCGTTGTGGTAGAGCTCGACTGTTTCCTTTCCATCCTTAAATTGCTTTCACCCCGGACCACAGGGGGAAAAAGCTTGTGCAGACTCTAAGCTGGCGCCAGTTTATTTATCAGCAGCCTCCGTACCGCTGTGGTGGGACAGTTGGCGTTTGAATTCATCTGCTGCAAATCTCAAGTTGTTTAACATCAGTGTAATAATATCGCAGCTGGAAGCTGCTGTGGCCAGAGTCTGGAAACAAAGTGTATCACGTCAAACAACCAGCAAACCAGTACCGCCAGTCTTCCTGCCTCAGCTTCAGAACGGCATCCAAACTACAAAAAAACCAAACCAGTTCAGTCCAACCGAGAGCCATCAGAGCCAAAATGCAGTGAAAGCTGCAGAGCACTTGAACCAAAAACACCAGAATCCCAATTTTGTCACACAAGAGAAGAAGCGCTCGCTCTCAGGGTTCGGACGGAGACGTCCTCCTGAACATAACCCGCTTGATGGCCCGCCCAGTTGAACCAGATGTGACCAGAAAGAAAATCCTCCCTGTTGTCTCCTTATTCTTCCTTCAACTTTGCTCCGCAGCGCCCGCCAACACACACAGACACACACACAGGCAAACAAAGCACACTCAACAGCACGGCTGCTGTTACGTCTCCCTGCACGGACACGGTGACAGAAATGAGCATCTGCATGTGGTGTGAGGCTAATTTTTAAAAATGACGTTTGAATTTGTGTTATTTTAAGCTTGCACAAACACACACAGCATCCTTTCATTACTAAACTCATGTATTCCTGATACATGAAAGCTGGTTTTATCCGTTTTATCGTGAAGCAGACTGACATGCAGGAATGACACGAGAATCTTTGCATGGACTCTTGTGCAGCGAGAGGAGACTTACTACAAGCACAAACTGACAGCCCGTTTTCTCTGATTGGTTGCATCTTCTTGCATGTTGTGAGGGGTGTAGAGTCGCCACAGAGTTTCTTCATTTTACCGCGGCCGCCCTTTTCACTCGTTCGCCTCGAGACCATTTCCATCGTGTACTGTTTTAAATCCGTCCGTACATTTGCACTAATACTCACCTTTTTACTTGACTGTTTGATTGATCTTCAGATATGGATTTTTTTTTTTCGTACATTGGATGAGAGTGTGTGTGTGTGTGTGTGTCCTGTATACATATGGAAAGAAAGAAGAGGCCCTTACGTGGTGCTCAGTGTTCGCAGTGCCGTCCTCTTTGTCGCTCCATCTTCTGCTCCTCCTTCACGTCACTGACACATGGCACAGTCTGCATTTGTTTCCTTGTTGAATTGCCAAACTGCGATAGCCAAAGAGGTTTCAGGATGTTGTTATTTGATGTGCTGACATTATCACTGTGTTACTGTCTGAACATTTCATACAGAGAGAGTCGGGCGTTGGCCGTCTCTGTTCTTTTGGATCTTTTTGTGTCTGACTTGCACATGTTCGTCGTTGCTGTAGTAAAACCTCAGCTCCTGGTTTCTCTGACGGCTGACGGTAATTATACGACACGAAGAGCTGACTCTGAAAGCGCTCAGTCCATCTGTCGTCTGGATTCGGTTCCACAGATTCACAGTAGTGTGTGTATGCTGAGAAGTGTCAGAGTGGTCACTGTTGTCACTGAGCTGTCATTCAAAGATCCGCCACCATTTCTCTGGGTTTAGTTCATTTGAACCTATTTTGGAAACGGGGAGAGAAAACCAGTCATTCCTCCATCGTGTGACGTGCAGCTTTGCATCAAACTCCCATTTTATAAATTTACATTATTTTTAATTCCAAGCAGATTAATAAACTGTGTATTAATTTTAATACACATTTTCTTGTCTTGTTCTTCAGTACAAACAATTCCTTTAATTTTCTCTCTGTTGCTGAATTTGTGATCAGTGACTCAATCGGTTAGCATCCCTGTCTGTTAGCCTGTGACCAGCATTAGCCAACAAGTACAAACCTGTGCTAACTCTACTTTAATAAGCAAAAAACAAACAAAAAGACCAATACTGCGATGTTTTCATTAGAAGGAAACTAATTAATTTTACCTGTCTATGTTCCTAATTCCTTATAATTCCTAAGCATTTGCTATTTTTATGTATTCAGGCCTTTATGCGTAATGTTGTTGTATGAATGCTGTATATAAATGCGTGCTCTTATTCTGGTGTCTTCTTATTTACAGTGTTAGTGGCTTGGCACCTCAACATTTCTGCATTGATTTTTATTAGAGTTAAGCTCAGGTGGAGTCACCTGCTCACAGCTCATTATTGTTTTTATTCTAGACCACTCAGTATTCATATTTTTGCATGTGCAATGCTAACACTGCAAGTATGCTGACATGTCAGCAGTTAGTAAAGCCCTGCTTAAACTGCTTGTTCACAGTTGGCCTGGAAGAGAGCTCTGTCTTTAATCCAGTGGACAAAAATGGATTTTTAGTCTGGCTTTGGTGTGCTGCGAGATTTAACATCTGCATCCTGAAAGTTGATGCTGTTCATCTGGACGTTTTCAGTGGGAGAAACGTTTCGTCATCATCAGGTGACCTCTTCAGTCTCAGCTGACTGCAGGTTTCCAACCTTATAAACATCTGCACAATGACAGAAACTAGCACCACCGAATGAACAATGGGCTGGGAGGCCAGTTTATGATCATTAATATGCAAACTGTTATGATCATTGATCAAAGCCCATGAGTCCCATTCACAGAGAGTTGAGGACTGGCTGCAATCACAGCATTGTGAGATGGTTACAGATGCATCTACATCTACTTGTTTACAAAGAAAAATATCAGTTTTCCAAGCTTTCCTGTAGCCAGATGAGCATGGCGTTCCATTACTCGTTTTCCAAAACTGGGACACCACAAGCTACAGTAATATTTTAAAATTTAAATCCAAAAAACACCTATTTTCTTATTGGACTCCCAGGGTCAGATATTTAAGAGCGACGGCTGTCCGCTTTGTCTCTGATGAAATTGGAAAGACTGTTCCCTACTCTCCTCCCGTTTGTCCACAGCTTCAGTCAAATAAGGGAAAGGTGTAACTCTAGTGAATGCTATATACCATTTGCTACCACTTGCTTTTGTGTAAGCAAATATAAATGTAAAAAAGAAGATACAACACTGTTGGATATCGTGCCTCATCTCCCACCGAGCCTGTCTTTGACTTCTTTCTCTATCGACCCTGTAAAAAGGAATCTCCTTGTATATAAAATCGAATGCATTTGAGCTGCAGCGTTGTACAGTATGTATGTGTGTCACTGAGCTCCAGCAACAAGGTAACATGGTATTATGGCTGACTCGTTTTACATTTACCTGCACAGTTTGGCAGGCTGGGTTTCCCCAAAATGAGGAATGTGCTAGTTAGTTATTTTTGTTTGAGTTTCTTGTACTGGCTTCCATTTCTGTTGGGGGTGTGGAGGGTGGGGTCTCATGTGTGTTCATAACCACCCGAAACACCCAGATCAGTGTTAACATGGTGTGGAATACATGAGTGTAGCAAATGCAGGTCCAGAAAATCAGGCCTTAGTTCTCCACGAGTGACAGAAACTGAAAAAACCTGTAGATTTCAGATACAAATCAACATCTGAAGCAAAACGTCTCCTCCCTCCAAGCTCTGCTGTAACTGTTTGTCTTTATCCTTTTTTTCTTGTTTTAAACACAGTAATGTGAGAATCTGAGACCCGCATTACATCAGTCAGCCACAGCACTGCCTAATTTTGTCTCGTTGAGCCGAATGTGACCCCTCACGGCATGAAGCACCTCTGAGGGTGTCCCGTTGTTCCTCCAGAGAAAGGGGAATTTGCCTGTGGCCCCAGTTTTGGTAAACCCAGCCCAGTTTCGTGCACGGTCATTGCTGTGATGAAGCATTGTCACTCAGAGATGGAGAGGGGAGCTGTAAGGTGCTGGGTAGGTGATCTCACCCTAACTCAGGTGGACATATCACATCCTGGTTTTTCCAAAGTTTTTAGGGAAGAAAAACAAGAGAAACTTTGATCTGTGTGGCTTTTAAGTTACACCTTTTTTTTTTTTTTCTTGCTTTTTACAAATGTTTATTTTACTGAATGGGCAGATGTGTGATTATCAAACTGAGATTGTTGTAATTTATAATTGTCATCTTCAGTGTAATGATAATCTCATCTTAATGCTTTGTATCGTCTGTCCTTGGTATCATTTGTTCTGTTGCCCCCCCTCTTTACTCCCTGCTCTGTGTGTGTGTGTGTGTGTGTGTGTGTGTGTGTGTGTGTGTGTGTGTGTGTGGCCCATTTCTGGAAATGGAGCTGGTATACTTAATTAAACATGTAAAATTCATGGCAATGTGGCATTTTATATTTTGAATACTATAACTTTGTGTATGAAGAAACCGGTAGATTAACAAAGCATGTCCACAGGAAAAAAGGCAATAACGTAGCGAGTTACCGAGAAGGACTGAAAGCTTCGCTCTGGCACTTTGATGCTGTTTCGCGATGATGAGATGCGCCGTCTCCTAAGACTCCAACTTGGACTCCAGTTTGGACTTGAATGAAAGTGAATGTTCACTGCTGACTGACATCAAAGTTCATTTTCTGTTTGTGCAACCAGGATATGAAAAAAATAATAAAAAAAAATATGGATGTGGAAAATGGCAAGAGGTTTTTTACTTTTTTTTTCTCCCCAAGTTTAAACTCAAAGATGGATTACGAATAAGAATTTTGTCCTCTTCATTGCACATGACACATCATTCAAAAGTTTGTGTGTCCCACAGAAAACCAGTTGGCCAGTGGAAGTCCTAATTTAAATTCCTGTCTTCTTTTATCCATCTGTATAGATGGATAGAGATATTAGAAAATGCTAAATTCATCACTCATCCTCGGTATGCCATTTATAAATACAGATATATTTTTATAACTATGTTTGATTGTTACTAGTAGTGATGTGGTAGCAGTGATATCTGTACCTGCTGTGACAGATGGATAAACATATCTGTGTTTATAAAAGACGTACTAGTCATGAGATGATGAATTAAACACTCACTAACACCATACTAATGCTTAATAATGTACCATTATGAAGTGCTGCTGATGACTGAAATAAAACCTTTGAAGAAGGTTGAAAATAATGAAAATAATTCTAGGAGTCTCGGCATTTCCAAGAGAGCGGGATTTATCGCTGTGATGGCACGATGATTCGCACACCAGGTTTGGAACTTGAACTCAGCCTGTATTCATGCATTTTCACCCGTATTGGATCTCCCCTACAAACCCCTTTCAGGTGAGCTGTCTATCCTTTATCCATTTCTTTATTATCAGGTGTGTTTCCAGAACCACTAAAAACTGCTGTAATCAAACCTATACTGAAAAAGGACAATCTTGACAAGACACAAATGAACAACTACAGGCCGATCTCAAATCTCCCATTTTTAAGTAAGATCATTGAAAAAGCAGTTTCTCAACAGCTCAGTTACTTCTTAAAACAGAATAACTGCTATGATGCCTTCCAGTCAGGTTTCAGACAGAACCACAGCACTGAAACCGCTCTGACCAAAGTGTTTAATGACATATGTCTGAATACAGACAGTGGAACAATGTCAGTCTTAGTTTTGCTGGATCTCAGTGCAGCATTTGATACAGTTGACCACAACATATTACTCAAACGACTGGAGAACTGGGCAGGTCTTTCAGGAACTGTACTAAACTGGTTCAAAACATACTTAGAAAACAGGAAATACTTTGTATCAATAGGTAACTTCACATCTGAGCAGACAAGTATCACATGTGGAGTTCCCCAAGGTTCCATCTTGGGACCCCTTCTGTTTAACATCTACATGCTCCCACTGGCACAGATTATAAAGAACAAAATAAACTACCACAGCTATGCAGATGACACACAAATATATATCACAATGTCACCAGGAGACCGAGGCCCTGTACAGGCTCTTGGTAAATGCATTGAGGAAATCAATGACTGGTTGTGCCACAATTTTCTCCAGCTAAACAAAAACAAAACTGAGGTAATAGTCCTTGGCGCCAAAGAAAAACGATTACAGGTCACCAGAGAACTTCAATCTATACACCTAAAAACCACAAACCAGGCGAGAAATTTGGGTGTAGTGATGGATGCAGACCTAAACTTAGAAAAACACATTAAGACAATAACAAAGTCAGCTTACTATCACCTCAAGAATATTTCAAGGATCAAAGATCTGATGTCTCAACAGGACCTGGAAAAACTAGTCCATGCATTCATCTTTAGTAGGCTTGATTACTGTAACAGCATCTTTACAGGTCTACCTAAAAAAATCAGTCAGACAACTACAGCTCATTCAGAACTCTGCTGCTCGAGTCCTCACTAAGACCAAAAAAGTGGACCACATCAGTCCAGCTCTGAGGTCCTTACACTGGCTGCCTGTCCGTCAGAGGATAGACTTTAAAGTTCTGATGCTGGCCTATAAAGCTCTGAATGGTTTAGGACCAAAATACATCAATGACCTCCTGACCCAGTATGAACCTTCCAGATCCCTCAGGTCATCTGGATCCGGTCTTTTATCAGTTCCCAGAGTCAGAACCAGACACGGAGAAGCTGCATTCAGCTTTTATGCTCCTTATATCTGGAACAAACTCCCAGAAAGCCTCAGATCAGCTGAAACACTCAGTTTATTTAAATCCAGGTTGAAGACTCACCTGTTCTCAGCTGCATTTGAATAAAGCACCAAATCCACACTTTAAGCTTAAATTTCAAAACTTACATTTAACTACTGATTTTATCGACTCGACCGGACTCGTTCCCGGTGGGTGATGGGCTCCGCCAGGGCTGCCCTTTGTCTCCGGTTCTGTTCATAATTTTTATGGACAGGATTTCTAGGCGCAGCCAAGTGGCGGAGGGCTTTCGCTTTGGTGGCCTCAGAATCTCATCTCTGATTTTTGCAGATGATGTGGTTCTGTTGGCTTCATCGGGTGAGGGCCTCCAGCTCGCACTGGAACAGTTCGCAGCCGAGTGTGAAGCAGCGGGAATGAGGATCAGCACCTCCAAATCTGAGGCCATGGTTCTCAGCCGGAAAAGGGTAGAGTGCCCACTCCGGGTCGGGGATGAGTTCCTGCCCCAAGTGGAGGAGTTCAAGTATCTCGGGGTCTTGTTCTCGAGTGATGGGAGAAGGGAGCCGGAGATCGACAGACGGATTGGGGCTGCAGCTGCAGTAATGTGGATGCTGCACCGGTCCGTCGTGGTGAAGAGGGAGCTGAGTGTAAAAGCGAAGCTCTCAATTTACCGGTCGATCTACGTCCCTACCCTCACCTATGGCCACGAGCTGTGGGTAGTGACCGAAAGAACGAGATCGCGGATACAAGCGGCAGAAATGAGCTTCCTCCGAAGGGTGGCTGGCCTCTCCCTTAGAGATAGGGTGAGAAGTTCGGCCATCCGGGAGGGGCTCAGAGTAGAGCCGCTGCTGCTCCACATCGAAAGGAGCCAGCTGAGGTGGTTCGGGCATCTGACAAGGATGCCCCCTGGGCGCCTCCTGGGTGAGGTGTTCCAGGCATGTCCCACCGGGAGGAGGCCCCGGGGCAGACCCAGGACACGCTGGAGAGATTATATCTCTCGGCTGGCCTGGAAACGCCTTGGTGTTCCCCCCGATAAGCTGGAGGAGGTGGCTGGGGAGAGGGAGGTCTGGGCCTCTTTGCTTAGGCTGCTGCCCCCGCGACCCGGCCTCGGATAAAGCGGATGAAGAAGGATGGATTTTATCGACTGTTTTTTGCTTTGCTTTTTTTTTAATCAATTTTAAATCATGCTTTTTATTTGTTTTTGTTTTTTAATGTCTCTGTAAAGCACTTTGAATCACCTTGTTGTTGAATTGTGCTATAGAAATAAACCTGCCTTGCCTATCCATGCATTCAGGTTGACCTATCAGAGAGAGGGACAGATCAGCCGATGTTATATTTACATATTGTTCTGTAATTATCTGTGTTGTGTGTTTATCAATCGCTGTAAGTATCTGATGAAGCTGGTTGAACATTTGGTTTTGTTTGTCTTATCTCGACCCATTGAAATGTCAAACAAGTAATGACAGGGTTACAATATGCCTCCAAAACAAAACCCACTTTGCTGAAGTCTGCCACACTAAATACTGAACCTCAGTGCTGTCCCGTCCATGTTTGCTTTGTCTGTCTTTATGAGGACCATATCAGCCATAATATTCTAGACTAATCTTACACAACATGGCAAAAACAGGCAAATTCTACTAAAGTCCAGAGAACACGAAATTGTTTATTTTGTTTTAACGGACATAAATGTGATCTGTATACATGTGTGAACTTTGGCAGATTACTCTGAGATTCAGGAAACGGGATACGTCCAAACTGCGGCAGAGGTTTAGTTAGTGTGCATGTTTCAGTGAGCCTTGGTCCCATTTGGTTTGCATCATGCAGGTGGTTTCTATTTAGACTTGATTTGCTGCTCCTCCGGGGAACAGATAATGCGACCTTCCATTGGCGCCTCTGGGCAGCGTTACAAAGAAGAGAGGGGCATCTCTAAAAATCCCTGCTCCCTTCCCACTACACAAAGTCATTTCCAGTCTTGTCCACAGTCTGAATGTTAACAACGTGACAGCTTCGAGCAAATGGGGTTAAACCAGCTAACCGCACTTTCTTTGGTTGTTCTCGTGGAACTGTATGGACGTAAACAATGTAAATACATTAAGGTTTAAAAGTCCCAACTGTTCACAGCCACAGTGTGAAAAGACAAATGGGGCTCTGATGTCAAACTAAAATCCCCTCGGGGCTTTCTTCTCAATAATCTGGAACACATTTGGCCTTCGTCAGTTCATTTCCCCCACGACTGCCAGCCAGCTTGTATAAAGTCTCATATGACTCAGCTGCGCTTTTGAACGCCTCACGAGCCTTTCCAGTCTCGTGCTATGACCATTTTGTAGGGTCACTAATGTGAGACGAACACCCGTTTCTCATCGTAGTCCGTCTCCTCCCCCACCATCGAGCCCAGCCCCCCCCTCCATTTAAAAGGCCTGGGCGTCCGGCTGGTCCTGTTGTGGCAGCTCAGTTTGGGGTCGTGCAGGAGGTTCCACATGAGCCAGATTTGGGGGACGCTGAGGCTGTGAACAACCATGAGTTCTCTGTAAAAACAAGGGTCGAACGTCTGAAGGTGAGGAGCTGCTGACGGTCGGGGAATTCCAAAGGTCCGAAAGCCCTGATGTCGCGATGGTTTGATGCCGATCAGCTGGAGGCACATTCCCAGAAAGACATCGTCGATGGGGAACAATTCCACCTGGAAAAAAAAGTTATTCGAAACCATAGCATTTTTGATAGATGTGTGAAAATGCTCACTTTCTAATTTGAAGTACCTGTCGACAGGCGGAGCTCAGTCTCTGAGCTGTGTGTCCCGACATAACGAACCCTCCTCCGCCAGCATAATCGGGGTACAGACCCCCTCCGTACAAAAACTCTGGCACATAGTATTTGGAAGTGCGCCGGCGAATGGGTTTAGCACGGATAATAATATCACCGATAAACAGATCCTCGTTTGGCTGTTGGCCTCGTAGCATTTCCAGTATGTTTTCCACATTAACATACACATCAGCATCACCTTTGAAGATGAACCTGGATAAGACGAGATAAACGTAAGCTGAGCACCGGAAAACAAACTTAAGTCGGCTCGATTAATCGACACTGACTTGACACGAGGACAGCTGCTGTTGATCCAGTTCAGAAAGTGTGTTTCTTTTAGCGTCAGGTTGAAAAAGGTGTCTTCGAAATCCCACAGCAGGACGTCCTTATAGGTTTGACTCTCGTAGGACAGGAGCTGATCCCACAGAGGCAGAGCGGTTCGATTCTTGGGAACACCCAAGAGGAAAACTGTGCGGATGGACACGTCATTTTCAAAATGTCCTTCCTTACCCCACGTCCGGCGTACTACCTAAGAAAAAATGAAGCACAAAGGTTGTTTAACTCGACTAAGAGAGTAAAGGTTTTCCTAACACGCTGCCCAGACACTTTATAGACTAGGAGCGGTAATACTCTTCATTAGGAATCATGTTTATGTCGATAAATTGAGTTACGTCCCACATTCAGTCACTTTCTTTGCTCAGTTTTGTTCCTTAATCCACTCCTGCCTTAAAGATGCGCTTGATCCGTATCGACCGGTGCTGGAAAACCAGATTACGTAAGTAGTGATGCCGTGGCATGGAAAAGGAACTAAATTGGTTATTAGAGCCTCAAGTTTAGTAAGACGCAGAAAATACTGAGACATACACTCAACAAAAATATAAACGCAACACCTTTGTTACTGCTCCCATTCCCCATGGGATGGACGTAGAGACCTAAAATTCATTCCAGATACACAATATAACCATCCCTCCCAAACAGTGGTCACAAATCAGTCCAAATGTGTGGTAGTGGGCACATCTGCTATATTGAGATAATCCATCCCACCTCAGAGGTGTGCCACATCAGGATGCTGATCTGACATCATGAGTAGTGCACAGGTGTACCTCAGACTGCCCACAACAAAAGGCCACCCTGGAATGTGCAGTTTTTTGCCCTATTGGGGGTCTGGGGACCCAGAACCGGTCAGTATCTGGTGTGACCACCATTTGCCTCATGCAGTGCAACACATCGTCGCATGGAGTCTATCAGATTGTCAATTGTGGCCTGTGGAATGTTGGTCCACTCCACTTCAATGGCTGTGCGAGGTTGTTGGATATTCGTGGGAACTGGTACACGCTGTCGTATACGCCGGTCAAGCACATCCCGAACATGCTCAATGGGTGACATGTCCGGTGAGTATGCTGGCCATGCAAGAACTGGGACATTCTCAGCTGCCATCTGCCCTGAACAATGTGAACCATGATTCATCCGTGAAGCGCACACCTCTCCAACGTGCCAGACGCCATCGAATGTGAGCATTTGCCCACACAAGTCTGTTACGGCGACGAGCTGGAGTCAGGTCAAGACCCCGATGAGGACGACGGGCATGCAGTTGAGCGTCCCTGAGACGGTTTCTGACAGTTTGTGCAGAAATTGTTTGGTTGTGCAAACCAATTGTTCCAGCAGCTGTCTGGGTGGCTGGTCTCAGACGATCTTGGAGGTGAACCTGCTGGATGTGGAGGTCCTGGGCTGGTGTGGTTACACGAGGTCTGCGGTTGTGAGGCCGGTTGGATGTGTTGCCATATTCTCTGAAACGCCTGTGGAGACGGCTTATGGTTGAGAAATGAACATTCAATGCACGGACGACAGATCTGGTTGACATTCCTGCTGTCAGCATGCCAATTGCACGCTCCCTCATTGCTTGTGGCATCTGTGGCATTTTGCTGTGAGACAAAACTGCACATTCCAGGGTGGCCTTTTGTTGTGGGCAGTCTGAGGTACACCTGTGCACTACTCATGATGTCAGATCAGCATCCTGATGTGGCACACCTGTGAGGTGGGATGGATTATCTCAATATAGCAGATGTGCCCACTACCACACATTTGGACTGATTTGTGACCACTGTTTGGGAGGGATGGTTATATTGTGTATCTGGAATGAATTTTAGGTCTCTACGTCCATCCCATGGGGAATGGGAGCAGTAACAAAGGTGTTGCGTTTATATTTTTGTTGAGTGTATGTCCTTGCAGAATATTTTACCTGACGTTTATCAAAATCTGCTGCTATGGATTTCACTGCAATGAGCATATAAGGGGCATTGTTAGACCCTCCTCGTTGTTCCTCTGCTCCTCTGATATGACATTTTTCTGGCTGGTCTATGAGCAGCTTGAAGTTTCTGTTGTCCTTTTCTCTCAGATAAGCCTCAAAGTCAAACTGTGGCATCGTGGGTAGGGGATTGGCCGCAGTCTTGGTCGGCACAGCGTTCTTCCTTCGTGGCTTGGATTTGCCCTTAGACTTGGATTTGTGTTGGGGAGGTTTCGACCTGGACTGGGATTTACATGGAGGTGGCTGGACCCCTGAAGCCCTGGACGGGAACGCCTATTAGGGGAAAATGTGTAAAGAAGACAATATCATTCATTAGCGGCACGTAATCTTAACAGCCATATAATACTCACACAGTGTCCTGCATAATGTTTGTTTGTGACTCTGTATTTCATACTAATGTTGTAAATAAGGACTGAGCTAAGAAATGAATATCATGGTGCAACAACTTCATGACTTTGTGTCACAATCTGATCCACTCCTCCACTTTTATTTAAATCTCAGTTTCTATTGAATATCTCAAAAAACAGATTTTTTGTATATATCGCTGGCAATATAGACCCTTAAACAATATCTGTTTTAATAAAGCCATTAGGCTCGCTGCTATAATACCAACACCTTCATATCAGCAAGTGTAACCTATATCGGGTCATACCCCTTGAAAGTCCTGGCCCACTTTAGCTCCAGTGGCTCCCAGCAGGGTCCGACTGGGGCTGGTGGAGCCGTGGATGTGCAGCTTCCACACAGGTCTATCCCATCCAGTGGAGAGCACAACCTGGAAACACAAGTGTTGTTTGAAAACTGAGTTGGATTTTTCTTTTAATCCAAAAAGCAACAGTGAAACAACGTGAACAGCAAAAAGAGCAACTTCCATCCTTACGTGTCGGGCATACAGCAGGAAACAGAACAGCACCAGCAGCAGAACTGTGCACATCACGTCTCCCTTCACATGGAGGAGCCTCCTCGTCACCAACATCCTTCTCAGCATCGTTTGAAGACGCTGACTGTAGTGAAGTATCAAGCAGGGATGCATTGGTCAGTCCTGCAGCAGCCTGGCAGACTGACTGGTACTTGGAGCTGGAAGACTCGATTTGGTTTTGCTGACTAGTCTGTTAAACTTGTGACGTGAGAACATCCTGGAGCAAAAGCAACAGACAGCATCAAAGAAAAAACAAAGAATCATTTAACGACCGCCCCGTTATTCTTCCCTTTGGGTTAAACTGTCCCAGATATTTATTTCAGCTCTGACCCGCGGTCATCTGATGCAATCGCTTCTTCCACTGTGGAAGGAATCAGTTCAGCAGATTTCCCGGGGCAAACAAATAAGCTGCAGTCTAGATGCCACGGCCAATCCTCTGTTTCACCCACTTTTTACTGTATCACCGATAAACATCCACGCAACAATATCACTCGTGCTTTTTATGAGCTGATGCGACTGTTTTTCCCTTTCACACCAAATTCTTCACTGGGTTCAGGAGTGGGAGTGTCTGGGTCTTGTGTAAGGGAACACGAAGGTACCGAGAACTATTTTCTAAGAACGCTGTGTCCCTGAAGCAGACATAACGGCATAAATTAGAACAAGAACACAGAAGATTATCAGCTATATTACAAATATAGAAACACGCATCTGCTTATTTCTTTCATATTTAAATATATCGAGTGTTTTCTTGTTAAAGCAATTCATTCAGACTTACCCGCGGAGGCAGACAGAGGGTCAAACTAAAAACATCTGGGCTCCAGCGTGGGCTCCTTCTGTTCTAACAAAGTAAACCGACTTCCAGAGTTCGTAGAAAACCGCGAGGGGAAGTAAAATAGCGCACTTCTGTCCGTGTGCTGTTTTCATGAGTACGAAAGATGCTCAAAGACGAGATGAAAACCCTGAAGGTGTTTCTCTGACCTGGCGCAGGACGGCTCTCCTCATGCTGCGTTAAGGTGCTGTAGGAAATAACACGTGTTCATTGTGTACCGTGGCAAACGCTAGCCTGTCTTACTTTTGGAGCGCTAATGGTTAAAGTGTGAGTTACTGACTCGATGTGGGCGTGGCTGAACGAGCTCAAAAGTAGAGTATCGCTCTACGGATACTTTTCAAACGCAGTTAAAGTAGACGATCAACGCGAACAGCCTTTGGGAGGAGATGTATAGAAATATGTCAATAAACCGGGCAAAAGCAAAGGGCATATGCAAAGACATCAGGCTAGTGATGCAAGTTTTTTGGGGGGTTTTGCCTAATAAACTCTGTAAAAATGTCGCTATAATACAGGACAGCGTGGGCAGTGGCTCTGGTCGGCAGTAGGGAGGAGTTAACCACTGATTCAAACCAGGGACTGCATAAAACATTTAAAAATGCAGTAAAACTTGGAGTGTTGTTCATGGTTTTGGTCTTGTTTTTTTCTACCAGGGATTTTAGAGATGAGCTCCAACTACAGAGCAGACTCAAGGAGACGTTCAGTGGCATCAAGTTTGATGGTGTCCAGCTTTTGATGCAGGTTTGCCACCACACCGTGAAGCAGAGGAAATACAAGAGAAGGTGATGATATAAAACGGTATAGAAGGAAATGTAAAAGTCATCCTGCAGTGCGTGTACAGCATTCAGACTCCCAACTGCATTTAAAGCTACGTGACCCACTGTTGGCAGAACCGTGATGATGTTTTCTGTACACAGTCCGTGGCTTTGTTGGCCCAGGATGGGAGTGGGGTAACTACGGCTGTATCCCAATTCAGGGTCTGCAGCCTCAACGATCCTCAAGCGCCGCGTACTCAAAGACCGCTAAGGCCGGAAGTGAGAGGCTTGTGAAATGGGCGGTCTAGCCGCCGTCGCGCTGCCCAGGTTGCCTAGCAACCATGATACTAACAGCTGGAAACGTGTCATACAGCTTTGTTTGACAGAAATGAAGGAGAAAATCTTTTGTTCATGTGTTTGTTTGTTTCTACATGAGCTTTGATCATTCTCTGTGAGATTAAGCTCAGCTATTGGACGGCGTATATTTTAAAAGCTTTAAAACCAAGTAGAGCTGGGCGATAGAACGATAACGATATGTATCGCGATATAACTTTTACTCGATAGAGAAATTAAGCTATCGCAATAAACTTCGCCGCTCTTGTCCTCTTAAAATAAATTTTTTTTTTTAAAAAAGGTCAGCCAATCCAAATTAAGTAGCGCAGAGCCGAACCAATCACAGCCG
Organism: Aulonocara sp. 'chitande type north' Nkhata Bay; assembly: GCF_057382095.1. Lineage (NCBI taxonomy): Eukaryota > Metazoa > Chordata > Actinopteri > Cichliformes > Cichlidae > Aulonocara > Aulonocara sp. 'chitande type north' Nkhata Bay. Next base: position 1,292,740 of record NC_141350.1, on the reverse strand, counting down.
CAGCGTCACGTCGCGTGACTTGTAACTTACAGCACAAGTGCCAAGCCGCACGTGTGTTTGTTTGGGAAGCAGCCAGCGGGTAATGGAGCCAGCGCGTAATGGAGGAAATGAGTGTGCCGACTAGAAAAATCAACCGAGCGTGACCGAAGAGAAAACAGATGATGGTTCCAACGCCGGAGAGATTGTCGAACGGAAGAGCCATAGAAGTTCCGTAGTGTGAAGGTATTTCGGCTATTTCAAGTCTGACAAAAAACAGAGTAGCTGCACTGTAAATTGTGCCGAAAGCAAGTCTGGAAATACAATAAACTGGTGCATGCGTCACACTGTGCGCCACGTTATTGTTTCGGTGAAATGAATTTCTACAATACTGTTAATTCTACTCTCTGCAGTGTTTAAATGCTTACATATACACACAGTTACTGTCCCTCCACACATACGACTCGGTTCTGCTTCTATGCCCCAGCTTTGTTTACTTTTTCCCACCGAGGCTTCTAGACTTCTGATTGGCCAACATTTCTGCACGGTTAGGAATCTAGCGCCACCTGCTGCTTTGGCATGTTCATAGCAGCGTTTTCCTTCATTTCTCCCTTTATGTGTGGACGGGATTATTTTTTAAAACGAAAACGGAAAATCTCCGTTTTCAAAAATACCCGTGTACGTGTGGACGTAGCCTCAGTCTCTGACTGGAAGCGCTAATTCGTCATTCGGCTTTTGTCAGACTAAAGTAACTGTTAAAACTGTTTGAAAAGCTCAGCTATACAACAAGGAGAGATTGAGAATTTCCTTTTAGTTCTCAGTTTATTTGATACTGACAAAAGTTAGTCAGTTTTGTCTGTTCTTCTGTAAAACAAACTAAGATTTATTTTTAGAATTAATATTTTGTTTCTAAGTGGAATTGACAATTTAGTCTGTTTCGTTTGTTCTATTTTGAAACTTAAACGCTTTAGCGGCTGCCTTTTGTGTAGTTTGCAATATTTGCCTTTATTTATCTGAAAAAGTCTCATGTTCCTTAAGTACATCTACCCTGTTGAACTTATTATGGGAAATAAATATTTAAATAAAAACAAGCTGCTGATTATTTCACATTTTACTTGTGAGCAACGGCACATTTAAATCTTACAAATATAGTTATTTGGCTGATATCGTGATAGATATCGTTATCGCCTGAAATGAAAAAAACATATCGTGATATGAAAAAATCTCATATCGCCCAGCTCTAAAACCAAGTTAGTACAAACGTCACTAATGTCACATAACTTTGCCGACATGTGGCCAACAGGAATGTTTAATGTTCTTTGTTATTAAACATTCGCACATAAATAAGTGACATAATATTCAGTATGTCTGTGAAGGTTCTCAGTCATCCAGGTCATCGTAGTCAAAGGAGCTTGCAAAGAAAAGCGTCTGGACTTCTTTAAGTTGCTTGAAGACGTTTCACCTCTCATCCGAGAAGCTTCTTCAGTTCTAAGGTCAAATGGTGGAGAGTCCCAGATATAAACCTAGTGGGAGTAACCCCCACAGAGGGACAAAGGACCCCCTGATGATCCTCTAATCGCCTGAGCCAAGGTGTGAAACTGGGTGTGGGTCCCAATCAGCCAGGGTTTCGGGTGTGTTCATTGTGAAACCTGGTCCCACCTTATCATGCGAATTCCTGAGGTCAGATGGCCCAGGATGTGAGTGGGACACATCCAGGCTGTGTCCCCTGAATTGGGACACAGCCAGGGTCTGCACGCTTGAAGTACGCGCACTACGCGTACTACGTACGGTGCGTACTATAAGTACGAGAAGTGCGGAAGTGAGAGGCTTGTGAAATGGGACGGTATACGCTTCGTCGTGCTGTTCAGGTTGCCTAGCAACCATGATACTAACCGCGAGACACGTTACATACGCTTTGTGTGACAGAAATGAAGGAGAAAAAAAATGTTTTGTTGGTCATTCATTTCTGTCATGACATCACTTTGATTAGTTGAATATCAGAGGCTGAGACCACGGGACTGTAAAACATGATTGTTGGGCTTCATTTCTGTGCTGAACAGTCATTTAAGATTAGCTAGTAAATAACAATTAGCTAATGTTGTTCATGAGACTAAAGTCATCTCACTGTGGTAATGTAAATATAATATGGCCAATATTATATATATATATATATATATATATATATATATATATATATATACCGCAGGCATGCCGGCTCGGATGTCGCCCGGATCAACAAGGTCCGCGTCAGGTGTTGAGGAACCAGGGCACCCTGACGAAAAGTGGGCTACTGGAACAAGAAGGCATCGGTGGGCAAGGGACGAAAACAGGGCATTGTTGGAATGCTACTACGCAAGTAACCCCGGCAGAAGGGGCTACATGAATAGGATGAGGGACCTATGGATTCTTCGATACCCAACATCCACAATGACAGCGAAACAACTAGTAGCTCAGTGTTCCAACATTCGAAAGAAGGGACTGCTCTCACAGCTAGAGATTGACGAGGTACAACACAAATGCTACGGCAAGGAGGAGTCAGGACGCCAGGTCAGGGGGGCGATATCATCACCCCCACCCGAGATTGGGTACATAGCCCCAAGTGCGATAGGAGAAGGATCGTTGAGTGCGAGAGGAACTGACCTGAAAAATAGGATCATGGCCAAGCTTGAAACCTGGATCCCCCGTAGCCGGTTACCAAGATTACGTGAAGTACCCTCAGAAGGGCTGCTAGATGATGTTAATGCAGCACTACGGACAATACCTACAACCACGATTACCGACACTAACAAGCTGATCTACAATACGGCAGCAGTGATCAGTGAGATGCTTGGCTACAAGTTGAACAGCGACAAGGGGCAGTACCCTCCATGGAGAAGGAGGCTAGAGGGCAAGATCAAAGTAGCCAGGAGGGAGGTTAGCCAACTAACGGAGTTGCAGAAAGGTGCGACAAAGAAGGTGCATAAGAAATACAGCAAGCTGTCCATACCTGAGGCCTTGGAAACTGCCAAGCAAAGACTCACAGCCTTGGCCAGCCGCTTGAGGAGGTACACCAGAGAGATAGAAGGCAGGAGAATAAACCAGCTGTTCTCCACAGAACCAGCAAAGGTGTACTCTCAGTGGCAAGGGAACAATAAGAGAACAGCACCACCAAGGCTGGAGACGGAGCAATACTGGAAGAGCATATGGGAGAAGGATGCAACCCATAACGGCAATGCTCAGTGGCTAGTGGATCTGAGGGCAGACCACAGCGACCTCCCTGAACAGGGTCCAGTAACCATCACAGTGGCAGATATCCAAGAAAGGGTCTCCAGTATGAAGAGTTGGACAGCACCAGGGCCCGACATGGTTCACGCCTACTGGCTGAAGCTGAAGCTGACTGCACTCCACGAGCGTCTGGCAGCACAAATGAACCAGCTGCTAGTTAACGAGAGACACCCGGAATGGCTAACTGAAGGCCGGACGGTCCTGATCCCCAAGGACCCCAAGAAGGGACTGGTCCCCTCCAACTACCGACCAATAACCTGCCTCAGTACTACATGGAAGCTCCTGTCAGGCATCATATCGGCTAAGATGAACAGGCACATGGGTCAATACATGAGCGGGACACAGAAAGGAATTGGCAAGAATACCAGAGGCGCAAAACACCAGCTACTGGTAGACAGAACAATCAGCCGAGACTGCAAGACCAGACTGACCAACCTGTGCACTGCCTGGATTGATTACAAGAAGGCCTATGACTCAATGCCCCACAGCTGGATACTGGAATGCCTAGAATTGTACAAGATCAATGGGACCCTAAGAGCCTTCATCAGGAACTCAATGGGGATGTGGCGTACAACACTAGAGGCCAACTCCAAGCCCATAGCACAAGTCACCATCAAGTGCGGGATCTACCAAGGAGATGCTCTGTCCCCACTGCTGTTCTGCATAGGCCTGAACCCCCTCAGTGAGATCATTAACAAGACTGGCTACGGATACCGACTACGGAATGGAGCAGTTGTCAGCCACCTCCTGTACATGGATGACATCAAGCTGTATGCCAAGAGTGAACGAGACATCGATTCACTGATCCACACTACCAGGCTATACAGCAATGACATTGGAATGTCGTTCGGACTGGAGAAGTGTAGTCGGATGGTAACAAAGAGAGGGAAGGTAGTCAGAACTGAGGGGATTGAACTACCAGAAGGCAACATTGCAGACATAGAGGACAGTTACAAGTACCTGGGGATCCCGCAGGCGAATGGGAACCATGAAGAGGCCGCTAGAAAAGCTGCAACCACCAAGTACCTGCAGAGGGTCAGGCAAGTCCTGAGGAGTCAGCTGAATGGTAAGAACAAGATCCGGGCCATCAACACGTACGCCCTGCCCGTGATCAGGTACCCTGCTGGGGTAATAGGCTGGCCAAAGGAGGAGATAGAAGCCACTGACATAAAGACAAGAAAGCTCCTTACCATGCATGGAGGGTTTCACCCCAAGTCCAGCACCCTGAGGCTGTACGCTAAGCGGAAGGAAGGGGGCCGGGGACTGGTGAGTGTCAGCACCACAGTCCAGGATGAGACAACGAACATCCAAGAATACATTGGGAAGATGGCCCCAACTGACCGAGTGCTCAGTGAATACCTCAGGCAGCAGAAACCCAAGAAAGAGGAGGGAGACGAGGAACCATCATGGAAGGACAGGCCCCTGCACGGTATGTACCACCGGCAGATAGAGGAGGTGGCTGATATCCAGAAATCCTACCAATGGCTGGACAAAGCTGGACTGAAAGACAGCACAGAGGCACTAATCATGGCAGCACAAGAACAAGCTCTGAGCACAAGATCCATAGAGGCTGGGGTCCATCACACCAGGTGCAGGCTGTGTAAAGATGCCCCAGAGACAATCCAGCACATAACAGCAGGGTGCAAGATGCTAGCAGGCAAGGCATACATGGAACGCCATAACCAAGTGGCCAGCATAGTGTACAGGAACATCTGTGCCGAGTATAACCTGGAAGTCCCGAGGTCAAAATGGGAGATGCCCCCAAGGGTGGTGGAGAATGACCGAGCTAAGATCCTGTGGGACTTCCAGATACAGACGGACAAAATGGTGGTGGCTAACCAACCGGACATAGTGGTGGTAGACAAACAGAAGAAGACGGCCGTAGTGATCGATGTAGCGGTTCTGAATGACAGCAATATCAGGAAGAAGGAACACGAGAAGCTGGAGAAATACCAAGGGCTCAGAGAAGAGCTGGAGAGGATGTGGAGGGTGAAGGTAACGGTGGTCCCCGTGGTAATCGGAGCACTAGGTACGGTGACTCCCAAGCTAGGCGAGTGGCTCCAGCAGATCCCGGGAACAACATCGGAGATCTCTGTCCAGAAGAGCGCAGTCCTGGGAACAGCTAAGATACTGCGCAGGACCCTCAAGCTCCCAGGCCTCTGGTAGAGGACCCGAGCTTGAAGGATAAACCGCCCGCAGGGGCGTGCTGGGTGTTATATATATATATATATATATATATATATATATATATATATATATATATATATATATATATATATATATATATAATCACTGACTTTCAGCTTGTTGTGTTTGTGGATATATGACTGACTTTAATTATTAAACATTCGCACATAAATAAGTGACGTCATATTCAGTACTTTTGACAAACATAAATGTAAATTTCAAAACTCAACCCCATCATTTAATGTGTTTTTGATTGAAATTGAATATTACTTAAACTCTCTTAAATTAACTTCCAATAAAAAAGGTTTATCATTGATTGAAATTCATTCAGAAATGTTTAACGAATGAGCTGTCACAACTTTCAAGTACAAAGTTGTTGTGAAGTCTGTCACATTCCCCCCCCCTTTTTTTTTCTTTTTTCTTTTCTATCCTTTATTTATTTATCCTTCTTATTTCATTGTACTGTACATTGTTACTCTTATTTGCCTTGTATGTCTACTGTACAAACTGAACTGGAATGACTGACTGTTCGCTTTGTAATTTCAATAAAGTTTTGAATAATAAAAAAAAAAAAAAACTCTTCGGCCGCTCCCTTCTGTCGTATTTTGCGGCAAAATTATCCACACCCACCGCCGCGCTATGAATTGTGGGATATATGGGACCACGAAGCATGCACCGGACCACGCTTGATATTTGGGGAAATCGACGGCGCATTTGGAGTACACTTCAAATTGGGACACATTTCTGGATATGATCACTATGTTATACACTGATATTAATAGTTGTGTTTCTCTTTCAGAAGGCACAAGTCCCAGGTTCAGGGTGGAGAGAGGTATCAGGCAGGGCTGCAGCATCTCACCTCTTTTATTCATTGTAGCCACTGAATTACTTGCTATTACTGTCATAAACTCAAACATAAAAGGATTAGACATAAATAATCACAAATTAATAATAAGTCAGCTTGCCGATGATACAACAGTCTTTCTAAAAAATAAAGAACAAATTCCATTGGCCTTAGATACAATAAAGATCTTCTCTGATGCTTCTGGACTACGCCTGAACCTGGACAAATGTGAACTCATGAGTATCCACAATTGTTCTCACTCTTCTTTGTATGATATACCTGTCAAAAATGAAATCAAATATCTTGTAATCTGGATAACTAAATGCATGGCTGATAGTGAAGAAAAGAATATTCAGAATACAATTGACAAATGCAAAAAAACTCTGAACCATTGGCTACAGAGAGATTTAACGTTGTTCGGCAGGATAATGTTGACCAAGGTTGAATCTTTGTCCAGATTAATCTATCCAGCTTATTCCCTAGCCATCCCACCAAGAATTATAAAAGACATCAATAAGGTGAATTTTAATTTCATATGGAAAAATAAACATCATTATGTTAGTAACAGGGACTTGATAAAAGATTATGAAGAGGTGGGTTTAAAAGCAATCGATTTTGAAATAATGAATGGCATTTTAAAGATTAATTGGCTACGATCTTTCTTGAAAAATGATAATGAGATCTGGTTCTTGATACCATCTCTTATTTTCAACAAAGTTGGGGGGATCCAATTCCTTTTAGTGTGTGATTTTGAAATTTCTAAACTACCCATAAAACTTTCCAAATTTCATCAACAAGTTTTGTTAAATTGGAAATTAATGTTTAAACATAACTTTAGTCCCCACAATGTTCCATTGTGGAATAATAGGGTGATATTGAATCGGGGGAAATCTATGTTTGTGGAAGAATGGATGACAAAACAAATTTGGTCTGTGACACATATAATGGATGAAAATGGAGATATACTTGAATTAAACAGGCTTAATGAGAAATATGACATGATTTGCTCATTCGAGCTCTATAAAAAGGTTTCACAAAATATCCCAACAGTCCTTGTAAATACGGTAAAGAACAATTTTTCAAATATACAGACTCCAAATTTGCATAAAGTTAAACTAGATGGTCTTGAATTGGTTAATGGAAAATGCAATAATCAGTTTTTGAGGAGGTATTTGGTTAACACCTTATATCCAGGTAGGACAAAACATTCACTCGTCTTTAAAGATTATAACAAATCTGAGATCTCGTTGATCAGAACCAAATATTTAACATTTCCAATTCCCCCCAAATTTAAAGAAGTCCATTTTAGAACTACAAAAAATATTTACCCCTCCAATGAATTTATGAGAGAAAGATTTAAATTTGTGTTAGACAACTGTTATATTTGTAAAATAACTTCGGAAACAACAGAGCACATGTTCTATGGATGTGTGACAATCCAGAATTTATGGAAATCTCTCCATGTCCTAATATTGTCCCAGTATGGATATATTGATTTTTGGTCTTTTCAAAATATTCAAATTGGAGTAATCCTTAAGGACAAAAATAGTGAGTTTTTAATTAACAATCTCATTATTATAACAAAGTATTACATACATAAATGCCGATATGCTAAATCCCCCCCTTCATGGCCTGCTCCTAAAAACGACCTCTCCCTGTTCCGTAAATCTCTTAAGCTAATAAATAAGCCCCAAGCAATCAAATTGCATAGATTTTTAGAAGAGTTTGATTTTTCTTAGCCCCTTATTTAAGTTATGAGTCTTGTTTATGGAACCTCACTTTTAGAGATTTTATGATCCCCCTTGTCTTCTTTATTTCTGTTCCTTGTTTTTCTTTTTTTTAAAATTCTTATTTATGTTTGTATTGGTTATTCATCTTTTTATATTATTATTATGTAGATGTGTGAATATGGATGTGTATGTATGCATATGTATATGCATATATATGTATATATATGTGTGTGTATGTATGTATGTTTACTCTCAGTTACTGTCGATTTCATTGTGGTGTATAGGAGATGTGATTCTGTTCTGATTGATTTAATATGTCGCTTGTCTCTTTGAGATTGTCATTGTTATTGCTCTAAATAAAGTTCATATAAAAAAAAAAAAAAAAAATTGGGACAGCCGTCGTCGCGTGGCGGTGACGTAACCGCACTTAAAATGCGTACTTCAAGCGTGCGGACTCTTAATTGGGACACAGCCCCTGAGTTGGGATACAGCCTACGTCCACTGTGAGCGACCATCTTTGAACAGAGGGCGGGGCTTACCACACCATGTTTATTTATTCATGTTTTTGGAAACTTGCCTGTAAAGCAGACTAAATAATGTTGGAGCATTTGTCTAAACACATCAGTATTTAAAATGTTTACCTGCTCTCTTTTGATTTGATATAAACGTCTCAAATCCATCTAGAAATAAACCCTCCCTTTATAGGTACTGTAAAAAAAATCAGCCAAAAGTTATGAATGTTTAAAATGTAATTTAATAACTATTTTTCCACAAACACAAAGTTACATGTGCACTTTCTGAATACAGTCTACAAAAAGTAAACAAGTTAGACAGTTTTCTTTGGCTACAAATGCCACACGAACACGCAGCAGCTGAGAGCCGAGGCCGAGCGTGAAGGTCCATGCCACCGGTGACTTTACGGTCAGCTGAATGAAACCGGCACACTCGTTTTCTCAGACTGTCTGGGACAGGTCACCACAAATGCATGAAATTGGCGTCATACTCGAGTCCTTCTGTTTGTCTTAACTTCTGACTAAAGTGAGTAAATGGCTGCTCACGCAGGTTAGTGATTTAGGTAAACTCCAGCGCACTAGCTGAAGCCCTTCCAATCAGCCCGACAATTTTGCACAAAGTCTGAGGTCACCATTATATTTGTGTTGGCTGAATTCCAATTTCAAGAAGCTGGTGCCAAATGTTGCTTAAAACTGAGTCGTGGATTAAGGCCGCTTCAGTGTCTCTGCCTATCTCCTGCTGTTCTTGCTCCAAACGTACTCGCTGGCCTCATTACAGTTATTACACGTGCTGACTGTAAACTTCTCTAGTCCGCTCCCGCGTCCCTCATCCTTCCACTCTCAGGAGGATGCGGTGCCAGCCCTCATGATCCTGAAAAGCGCGTTGACGTTATTGCTTTTGATGGCGTCTCGACAGGCAGAGATCACTTGGTTCTTGGGCTTACCCACTGCAGAGAAGCATACACAGAGGCAGATACGCTTAATATATCATCTTCTCCCCTGGTTCAATTGGAGGTAGTTAACAAACAGTGCTGCTATGTTAAGAAGTAGTGCTTGTCAGACTTACCTCGAAGCCTGCCGGCTCGCTGTATGGCTTGGTTGACAGACTTGAGACAAGCCAGAAGAGCATTGTGGTTGTTTGAGCGGATCTTGTACTCATTGATTAGATCCCGGTTTAGATCATACAGCTCTCTGTAGCGCTTCTTCATAGTTGTCCTACGGTGGAAACGAACAAAGATGTGAGGAAAAGAAGGAAGTTTTTGCAGTTTCATGATAGAAGAACTGACATGAATGAAATGATACTGTAACAGGTTTTATTCTTCTGCGTTAAATCTATGCTGTAGGTATGTCAAGACTGCAAACCCCTGTGCAACCCTACGCCATAACCTATGCCGTTATCTGACGTGCACGTCCCTGGAAATGTAACGCTGCCTCGGTGCAGCGCTTGACTACCGCCATCCTCTCGGTCAGTGCCGTCAGTCCTCTGATCCATTTATGGATTTCTGTTTGCCGCGCTTTTTGAACGCATCAGTGAGAGAATAACAACTATCACCTTAATAAAGGACTCGTATCATTAGTAAATTCCTGAAGCTAGATCACCAAAACTATTAGATATGTTTACCTGTAGGGGAATAAAAACACGAATAAATAAATCAAACTGCTCACAACAAAGAGAGAGAACCCAGGATTTTATTTCTACCATGGCTGCAGTGAATGAAACACACGCCTTTCAGGGCACATACATCCATTCGCTTCCGCTTATCCTTTTAAGGGTTGCTGGAGCCTATCCCAGCTGTCATCAGGCTAACATACAGAGACAGACAACAATTCACACTCACATTCAATTAAGTAAGCCGGAGTACCCGGAGAGAACCCACGCAAACACCAGGAGAACATGCGAACTCTACACAGGTGGTGGAGACGGTGGAATTGAACTCAGGACCTTCTTGCTGTGCAGCAACAGTGCTAACCACCGCGCCACTGTGCTGCACATACAAGTCCAGATAATTCAACAATAATGTAGCAATATGGCTGCAAGTATTACGAAGTAAAATACTGAGATAACTCACATGTCACCCATTAGGCGCGCGTCCTCTGCTTGCACCAGCATGTTTCTAATGTAGTTGGAGTGGTCAGCCATAGCTGCAGTTAGTTTCTGGTGGACAGAATGGAACTCGTCCACCTAGGAAACACATTTAAACGTACAGGTCACCTTAAATTCAGCTGACCTATTTTTGGCCTGTAGTTTAGGAGATAGACTACAGGGACTAAAGTTTTGGTCCACACCTTCTAATCTCAAGAATTTGGACTTTTATTGCTACTGACCCAGGCTGTCCTGAACGTTTGACAGAGAGCAGATGAAACCTGAGCCAAACCTCAGTGAGCGTAGTGTGTAGCTCCTCAAAATATGTGGGGAAGTCCGCTTCTGCTGACAGGTCCTCAATTGCCAGGAAGGAGGCTAATGATTGGATCAGATCTCCTGCTAGGTCAATATCATCAGTTCTTATGGTGATCTGATTGGACACATTACAAATTATTATTGTTCTTAAAATACATATAAACTAATGACAGAGCAAGTCTCTAAGTTCATATAAGAAACAAATGAGTGCTGTGGATATTTTATTGTATTGTATATTTTTCACACAGCAGTGTTGATGTGTACCTGTCCACTGCTGGCCATGCTGAAGGACAACAGCCCCCCACCTCTTAGTGAACTGAAGGTAACATCGGGACTCTCCTCTCCCTCTGGAAGCAGGAAATTCTGATTCAGCCACATCACCACCTACACAAGAACACAATGACACAGAGCCGAGGATTAAACAGGAGACACATTTATAATCATTCAATATACAGCAAGTGTACAAGGAAGGACATTTCACTGCAGCTGGCTCAAAACAGGATAAAAAAAGTGCAACATTAAACATGTATTAACATACGGAGCAGAATTAGATTTTATAAATGCAGATGATCGTGCGACAGCCTACCCTCTGCTGTCGATCGTTGATGCTGAAGGCGACCCTCCCTGTGGGCTGTGCAGCCGACGAGTCGACAGCGAGGTCGTACATGGAGAAACGAGGCAGCTGACGAGTGATTTCAAACACGTGGAACTGAGTGCTAACGAGGACGAAAAGAACAGGATGACGTGAGAATGAGAGCGGCGTTGTTAACTGCATTAGAAAAAGACTCATTACTCGCAGAGCTTACCTAGTTCTCCCTCCAACAAAGGCTTTGATGTGCAGATCCACTGGTATATCCTTTGGGGGCACAATGGGGACTCTGACACAACCAGACAGGCTTTGAGCACTGGGGTGGACAACGTGACTCTCACCCTCAAATATGCCTTCTGCAAAGATGAGCACTGCACGGATAACAGTCTCTGTAAAAGATCAAGGAGAGACTCAGCAACTTATACGCAAACACTCAATAAACGGTGAGACGCGCTAACCAACTCTACCATTTGGTGTTGAAATGCTGAGCTCCACATGAGCCTTCTGGGTCTCTGTAGCAGCTTTCACTGACAGTGCTGTCTGGAGCTGAGTGTTGGCTGGTATGACTCCCATCCCACTGTGTGTCTCTGACACACCCTGAAATAAGAGCAGAGTTTATGACTCCTCACACAGGCTGAGCCCAGAAATTCTTTCAGAACACACAGTTGTGACTACATTCGATCAGAAACGTTGCTTCCACAGATCAGACTTTTTATTAACATGGATAAATCAATAACAAAAACTCTTTAACACAATTACAAACAGCTGCCTCAAAGGTGCATGTTAAACTGTAGTGGCGCCTGTCTGCAAAGCAGTGTGCTCCAGTTCTAGGGTTTTTATAAAGATCTTTCGTTAACGTTTAAGAAGAGCTTTTTAGATTATTGGTACCATAAATGTAAAGCCACTGTGTGCCTGCTGAAATGTAGAACCCACAAACATCACCAGATGCATGCCTCTTAAATCCCCGTCAGTTTATTGTGACTGAATAAATCACCTTGGCATTCTCCTCGTAGTTGCGAAGCTCCAGCAGCAGATTCTGTCTGCGCTGGCTGAGCTCTCGAACAAGGTCCTGCTCGGCACTCGTGTCCATGAGATTCCCTTTTAGGTCTTTACTGGCTGGCAGATAACCACGAACTACAAACACATTGACAAGTATAGCAACATCCTCTTATGAGCTCACAGTGTCAGTCTTTGAAATTATACCTGGCTTGTCCGTGTTCACAGAAAACACACAAGGAAATGTACAAATGTCCATTTTCAACCAGTTCTCACACACAGACTTACCTTCTCCTTCTGTAGAGGTGCAGATGAGTTGTTTCTGTCCATCCAGCCTGTAGTCTCCCTCCACTACTCCAGCCACAGAAGAAGAGAAGTTGTCTTTGAAAATGACCTCACCAGTGCGGTCGCTGCGAGCGTCAATCTGACATAAAAAGCACACCGAATCCTTGCCAGTTGTTGTCCCACAAAATCATTTTGAAAAAATCCCATGTTAAAACAGTAAGAAGTAGTTTGTGGATAACAGTTGTGTACTCACCTTTCCATTGGACCAACCAGTGATGAGCTCCACAACCCCATCGGCATTCAAGTCAAATGCAAAGATGCTCATTGCATGATTCTTGGACTAAGTGAGGAGAAAAGAGCACATTACACAGTAGAGAACTGAATTATTTACATTTAATCCCAGCCAAAACTGTCTTTACTCATCAGGTTCAAACTGCAGGTGAGCAATGCACTACTGTCCCTAAATCTTCATGCTGTGAAAGGTAACACTGAGAGGGTTCCATCGTTCATGGACGTCCTACAAATGACTATTAGTCATGTTACAAGTAGTATTTGTTACTACTACACTAATCCCCGTCAGAGACATTTATACTGGCAGACTTGAGCGGAGAGTCAGTATCATCATGGCACTCTGGACCCCCCAGTAAAGGCTACAGGTCGATCAGGTCAAAGACAAACAGACTCAATAAAGGGTTTTACCCGCACGCTGTCAAACATGCCCCACCTCCACCCTGACTCAAGGTCAACTGTGCTGCTAACATTTATTTACATTTTCACTGTAGTTATAAATAACATTCCTACCTGTATTTATAAAGCAGACTTATTATAGTATAATGCAACCGACATTCCTACCTCTTACTCAATGTGCACCACCAACTGTATATATCTGTGCATCTTTTATTCTAAAGTAACTTTAATGTAACAAATCTACATATTGCTAATGGAGAGATGCCAAACTGCCGTCCATTGTTCTTGTAACAGTGACAATAAAGATCTATCTCATCTAAACCACATTCACAGAACAGATACAGTTTGACATTATCTGGTTATAAATGAATTGAAAAAAACAAGAACATTTGGATTAATTAAATGTTTATTGCAGAATAATCTCAAAGTTTTGAACTTTTAGGAAACATAAAAAGTACAAAAACAAAATGAAAAGAAGGAGAGACGCCAAAGAAATGAAGAACGTATGAAGATGATTACGGTACCTTGATTCTCCAGTAGCGGGCAGCGCGGTCATACACACCGACAGTGCCATTAGCCAGAGCATAACCAAACCTGCTGCCGTGCATATGGCACAAAGATGTTACTGTCTGTTGGAGCAAGACACACAGATAAGAAATTGTACAACACATTAGTGCTACAAGTGCAAAGTGTTTTATTATTGCTTCTTGTGCACAAAGCACATTAAAAACATGTAACACAACATGATCAAGCTAGCAGTTACCAAGCTACGCATTGCACCCTCATTTTACCTCATTCTCAGTCATCTCTGACACAAGTTCATCCTCTTTGAACACTCTGATGTCAAAATCCTCAGACCCCACCAGGAGCTGTGAGTACAACAGCAACAACAGCCAGCTTTATTTATATGGCACCAAATGACAACAACAGTCACCTCAGGGCAGTTTGTATTGTAAGTTAAAGACCCTCCAGTCATATTTGTATGAATTAATTTCATACCTATATTTATAACAGAACTGTAAGATGCTCTGTTACTGAAATTGTAGTGTGTTAAGTGGAAAGCTCCCCGACTACTGGGCAGTCAAGACTTACCTCGTTTTTTCCATCTCCAGTGAAGTCACAGAGCACCAGAGACCTGACATTATCTCCAGTGACCTAAGAAGATGTAGTTTAAGATCAAGTGGAGCACAATTTTTTTTATAAATATGTGAAAAATATGTAAACATTCATGATTTTAGACCAAGAAAACCAGATTTTCTTACCGTCCAAAAGTGGTCATTGCCCTGATAGTCAAAGCCTTGCAAGGCACAGTTCCCTCCAATGATAGCAAGAGGAGAGGGGATGTCCCCAAGTTTCCCCAACGCGATGGCATTAGCTCCATCTGTCACCTGCACACAGAGAAGAAGCACGTTTAAATATAAGCCAGCTTCACATCGTTTTGGGCAAAGCATTTATAATCGAGCCACTTTTCATTTTGTGACTGTTACTATGAAGTAGCGGTGGGGGAAAAAATCGATACTGTGTAGTATGGTGATATTTTGTTTGCTAATAATGTATCGATACAGGGACGGCAGAAATCGATATTTTGTTACAAAAAGGTTTTTGTGCTCTGACTTCAGAGCATGTTGACCTTTTTCTGAGCAAGAATCCTGACATTCCTTCACTGTCCAAATGTGTTTAACTTTTTTTTGGCAGCAATAAACATGACAGTTTACTTATTTTAATTTAAGACATGTTTTATTTTAATTAAGTGTAAAACTTTTTTATTTAATGCAAAATTATATTTTGTTTTAATTTACTTTCAAATTCTTCAGTTGCTGAAGGGGCTGCATAGTTTTCATAAATTGCATAGTGCAGAATAGCTGTAATTGTACCAGATGGTTGCATTCAGTTAAGTTGGACTAGACTGTAATACAAACCGTTTAAGTTTGTCAACAATAAAACTGAAACGAGAGAAAGACTGAGTGCGAGACTTTGATATTAGATAAAATTAATATTGATGAAGTTTACCTTCATGTACAGAATCTGAATATCGCAAAATTTTTTAAAAAATTGCAATAATATCGTATCGTGCGTTAAGTATTGTGATAATATCGTATCGTGGCATGTTTGGTGATTCCCACCTCTACTATGAAGCAGAGATTTTTACTTGTCACAACTGTATAATTAGCTGAGTCAGTCAGGTTGTGGCGTCAGCTGGATTAATCAGTAATTCTGTCACTTTTTAAACCAAATTACATATAAAAAAGCTGAAATCAACAGAACTAATTAAGAATTGTTTGAATCCTGATTTAAATATAGAATAACACAAGTCACAACACCCAGTTCCAATGTCTTGATGCATTCTCAATCATCCAGGAAAGTAAATCTCCAAAAGTTGATTCTGTTCATCTGGACGCAGCGTTTTGTGGGAGAAACGTTTCGTCACTCATCCAGGTGACGTCTTCAGTCTCAGCTGACTGCAGGTCTCCCCAATCTTATAAACAGGACATTTGCATAATGACTGAAACCTCCTGATTCGAGGAGGGGGCCTAAGGGTACATCTGTCACCATCTTACAATGCTGTGATTGCAGCCATTCCCCAACTCTCTGTGAATGGTACTCATGGCCATTGATCAGTGGTTATTGATCAGTGGTTGTTGATCAATGGTCATGAGAATTTGCATAATTAAGATTAAGGAACTGACCTCCCAGCCCATTGTTCCTTCAGTGGGCTGGTTTCAGTCATTATGCAAATGTCCTGTTTATGAGATTGACACCTGCAGTCAGCTGAGACTGAAGAAGTCGCCTGGATGAGTGACGAAACGTTTCTCCCACAAAACGCTGCGTCCAGATGAACAGAATCAACTTTTGGAGACCCAGTTCCAATATTTTTCCTGACTTTACTCACCTCTCTGTAAAATATGTCAGCATTGTCATGGACATCATAAGCCAACAGGTTTGTCTGGGATCCCACCAACAGTGTGTCCCCAGTAGTATTTGGTCCCAGTCTTCCTGCAGCCAAACAGGTGACTGCCTGATTGATGTTGAGCAGAGAAATGTCAGAGTCTTGGGCACTCTGGCTCAGTCGGTGAGCCACAGGTCTCTGGCCACGGGTGTGGGGGTTGTGAATGAAAACCTTTTAATGAGAAAGACAACAAGAGAGTAGGGAACTGCCAAATGCTCCAGAGAGTCAGCAGTTCTTTTCCACACAGAGCCAGATAAGTTTGGGTAAATGAAATCATCATTTGAAAACTGCATTTTGTATTTACTGAGGTTCTAATTGTCTAACATTAAAATTAGCTATTAGCGTGAACCAGGTAACTGTGACAAGTACGATCAAAAAAGAAATCACGAAGAGGGCAAATACTTGGCTGTTTTCACTCTCATCGGGTCACAAAAACATGATAGTAATTTTCCTACAGCATGGATGATATTTATCACATAACTGTGAGGATTTTGCAAACATTTATTTCCCTCACCTTTCCAGCCTGCGTGGCGGCAGTAAGGCATGGATGAACCCCATCAAACTGCCCAATAGTCACCATGCGAGGGTTAATCTTGTGGTTCAGCTTCAGAGTGAATATGGGGACCAGCATGATGCTTACTCTGGTCTTAATATAGAGATGAGAACTTACTGAGAATCAAATATCTCACACACAAGACGAGAAGGTTGCCTAAAAATAAGCAAAAGGTGATGAGTAACTTTGCCACACTAATGTAATTACAGGCTTTAGCTCAGCCAGCCACAGGCGACTTCCGTTGCCTAGCAACAAGGAGTCGCAAGCTAAAGCTTTTCATCTGGCTAATCTCCCCGTCGTTTGCTCCAGAAGAATGGCATTTAACCAACCATAAGACACCACACCCGACACCTTCACACGTCGTAAGCCCTGCATAAACACCAAGTACGGCATGGTGCTTTCTGCTGAAAGAAATATTGGACTTAAACGCATGGAAAGCTAGCACAACTAGCTGACATTAACGTCGATGTCTTGGAACTCGCAGGAAACAAGTCCAAACTACTGACGGCCCAACAACAAAAGACATCACTCATTTGTGACAAACGTACCAGGCCCACGCGTTAGCAGCAAAACTTCGATTTTTGTTCCAAAGAATCCAGTCGCAAATGAGCTACCTGGATAAAATGATAACACGGCCACAGGAAGTCGACTAGCTGCCAACATCCGGTCTGCTGTTTTCAAAATAAATTACACAACTCAGAGTTGCAGTGGGCTAATGTTGCTATACATGGAAGAAAAATGCATTTCTTCCTCTTCTTTCAACAGATCACCTTCCTTCATCTTAACCTCTTCCTAATATTGTGTCACCTCAACCCACTTCATGTCCTTCTTCAATATATCCACGAACCTGCTTTGCTATCTTCCTCTATTCCTTCAGTTTGGGAGCTCCATCTTCAAGATCCTTGTGCAGAGGCGGGACTGTGGATGTATTGGACCTCTAATATACTCATTTTTAATCTTGTCTTGTCACTCCCACTCATAATCTTACTATCTCAATTCTGCCACCTCCAACTCATCCGCCTGTCTTTTTTCATATTTCTACTGCCACATATCACAACAAGTCTCACTACCATCTTGCAAACGGTCTATTTCACTACTGTTACCAATCACCCCTGACGCTCATCTTAACACACTCTACCTGCCTCACACACGTGTGTGTTCTGTTTCGTTTCTACTGACTTTGATTCCACGGCACACCTCTACCCCTCCAGACTATCACTACAGATAACAATGTTGTCTGTGAACATCATGGTCCACAGAGACTTCTGCCTAACCTCTTCTACCAGCCTGTCAGTCAAAACTATCTCATCACCTGTCCAAATGGGGATCAGATCAGAATTCTGTGCTCCTAAGGACTACCACATGATCGGCCCACGGTGTCTCTACGTTTATTTTATTAGTAGTTTAAAAAATAAAATAAAATCCCACCACCACCAACAACAACAACAACAACAACAACAGGCGTTTTAGTAAATAAATAAATACATTCTGACAACTAAGGATTCAATTCAGTGGGACAATCTCAGATTTTTCATTGAAAAGGTGTAGGCGGAAACTTAAGCTTGTTACATCTGCACTTTTTACATACATAATATCATAAATGAATTACACTAACACACGTAAAACAAAACACAACCATGAAAAAACATCTATAATAACTTTGCCACTTGGTTTTTGAACTTTAAAAATTGAAGAAAAACTTAATAACTTAACTCCTCATCAAATTTTCCACTCAAAATTTGTAAGCAATATACATATTTTTTAACCACTTACTTCTAAATTTCTATTTTCTAAATTTCTAATTTAGAAGTACTGATAAGTTCTGTGTGGTTAGAGAATAATTAAATATGTTAAATAACTCTCTTCACAGTCACAAAAGTCAAGTCCAACTGCATGAGAAAAGTAATGATTGCTGTTGTTGTGTGTTTTCATAAAGTGATTATCAACAGTCTGTCTTTGTAAAAAAGAAAAAGAAAGAAGAAAAAGTAAGGGCTCGTCCGGGATTTGAACCCGGGACCTCTCGCACCCAAAGCGAGAATCATACCCCTAGACCAACGAGCCAGTTGAGAACCACACCTGCACCTGGAATTTTTAACTATAAAGACGTGCTGTTGAATTCTTCAAAACTTGTGATGTGGCACTTTGGCCTCGTCATTTTAATCCGGTCAAACATTACCCTCTGGTGGTGGACAACAGTATAGCTTCAACTTGTTCCAATCCCGTCCAACCATCCAGTTCGGGGGGGGGGGGGGGGGGTGGGCACGTGAAACAGAGTCAGAGTCATCCGGTCGTTAAGTCTGACGTCACTAGCCGTGTCTGGGCCTAAACTCCGCTGCAGGTCCATATATCAAACGATCACTGTGGCATTACTGAGAGTTGAAAAACTGCCTAAAGTCTTTCATCTTTAATAAAATGATCAGCGTTCTGCTCTACCAGGTGTAACAACTGAGTTTAACATCCAGGCATCCATGAAAACGGAATTTATGACATTTAACGGAGTTAGAAGTTAGCAGGGAGTTAGCTCGCTAGCTTCTATCTAAATACAATATAGCATGTCCTGACTGCGGGGTTTTGGAAACAAATTAAAACGTATAGCTCTAATTAGACTAATTAGTTTTGATAAAATGAAAGATAAATATTCATTAGAAACACAGGATTTTTATAGATATCTACAGATGAGGCATTTTGTCAATAAAAAGCTAAAAGCTAAGGCTGGATTAAGTAAACAGCTGCTAGACGTATTTAAAAGGGCAGTTCAAATAAAAATAGAGGTATTATAGGTGACCTCTATAAAGGATTAACAAATATGAAATTACACTCAACCTTATATAGCAAAGCAAATTGGGAAATGGAGGGAGGAATAAAGGAGGAAGAATGGACAACAATATGGGCATATCAATGGAAATGTAGCAGCTCACAGAGCTGGAGGGAATTTGGGTGGAAAAGCCGGATAAGATATTTTATTACACCTCACCAAAAATCTCACTATGAAGGTAAGCCTCCCGCTTGCTGGAGAAATTGTGGAAATACAAATGCAAATCACTATCATATTTTCTGGGACTGTCATGTTATTAAAACTTGTTGGAAGGGAATACATGCAGCAATACAAGAGACATTTGGAAGATATTTACCTTTGGAAAGTAAAACTATGTTTTTGGACTTATGCCAGAAGGATGGACAAAGAACAATAAATACTTGTTTAATATTTTACTGGCAGCAGGCAAAAAAGCCATCACAAAAAAATGGCTTTCTTCAGAGAGCCCAACTATGAACATGTGGATGAACATCACAATGGGCATTTACAGAATGGAGAAAATGACAGCAGATGTGAACTACAAGAGGGACCTGTTTGTATCACGATGGAAGAAATGGATAGACTACATTAAAAAACGCAGGCCAGTTTTTGCTTTTGCTTTAGATTTTGACTTTGTTAACTACTAGAAGACTAGACGAAATATTAGTTACATTAATGGAAACAAAAACACACTCCCTACATTTATTTATTTATTTTTCTTTCCTTTTTCCTTATGTATTTTTTATTTATTTATTGTTTCCTGTTTTGCTTCTTTTTCTTTTCTTTTCTTTCTCTTCTTCTTCTTTCATTCTTATTTTAGTTGTTTAAATATAGGGAAAAAAATATATATATGTACTGAAAAATTGCTGAAGTTGATGGTATTGTATAGTGATTCCAAAATGTCAATTAAATAAAAATAAAAAAAACCATACAGCTCTGCTATCACTTCCAACATAAATGAAGACAGAAAACTAAACAGCAGTGACGTTTGTAGGGTTACTGAAGTTTGGCTAGCTGCTATATAATGATGTGCTACATGACCGCTAGCGACACAGCTATGTTAGCATAATATAAACAAGCTAACTTTTTTCCACTCGATAAAAGTTAACTTGTTGTGGTCAGAAACAAATGTAATCGCATGGCAGGATGCTGTAAAAGGACCAAACTTCAGCCAGGAGAACAACCCCCCCCCCCCCCTGTCCCCTTCTGGCTGCCTCTGCCTCAATTTTATCCCACAACTTAGACATTCACATTACTCACACTCTCATTACACATACATATAGGATCTTGGGGGTGGGCACGATACACGGAATCCAAAGTACCATCAGGGTGTACACCCCACCCCTGGTGTCGTTGCCCACCTCTCAAGGTTAAATACACGTAGACATTGAGGGCTAGCAGGAGGGACCATGCGCTTACCTGCTGCTCTCTGGCAGGTAGCTCCATGCCCTCCTGGGTTTTAAATGCACCTTAGAACACACATGCATCAACATTACAATGAGCGGGTGGAGGGAGGTTTGGAGTCTTCTCCCACCCCCATTCTCTGCGACCTGCTGGAGCGGGGGGGCTAGGAGGAGGAGTTGGCCGTCCGACTGCGGTCTGGAGTGTGGGGCCTCCCTGCTGCTGCGGAGTCGGGGCGGTCTGCCTCCCCCCACCGCAGGGAAAAGGGTAACACCACCTGGGTCTGGGTGCAGTTCCCCCCTCCAGGGGCAAGGGTACCTAGACCCGGTTTGTAGAGTACGCTTGGGGAGTGTGATCGTGTGTACAACGTCTCTTTATGTCTGTCTCCACGTTGGTTGAGTGTGGAGTAAGTGCATATGAGAGCATGAGGGTGGGAATGGATGTTTGTATCTGTGTGTGCCTGTATGTCTGTGTCTATATGTCAGGTTGGGTATCAGACGCCACCTCTCTGGGGACATCTTAGGCCCTCCAAGGTTTGGAGGCCTATCTCCCCCTACCACCACTTCCCCTGCCAGTGGCAGACCCCCTCAGACATCGGTGCGTTGGTGGTTCTTTGTGTCCGGGGATGGGCGTCCGGGTACACACCGGCTCACTCCTTGGCGGCCGCTTATCGGGGCCTGGAGCCTGGGGCTTGCTCGGGCCACTTCGGAGGTGGGGTGCCCCCGGCCTCTCGGCCTGGGGCTCGGTCACTCAGGCGCGGCTGGCTGCCGGCGGAGCTCACGGGCGCGTCACTGCAACCCCCCTGGCTTCTGCTCCGCGGCTGCTGAGTGAGCCCTCATCTGGGACTCTCCTCAGCTCTTTCCGGGACAGTGGCGCAGCTGCCCCTCTGTTGGTCTTCCTTGGTCTCTTGTGTTCTGGGGGCCTCTGGATGTCTGGAGTTTTGATCTCCTCCATACCTGCTTCATGCCCTGGAGGACGGGGCTGTGGCCCCCCCACACCCTCTAGCAGATCATTACATGAAGGAACCTTTTAAAAAAACAAAAAACAAGCACGTCCATGCTCACAGGTGTACACACGGGTGATCACACCCACAAACTACACCCTTTTTGGCTCCTACCTCAAAGCACACTGTGTTCTGTTGATCTTATGTGCTGCACAATAATGTTTAATATTTAGTATTTACTGTCATGTTCCCATATATCATTGTGATGTTGTTTATTCTATTACTCTTGTTCTCTTCTGCTTGTTTTCTTTTTTCTTTCTCAGCAGGTGATCCAGGTGATTGATATATGCATTTTTTTTTTCTCTGCCCATTCTGTTGGTTTTTGTCTTTTGCCCTTCTCCCCCGTCCCTCTTCTCAGCTGTTTCTCTTTCCCTCTTTCTTTCTCCCCTTCTTTCCCCCAGTCAAGTCTGTCCCGTATTCAGTAAGTGAAAATAAAATAAACAATAAAAGGTGAATCAAATGGACCATTACGGCAAGGCTGGGATGGTCAGTTTGGTAAAGTAAATCCGTTGGGCATCTTTCTTTGCCTTTAGACAACAATTCTGATGCAAAAGAGCCAAACGGGACAGGCAAAAAAAAAAAAAAAAAAAGGAGAACAACTGAGATAATCCATCCACAATACGAGGTTAGTCATTCATATACTGCTGCATGGGCTGGGCTGTAGTTACATCCTAAGGTTTTAAAAACTGAGTTTAAATAAATGATTAGCGGTAATAAAAGCCGAGGGAGGTCAACAGTGATCACTGACTGTTTTAGGAGCTTTTTGAGATCAAATAGAAGAAAATACAAAACATTAAACATGTTAACAACACAAAAGCCATATTAAACGCAGACTACTTTAGGCCCGGAAGTAGGATTCATCACTTAACGACCGGATAGCTGGACTGGCCATAGGCGCTAGTGATGGGATTTCCGGCTCTTTTTAGAGAACCGGCTCTTTCTGAATGAGTTGAAGTTATGAACTGTTTCTGAGAGACAAATAACACCAGGATCCTTTTCTATGTAGCTGACAGCTGGTAACTGTGCAGGGGCGGATCTAGCAAAGTTTTTGCCAGGGGGGCAGGTAGGGCATTAACAGGAAAAGGGGGCACAAAGACATACTTTTCTTTCTTATTCTCATTTAAAACGTTTCACTTTTATTAAATAATCATCTGAATCTTGCAACCAAAGTTTTTATCTGACATACAATGTATATAAATCATACATATACCAACAAGACAGTGTACATCACTGTCACAACAGCGTCCGTTTTCATTCAAAGGCTTTATGGCTTTTCCTATAATACCTGGTCTCTAGTCAAAATGCCCGGGCCCATTTTTTGTCCCAGTCCAGCCCTGGTCAAAGTAACAGGTAACAATTTAGAAACACCAGCTGACCTAACACCACAAATTTAAACTTAATAGCATTTTAATATATTTGCAAAAGATGCTCACTGCAAATGTATTCTAGTTAAACTGTTGCACCGACACAAATGGTCTACTATATCAGCAATCATATCAATAGTCCAATGAATCACAACAGAAAAGTTTTGACCTCTGAACTTTGGCTTCATAGAGACCCACTGTTGGGCTTCTAAATTTGTGATATATGATACTCTGGCCTCAGCACTTCATCCAGTCCCCTACCACCCCCTGTTGGTGGACAACATTATAGCTTCAACTTCTCCAATGTTTCTATACCACAGAATTATAAACATTCTTAATAAATCAATCAATAAATAAATGGAAACAAAACTTAGGTTTTGGTAGATTTGTCACACTTAAATGTCAATAAAATTCTAATAATAGCCAAAGAAAACCGAATGAACTACAAAATGCTTTTAAAAAAATATGATTTGAGTGAAACAGCAAAGAAACAAGGTCAGTGACGTCTGTCAGTCTCCAAAGAGCTAACGGTGCGTTCACACCGAACGCGATAGACGCGACCAGAGTGTCAGGTTTACATGTAAAGTCAATGGAGAAGCGTAATGAAGCGCGACTGGGGTTCCCACGAAAACGTGGTGGTCGCGTGTCCTAGTAGCGCAACTGACGCGTTTAACGCGCGAATAAAAATACACACGTCAGTTTGTGTGTTGCATTTTGTGCATTCGCGCATATCGTGTCAACCGCTCGAGTTGGAAAAATCTGAACTCCAGCGTGAAGTCGCGCCGCGACAACCAATCAGGAGCCTGGTGACGTGGCTCTGACCTAGGTCAAAGGGGCAGGTCCAGCCAAAGCCCTTCATTCTTCATTCAATATGTGCTGCACCCACAGCTATGTAATTGTAGCATCAGATGTACCGCAGCACTGATAACTTTTTACTCGCCCCTTGTGATCACTTGGCCATCCTGGTGTCCCTGAAGAGGCCACACCAGTCTCCAACGGAGCATTTCCTCCTCAGCCTTGTTCCTGCTCTGGAGAGCATGCCGCCTCAGATACGAGTATTAGTGAAATTTCAAATTTAGAAATTAGTTTTTGAAAACAGCTAAGCTGTGTTAAATTTGGAAACATTGGACCCGAGCGATCAGTAGTTTTCTGATGAGGCAGCAGCTCTGCAGGGCAGAAACAATGTTCGTAGTTTTCTCCTCCTTCTCCCTGAAGCTCTAACACTTTAAGCTGGGTCCTTTTTATTCCTGTCTCTCTGTAAATACTTATATTTGATATATTTATGTTTAATGTGTTTCTGTTTGAGAATTTTAATATTATTTCAAATAAAAAATTTTAATGACTAATGTCTCAGTTCAACTACACAGCAAATATTGGCACACAGCTTGAAACATGTAGAATTTATCTCATGTTATACTAATGAAAAAATATACTGCTATATAGGAACATAGTGAAGACCAATTATTTAAAAGAATAAAGAGAGGTTAGTTTATTTTGGAGTCAACCTCCATTTATTAAGAATATTTAAAAACAGGCAGGAACGCTCTTCAGAGGTTTGTGGGTGGCTCAGAGCCGTTGTGGGGAAGTTGCTGGGACTTCAAACGGGCTTCTTTTGGCTGCCAAGACGCTGCCCCCTCCACCGAGAAGTGGGCCCTGAACCTCTCCCTCACCAGGACGGCCTCTCTGGAGGAGTTGTTGGCTGCTACACGACCCAGGCCTGTTTTGAAAAATTAACCTGTGATAAGACAGCATATCAAGATATATTATCATATAACTAAAGATGAACTGTTCACAGTTTTATCTAGCTCTCAGTTTTAAGAAAGGCTGGTGACCCCTGCTATAGAGTCTGACAGCTGCAGGGATTATATACAAATATTCAACTGAATCTATACCAGAATTAAACCAGGTCTAAATAAAAAAAGGACTTTATAAGATAGACCTGAGTATCACTAGCAATCAGAGGTGGAAAGAGTACTCACTCAAGTACAAGTACTGTTACACTGGTTAAGTTGTACTCAATTACAAGTAAAAGTACTGGTGTTAAAAAAATACTTGAGTAAAAGTACAAAGTACTCTTCTCAAAAACTACTGTAAGTATTAATAACTTTTTAACAGACTGATGTTTTATTCTGTCGTCAACAGCAGGCATTCGACTCGATTCACCAGTATAAATATTTATGTTCAAAGCACATTTCTCAGATGAACAAGGTATAGAAAGGTAACTTGTTTTGTAAATAAATGTAGATAT
This sequence comes from Aulonocara sp. 'chitande type north' Nkhata Bay, assembly GCF_057382095.1. NCBI lineage: Eukaryota > Metazoa > Chordata > Actinopteri > Cichliformes > Cichlidae > Aulonocara > Aulonocara sp. 'chitande type north' Nkhata Bay. The sequence goes on along the minus strand of NC_141350.1, from coordinate 1,266,962 downwards.
AAAAGGAGGAATTTTGTTTGTTAAAACAATGACAAAAATGTTTCTGAACATGTGTAGAACCATTTAAACTTTTCCCCATACACTGAACAACAGGCAGGAGTGTCTTAAAGTCTTAGCGTTTCTGTCACACTTTACTTTCTGAACCTTTTGTTCAGTTTCAGCAAGAGCTGGTTTTCTAAATTAACAGAGGCAATCCGACTTCGTTTGGCTGTGAAGAGTAGACCAGCACAGCTAAAAAGTCGTTCACACGCAGCAGAAGCAGGCAGAGCTGTGTTCAGTTTAAGAGAGAGGTTTTTGATGGCTGAGGAGTGCAGCAGCTCCATGGTGTCTGTGGCACAAGCAAGATAACCATCAAGCTCAGCTGCACTTTGGTCTGGAGAAGAATTCATCTTCATCAGATGACTCTTTGCTGATCCTCACTCTCATGCTCTGTCGTTTCAAGATGTTGTTTGATGCATGTCAAGGCTGTAATTGCAAGTAGATAACACAATTTTGTTATTTAAATTTCAGTGATTATTCCTGAACACAAATTTAAAATCGGCAAATTCTCAAAAAGGATTGTTTAGTATTCAGGACAGACCATCAATAACTTACAATGTATTAGGTGAAATACTCACTTAAGCATGTGTTCAAATGTAAAAATACACAAAAATGGGATCACATGAATCCTTACCAGCCTCTGTTACATCTGCTCTGTCAGTCCAGGAAGTCTTGAACTTGGGTAAGAGGACTGCAGCTGCAGCCAACTCTGGATCCTCCATCATCGCTCCAAAACGCTTTTGAAGGCCATTTTGCAGGGCTCTGATGAGTGGCACGCATGTCGTGCTTGATGTCTCCAGCCTGCTAAGTTTGGACAGTAGTTGTTGGATTACTGGCAGGAGCCATCCCATAAAGGAAGTGGACTCAGACTGAAGGATGTTTGCAGCTTTCACCAGTGGCTTCATGGTGGTACAGTACTCCCTAAGGAATGCAACTTCTGCAGGACTCAACCTGTAAGACACAACAACAAAACCCACCATGACTATAATAGGGATCTTCTGATTTAATATTAAGAGTCTGCTCACGTTTTTAACCATCCATTAAGGAAAATTCACAAAATTTGCAACCATATTGGTAGGTGTCCAATTTTACTCACATTTTCACCTTGAACTCACAAATGCTCCTGATGGCATCTTCCTCCTTCTCATCAATGATGCGCATTATCCTGTCAATGGCAAGGTAGGTTGAATTCCACCGTGTTGCATTGGGACGAATGATCTGTAGCTCACACTTGTCCTCTACCACTTCATTAGCCAAATGAGATCGGCCAGTTTTGTTCCAAATGGCCTGGCATTTTGCAAAGGTTGCACGGGAGAGCCTCTTGTAGGTTTCATTCATGCTCTCTGTTAGGGCAGCGTCAGATGTTGCCACAAGGTTTAGCAGGTGACATGCACATCGCTGATGAGGCGGGAGTTGATACTCCAAACCAGAGTCTTCATCAAGAATTGCACTTGCCTCATGGTAGTCAATATGGTCAGTCAGGTCAAGAGTTTCTGGGTCTGCTTCATCTTCAGCTTCATCTGCATCATTTTGTGCCCCAAACACGTGGAAGGCCTTGACAGAGTTGGATCCATTATCAGTTGTGGTTCTTACAACTTTGCCTCTAATCTTGTATTGGCAATGGATACCATCAAGCGCACCAGCAAGCAAGTCAAATGTGTGAGACCCTCTCAATCTTTTGCATGCTGATGCTGCAGACTCTTCCTCTATCCAATGGCATGTGACTCCAAGGTAACTTTTCTGATGAGCTGACCAACAATCAGTAGTGGTAGCAACAAATTTGACTTTATCGAATGCTGCAACCAAAGTCATCTTCATGTGATCAGCAGCTTCACAGATTCTGGCACGGACAGTGGGTCTGGAGATGACTTGAGGTTGTAATGTGGTAACCAATTCTTTGAAAGATGGCTGTTCTACCACTGCAAATGGCTGTAGACCCTCACATATGAAATTGATGACAAGCTGTCAACAGTTACTTGTGGAACATGTTTGTTTGCAGCTCTCAACATCAGGTCTGGTAACTTGGCTTGCGTATTTGCTGAGAGCTTGTTTGGTGTGGCTGTGGTCTTTCGCTGATGAGATGTTGATGCCACAGTGATATTGCACTGCTCAATCTTCGATGGATGTTTCCTCTGTAGAGATAAATATTATCATACGTCAGGTTCATACATTACTTCATAACCTCACTGTGATTAAAAATAAAGGAAAACACATTTTTAAAACATCATTCAACTAGAGTCGGGGTGGGCAACTCCAGGCCTCAAGGGCCGTTGTCCCTGCAGGTTTTAGATGTGTCCGTGATCCAACACAGCTGATTCAAATGGCTAAATCACCTCCTCAACATGTCTTGTAGTCTTCAGAGGCCTGGTAATGAACTAATCATTTGATTCAGGTGTGTTGAGCCAGGGTGAGATCTAAAACCTGCAGGACACCGGCCCTGTGGATTCTTTCTTTATAACTTCAGGTCATTCAGGTAAACTAGTTATGTTATGTGCAACGCTGTCATGTGCCACTCTGGTTTTATGTTTCAAATTCATGTAAGACATCCAGAGTACTCTGATGACATTGACAAGGACATCTCCAGTTTACATGGGAAACTATTATTTCGTGTTCTTGAGATTACTTATTTACATCACTTTTCACAAAACGTACATACAGGTCTGATTCAAAACTGCATTTCTATTTTTTTAATGCATGTTGAAAGGGCAAAAATATTCCTGAGATACTGTTAACATTATTAAATTTGAAGGTTATTATACAGTGGTATTACTTTAAACTGAGTAAGACGGTATTTTGATAAAAGTTAAGGTCTCCGTTTGTTTCAGAAAAAGCATACTGTCATTTATTTGCTTTTATTATTTATTTATATGCCCTCCGCGGACCATCTCTGCACTGCGATGGTGATTAGTGGCTCCCTGCACACTAAGGGCTGCACACAGGGACAAGACGCACTCGGTTACGATCGGATCTTCCCTGGGCAGGGGGAGGTGATGAACTGTATGCCACTTTTTCATTGGCATACATTAAGTACAATGTTTTATTGCCTACGGTGGGGCAGGTCACATACTGGGTGAAGGTGGGCAGTGTGGAGTCCAGCGAGACATGATTAAAGTCCCCTGATATTAGAAGAAGAGCTCTCGGAGATTGCGTTTGCAGTCTGCGGACCACAGAGAGTCACAGGCTGCCTCCACGGATGCTAACGGCTAATAGCTCAATGTCTCTGCTGCAGAGTTGTTCTTTTCACAGCGATGTGCCCAGGGATACCACAACAAACACTGCCAGTCCCCCTCCTTTCCTCTCACCGCTGTCTCTCGTCTTGTCTGCCCGCAGCTGGAAGCCGGGCAGCCTACTCACAGAGGGAGTACCGGGCAGTGCCGGGATACTGCCACTGTGACCGGGTTAGCGTCATTAGCTCCTCAATCATATCAGGGAGCGATCTCACATTTACAGTGATTACAGGAAGGAGAGATGGTGTGTAAGGTGTCCTTCTCGGGAGACATCACCCCCGTCTCTTCCCTCACCGGGGTTGTCGGGTCTGTCTGCCGGTAGCGCAGCTGCAGGGCGCAGCACTAACAGCTGATCCCTAACGTAAACAAAGGAGCCATGCGCCGAGTGTCCAAATACGGGTGAAAAAAGAGGAGACAAAAGAAGAGAAGAGTCAACATAACTAGCACAAAGCGGTAATGCATGATGGCAGAATCTGATTGCTAAGACATAAGTTAAAGGTTAAGAGAAGTAAAGAGGAAAATAAGAAAGAAGCTCAGAAATGAGCAGAGCTGCCATAACAGGTAACACAGTTAAGGTTTCAGAAAAAGTATTCTGTCGTTTGTTTGCTTGATCATGCTTTAAACACATCAAAATGCATAGTGGGATTATAATACAAGTGAATACTGTGACAAGCACTGGTATTGAATAGGCAATCACTTAGCAGCAAGGTGAATCGGTGATGCATTAGTGTGGTCTGCACTTCCTCTTCTTTGATTGGGTGAAATGAGTTGAAAGTAATTGGATGAGGGAACCATGGGGAGTGCTCTGCATAATTTCAATAAAACGCCGTTTTTATGCATCTTTGAACGGTGTTTTCTGCCGAGTGACGTAAAAAGCGGCGTTCAAAGATAGACGAAAACACAGTTTTTTCCGCCACTTGGATGGTGCATTCAAGGCGCCATGTGAGTGGCGGAAAAAACGGAGTTCTGTCTGGACAAACGCTGGGTTTTTTGCGTTTTAAATAATTAAACTGCGTTTTTTTACGCCATTTCTTAACCAAACGGGTTAGAAAAGGGGCGATATTTGGCACTAATGGCTTGCCATACCTGATGGACCCAGGTACGGCGAGGACGTCCTTTACGCCGCTGATCTGCTCTCCACAGTAAATAGAGAAGGGAGACTCTCTCTTCAAACGCTAGATTGACAGCTGCCATCTTGCAAACATACCGTCTGGCACTACTTCCTCCCACATTTCTGCTTCACGCGTGATCAATTCGCGTTGGATGTGCGTCAAGGTGCGAATGTGCACACGACCAGCTAGGGGCGTCTGGCGCGTTTTGGTTGTGTCTATCGTGTTCGGTGTGAATGCACCGTAAGAAACAATTTCAAAGGCTTTGGGACTCCACTGGTACCAAATGCACAAACCTTTGAACAGTTTGAACAGTTGCTATTTGAAACAGCCCGTTCTCCCCCTGTACTGTGCACAATACTATACAGGGCCCCAAAATACAGTACGGACTTTATAAAGGAATTTCTGACTGAAGTCACGATAAAATGTGACTCCTTTCTTATTGTCACGGATTTTAATATTCATGTGAGCTGTCCAGAAAAGCCCATGGTTAAAGACTTTTTCAATCTTACTGATTCTTTTAATTTAGTTTGATGTGTGTCTGCACCCACACAAAGGTGTGGCCACACTCTCGATCTGGTTTTAGCGCACACATTGCCTGTTTTTAATCTGAAAGTCTCTGACCCTGTTTTCTGTCCCTGTTGTTAAATTCTTTCACAGCACCACGGTTCTCCACCTACTATAATCAATTCTCCATTCCTGAGACACTCAAACGTAGAGGAACTCAGTTCTAGGTTTCATACCACTTGTCAGACTGCCTTGGATATTGTTGCCCTTCTAAAAATCAGGCATGTTAAGACAAAGCTTGAACCCCGGTTGAACGATGAAGCCCGCGCTGCGAGGCGTGAATGTCGTAGGGCTGAGCGGAGATGGAAAAAAGATAACTTACAGGTCTCTTTGCAAAATGAGAGCGCTGGGCCTTATATAAGTTCACAGTAAAAGAAGCAAAGCGGAAATACTTCGCTAACATTATTTTGATAAATTATCGGAAACCACATATATTGTTTAAGTCAATTGAGACCATTTTAATCACTTTTCAGTTTTGAGCCTTCACATGAAATGTGTGAAAAGTTTCTGCACTTCTTTATAAACAAGGTAGCTTCGGCTAGGGCGCAGATTATTTTGCCCACATCTGACGCCTCTGATCCTCCAATTTGCTCGGCTGTCTTTCAACAGTTTGAGTCGGTTACTCTTGCTCAGCTACAGGAGGTGGTGGATCATCTAAAGCCTGTAGGCTCGCCCTACGATGCCACCCCTCCCCGTTTTCTGAAGGAAGTGGTTTTCTACCACAGGTTCAACTGTTTTAACCATTTTAAATAGCAGCCTTACCTCAGGTGTGGTTCCAAAGAATTTCAAAGATACAATTGTGCAACCACTTCTTAAGAAACCTGGGCTAGATACAAATCCGGTTTTGAAAACTTTAGACCAATATCTAAGCTGCCCTTTTTATCTAAAGTCTTGGAAAAAGTAGCAAGTAACCAATTGATCCTGTACTTGAATGCACAAAATGTTCAGGAGATTTTCCAGTCTGGTTTTAAAGCAATGCATAGCACTGAATCATCACTCTTAAGAACTTTTAATGATATATTTTTATCATGTGATTCTGGTGAAAGTGTCATTCGTATTTTACACGATTTAACTGCTGCATTTGACACTGTAGACCATGAAATTTTAATCTCGTGTTTGGAGCAGTGTCGGTATAACAGGTGTGGCTCTGAAATGGTTCAGGTCTTACTTAACAGATCGATCCTTGTCAGTTCGCCTAGGAAAGTGCTCCGCTGTCTCATGGAGTACCACAGGGTTCCATTCTGGGCCCTATCCTGCTTTCGCTTTATTTACTTCCCTTGGGCTCAGTTTTTAGGAGACACAGAATATATTTTCACTGGTATGCAGATGACTGCCAGATTTATGTTCCAGAAAAGCCAGATCGGGTCGGTTGTAACCAATGTTCCCTCTAATGTTTCACGTGTCTGAGTGAACACACAAACTCTCTGAGCGTCCCTTGGACCACTGTGAGCGACAGCAGACGTGTGCACTGTGGTCACGCCAGCATCCAATCCATCCAAGTTACATGTTTATTAAAATAATCAAATTACAGCATTTATGTTAGACTACTTTTAATTAACTGCTTCAGCCCACTTACAATGAAAATTAAAAATAAAATCTTGTTCATGACCTGTAGTATGTTAACACTATTAGAAGTAAAAATAACTTGAACTCCAATTGTTGCAACTTTCATACATAAATAAAGCCGCGGCCGGCTGAGTTGGTTGTGTCCCTGTGACGCGCCTCCAATAATCCATAATGAGTCGTACTTGTACTTTGCACATTTATTTTAGGAACAAAACAAAAACAAGCGTTTGCGCTTTCAATCAATTTACAAATAGCGCATGGATTACAAGGTGTGCCAAAAAATGACGGTCAACAGAAAAGTTTGCCCACAAACCACTCACCCAACACACCTGCCGCGAACACCGAGATCAGGTACAGTAAATAGACTGTGACCACACCCACATGCTATCTCCTGAGATGCAGGTAAAGCTATACACCTGTGCCACCATAACAAATAAACAAAACATAAACATTGACTTTGGCTCTTACACCAATTTTGAAAACAAAACTTTCTTTTTTTATTTGTTATACAGGGAGTGCAGAATTATTAGGCAAATGAGTATTTTGTCCACATCATCCTCTTCATGCATGTTGTCTTACTCCAAGCTGTATAGGCTCGAAAGCCTACTACCAATTAAGCATATTAGGTGATGTGCATCTCTGTAATGAGAAGGGGTGTGGTCTAATGACATCAACACCCTATATCAGCTGTGCATAATTATTAGGCAACGTCCTTTCCTTTGGCAAAATGGGTCAAAAGAAGGACTTGACAGGCTCAGAAAAGTCAAAAACAGTGAGATATCTTGCAGAGGGATGCAGCAGTCTCAAAATTGCAAAGCTTCTGAAGCGTGATCATCGAACAATCAAGCGTTTCATTCAAAATAGTCAACAGGGTCGCAAGAAGCGTGTGGAAAAACCAAGGCGCAAAATAACTGCCCATGAACTGAGAAAAGTCAAGCGTGCAGCTGCCAAGATGCCACTTGCCACCAGTTTGGCCATATTTCAGAGCTGCAACATCACTGGAGTGCCCAAAAGCACAAGGTGTGCAATACTCAGAGACATGGCCAAGGTAAGAAAGGCTGAAAGACGACCACCACTGAACAAGACACACAAGCTGAAACGTCAAGACTGGGCCAAGAAATATCTCAAGACTGGTTTTTCTAAGGTTTTATGGACTGATGAAATGAGAGTGAGTCTTGATGGGCCAGATGGATGGGCCCGTGGCTGGATTGGTAAAGGGCAGAGAGCTCCAGTCCCACTCAGACGCCAGCAAGGTGGAGGTGGAGTACTGGTTTGGGCTGGTATCATCAAAGATGAGCTTGTGGGGCCTTTTCGGGTTGAGGATGGAGTCAAGCTCAACTCCCAGTCCTACTGCCAGTTTCTGGAAGACACCTTCTTCAAGCAGTGGTACAGGAAGAAGTCTGCATCCTTCAAGAAAAACATGATTTTCATGCAGGACAATGCTCCATCACACGCATCCAAGTACTCCACAGCGTGGCTGGCAAGAAAGGGTATAAAAGAAGAAAAACTAATGACATGGCCTCCTTGTTCACCTGATCTGAACCCCATTGAGAACCTGTGGTCCATCATCAAATGTGAGATTTACAAGGAGGGAAAACAGTACACCTCTCTGAACAGTGTCTGGGAGGCTGTGGTTGCTGCTGCACGCAATGTTGATGGTGAACAGATCAAAACACTGACAGAATCCATGGATGGCAGGCTTTTGAGTGTCCTTGCAAAGAAAGGTGGCTATATTGGTCGCTGATTTGTTTTTGTTTTGTTTTTGAATGTCAGAAATGTATATTTGTGAATGTGGAGATGTTATATTGGTTTCACTGGTAAAAATAAATAATTGAAATGTGTATATATTTGTTTTTTGTTAAGTTGCCTAATAATTATGCACAGTAATAGTCACCTGCACACACAGATATCCCCCTAAAATAGCTCAAACTAAAAACAAACTAAAAACTACTTCCAAAAACATTCAGCTTTGATATTAATGAGTTTTTTGGGTTCATTGAGAACATGGTTGTTGTTCAATAATAACATTATTCCTCAAAAATATAACTTGCCTAATAATTCTGCACTCCCTGTAAAGCTCTGACTTGTATTATGAGTCTGAGTCTGTGGTCTGGGAGAGAGTCTGTAACTCGGTCTGCAGAATACAGTAAATAATGACCAATGTTGGGCAATTAATTATATAGTTACTTCTTCAAAAAAGTAACGTTGTTGTTTGTTATACAAACAACAAAGTTTTTGCAGCTGTTTACCTAAAAATGCAGCCAAGGCGTTTTTTAAACAAACATTTCAAACTATTTACAGAACAATCAGCTGTTCTGCATCAAATCTGATGCCACACAAATTATTTGTGCCACTCCAAAAATAATTTGTGTCCACTATGAGATGAAGGAGAACAACACCTGATACCTGCAGGCCTGACAACAGGAGATGTATCACTGCTGTAACACCTGTAACACTCAGCAGTCGCCTCATTGTTCTGACACACAACAAAACTATTGACTACACTACACACTAACTACACACTAACTACACAAGATTTGCGCTAAACGTCACAAATCTCTCACATCTCAAACACGCCGTCACTCCTAAAACTTCCCCCTCCCTAAACAACTAAATGCCATGTTGCCATATCACGTTTTGATTGATCCACATAGTACATTTGTTCACAGGCTTTCGAGCGTTTTCCTTATAAAACGCAGTTTTTACCGTTTCTTCCTGCAGTAAATATAAACAACGACAGTATTCAGGAAGAAAACCAAACATTGCAGATATTTTTATCATAACTCTGGTTTTACGTGGCCGATCAACACAATTTAAAAACTGGTATAAAGTCCACACTTTGCCCGTCAGTTGTTCCGTCTGTCCTGCTCACATCTCCAATGGTTGTACATGCTGTCATTAACGTGGCTTCACTCGCCGCTTTGCTCGCTAAAACACCGGTGTCGGCACATAAGGACGCTGTCATAGCCTTTCAACCATGTGGATTAGCTGCGTATATATGAATGTGAATCGCATGATTGGCTGGACTGTGGGATAAGGTAAGATAAGAGAGAGAGATAAGATAGAACTTTATTAATCCCTCGGGTGGGTTCCTCTGGGAAATTCGACTTCCAAAAAAAGCACAGCAACGACCGAAGTTAGTTACAGAACTGTTATATATATATATATATATATATATATATATATATATATATATATATATATATATATATATATATATATATATATATATACACACACACATATATATAAATACAGAGACAAATATAAATAAAATATACGAAGGGGATAAATAGAATAAATAGGAATAAAAAATAAAAATACAAGTGAATTGCACATTTCAAGTACTGAGTCTATTGCACTGTTGACTATTTACAAAAGTATTGCACAGTGAGGTGCAGAGGCACTACAGCTTAGTTGTTCCCCCCTCCTTTGTCCTCCTGTTTCCCCTCCCTCTCCCCTCCAGAGAGGAGTTAAACAGTCTGATGGCGTGTGGGACAAAGGAGTTTTTAAGTCTGTTAGTTCTTGTCTTTGGGAGAAGCAACCTGTCACTGAACAGACTCTTCTGATTGTTTATGGCCGTGTGCAGAGGATGCCCAGCATTGTTCATAATGTCCAGCAGTTTCTTTAATGTCCTTTTCTCTGCCACTGTCACCAGAGTGTCCAGCTTCATGCCGACCACAGAGCTAGCCCTCCTGATCAGTTTCTCCAGCCTGGATGAGTCCCTCTTTGCTGTGCTGCTCCCCCAGCACACCACAGCATAGGTGGCATCGTTCTGATCCCATACGGGAGCAGCCAGTCACTGACTAACACTGCAGAACAGAATTGTTAAAGTTTTAATGTTAATTTCAATTCAGGTTAGATTTTTTTTCTGTGCGCAGAGACCGTGCCAGAAGTGCGCAATTGCGCACGCGCGCAGCTTAGAGGGACCATTGGTGGTGAGGTCTAGTTTCTTTCATCTGAGGCAGCTGACCAAAATTAAGCACTTTCTTGCATGACAGCAATTTGAAACAGTAATCCATGCCTTTGTAACCGTTCGGCTGGATTACTGTAATTCTCTTTATTTTGGGGTGAGTCGATCTCCTGCTTGTCGACTGCAGCTAGCTCAGAATGCTGCTGCACGTCTTTTAACTGGCACTCGTAGATGCGAGCATATCACCCAGTTTTATATTCACTTCATTGGCTGCCCGTGCATTTATTAAGCTGCTTTTATTTGTTTTTAAATGTTTGTCTAATGCTGCCCCTCTGTACCTCTCTCAGCTTCTTCATCCATACATACCTTCCCGGTCCCTCAGGTCGGCAGACCAGCTCCTCCTGAGCGTGCCCAGGACTAATCGTGAGCTCAGAGGGGATCGGGCGTTTGCTGTGCAACACTGTGGCAGCATCAAAACTGTGGAATGAGTTGCCTTTACATGTTAGACAGGACCTTCCTTATCTGTTTTTAAATCACGTCTTAAAACATATTTATTTACTTTGGCTTACAGCAGCAGGACTTGTTGATGTCTCTTCATATGTTTCTTATTAATCATATTATTTTTCAATTTTAAGATATTCTATATGTAATGTAAACTGCTTTCTCTTTGTTTATATTTGTAGTACGTTGGCCAACATTGTTGGATGTAAAGTTCATTATAAATAAAGATGCTATGCTATTCTAAGCAAATATGATATTGAAAATGTGATAAATAAAAATGAATAAAAATAAGACTGCAAGTTTTTTACAGCTGCAAAGTTCACGGGCAGCAGCCTTTTGTGTGTCTCCGTGTGTGCTGCATGAAAAGTTACAAGAAATACATTTTTCAATTATCACAAAATTAACTTTGACACAAGGGGATTAAAAGAAGCAAGGGCTCGTCCTTGACAGTTGACAGATGACTTGACAGTTCATGTGCAGTCACTTACTATACTTGCTTTGATAGCGTTTGTCTTCAAACATCTCATTTTGAGTACAGCTTTTTACAGGAGTTCAGTTCACAGGCAGCAGACTCTTTTGTGTCTTTGTCCATTTGAAAAGTTGCAAGAAAGTCATGTTTCTATTCTCAAATAATCCATTTTAACTGAATTGATTAAAACTTAGGGCTCGTCCGGGATTTGAACCCGGGACCTCTCGCACCCTAAGCGAGAATCATACCCCTAGACCAACGAGCCACAGGACACAATAGCTCACATCTGGACTTCTGACATATACTTGTGTGTGAATCCTGCAAAGTTGTGATGTGGCATTTGGTCCTCACTGCTTCATCCAGTACAACACCACCCTCTGCTGGTGGAAAACGTTATAAGTCTTCATCTCGTTAACAGACGCCCCCACTATATGCTGTAGCATTTTTATGGTATCTATGTACCTTTTTCACTAGAGATGTGTAAAAACAGCATTTATTTCTTCAGTTGCACAAACGTAATTATACAAAAAACATTAAAAAGTTTTTAAGGGACAGGAATACACCCCTGTGGATTCCTGCCTCATCCCCGTGGTCTGCCAGGATGGCGCGCCGCTCCTCCGTGACCCCTGTCCTCCACAATCTGAGGCCGCTGTGTCGGACTCCCTGTAAATGACTTTTCAGAATTTCTAGCTGGGATTATACCCAACTACGACCATGTTCTTATTGTGGGAGATTTTAATATCCAATTCTCATGTTTGTTTTTAAATGTTTAAACGGTCTTGCCCCAATTTACCTCTCTGAGCTTCTTCATCCTTACTCACCCCCAGGTCTCTCAAGTCAGCTGACAAGCTGCTCCTGGAGGTACCCAGGTCCAAGAGGAAGCTCGGAGGGGGCGGGGCCTTCTCTGCCCCAGCACATTAGAGAGGCCCCCTCACTGTCCACTTTTAAAACACGTCTTAAAACCCATTTTTACTCCTTGGCTTATGACACAGTCTGACCCTGATTTTATTGTTTTAATCTAATGCCATGATTTTTATTGTTTTAAATGCAATTCTAATTATCATTTTATTCAATTTTATTATTGTTTTTGCTATTTGTGCCAATTTTATTACTTTAAATGTTATTTTAATTGTCATCTTATTTTTTAAAAATATTTCTCTATTTTATATATATATTTTTTTAACTTGTTTAATGTATCATGTTTGGCATGTCAAGTGTACAGCACTTTGTGTTCAGCTTGGGGCTGATCTGAAAGTGCTATATAAATAAATTGCTTGCTTGCTATTTAAACAAAACACTTATTTACCGAGTAAAGAGAAATTTCTTGATGCATTCTGATTAACGCACTGTCACAAGACAAGCTGTCAGTTTGATAGTACGGTAATTCTTGACAGTTGACAGTTCATGTGCAGTCACTTACTATACTTGCTTTGATAGCGTTTGTCTTCAAACATCTCATTTTGAGTACAGCTTTTTACAGGAGTTCAGTTCACAGGCAGCAGGCTCTTTTGTGTCTTTGTCCATTTGAAAAGTTGCAAGAAAGTCATGTTTCTATTCTCAAATAATCCATTTTAACTGAATTGATTAAAAATTAGGGCTCGTCCGGGATTTGAACCCGGGACCTCTCGCACCCTAAGCGAGAATCATACCCCTAGACCAACGAGCCACAGAAAGCAGTGGCTCACATCTGGACTTCTGACATATACTTGTGTGCAAAGTTGTGGCATTTTGTCCTCACTGCTTCATCCAGTGCAGCACCGCCCTCTGGTGGTGAAAAATGTGATATCTTCAACTTGAACTTTTAAACGTTCTTTTTTTTTTTTTTTTTTTTTTTTTCTTTCTTTCTTTTTTGTGTGTCCCGTTTGGATCTTTAGCATCAGAATTGTTGTCTTAAGGCCAAGAAAGATGCCAAGCGGATTTATTTTACCAAGTGGATCATCATGGTCTTGCCATATTGGCCCATTGGATTGACCTTTATTATAATTATGAATTTATTTTATTTTCAGTTGCTACAAACGGGACAGACATGACTGGGGGATAGGACAGGGAGAAAGAATGAAAGAAAGAGAGGGAGAGAAAGAAAACCAAAGGTGGGAAGAGACGGTGAGAAGGGGGAGAAGAAAGAAAGAAAAAAACAAACAAAAAAAACAAAACACCTGGATCACCTGTATGGAGAAAAAAAACAGAAGAGAAAGCAAACAACAAAGAGCAACATAATTAAAAAAACGGCACCATCACAATAAACTAGCTAGCAGTAGATATCAGTAGATACTAAATAATTAACGATATTGTGCAGCACGCAAGATAGACAGCGCACAATGTGCTTTGAGGCAGCAGCCAAGAAAGCTGTAGTCCGCGTCTGTGAATACCCGTGTGTACACCTGTGTGCATACCTGTGTGGATCAGCATGCTTGTATTCCAAAGGTTTCTCCATGTAACGATCTGCTAGAGGGTGTGGGGAGCCACAGCCCCGTCCTCCAGGGCATGAAGCAGGTATGGAGGAGATCAAAACTCCAGACATCCAGAGGCCCCCAGAACACAAGAGACCAAGGAAGACCAACAGAGGGGCAGCCGCGCCACTGTCCCAGTAAGAGCTGAGGAGAGTCCCAGATGAGGGCTCACTCAGCAGCCGCGGAGCAGAAGCCAGGGGGAGTTGCAGTGACGCGCCCGTGAGCTCCGCCGGCAGCCAGCCGTGCCTGAGTGACCGAGCCCCAGGCCGAGAGGCCGGGGGCACCCCACCTCCGAAGTGGCCCGAGCGAGCCCCAGGCTCCAGGCCCCGATAAGCGGCCGCCAAGGAGTGAGCCGGTGTGTACCCGGACGCCCACCCCCAGACACAAAGAACCACCAACGCACCGACACCTGAGGGAGTCCGCCACTGGCAGGGGAAGTGGTGGTAGGGGGAGATAGGCCTCCAAACCTTGGAGGGCCTGAGATGTCCCCAGAGAGGTGGCGCCTGATACCCAACCTGACATATAGACACAGACATACAGGCACACACAGATACAAACATCCATTCCCACCCTCATGCTCTCATATGCACTTACTCCACACTCAACCAACGTGGAGACAGACATAAAGAGACGCTGTACACACGATCACACTCCCCAAGCGTACTCTACAAACCGGGTCTAGGTGCCCCCGCCCCTGGAGGGGGGAACTGCACCCAGACCCAGGTGGTGTTACCCTTTTCCCTGCGGTGGGGGGAGGCAGACCGCCCCGACTCCGCAGCAGCAGGAAGGCCCCACACTCCAGACCACAGTCGGACGGCCAACTCCTCCTCCTAGCCCCCCCGCTCCAGCAGGTCGCAGAAAATGGGGGTGAGAGAAGACTCCAAACTTTTAAACGTTCTTAACAAAAGAAGTCAAAGACTTTATCTTTGATGTGCATGGTATCCATTATTGCAGATCATATATTATATATCCTGTAGTGTTTGTTTTTCACAATAGTACACGTGGAAGTATTAGTAAAACTGACTATGATGTTAACAAAAGGTAGAAAGAATAAACAGGAAGTGGTCAACGTTCCTGCAAGACCATGGTGCTACATATTACATATAGCAGACAATCAAAACAGGACCACATGTGCAATGTGCAAAAAATGCAAAAAATGCATAAACAAAAATGGTGCAGCACCGGACAGAACAGAACGAGACAGACACAAGACAGTGCAGGAACAAGAGTACAATAGAAATTTGCAAAAGACTTTGTATTGTGCAAAAAGTCACATGTTGTATGAAGGTTTGTGTGTGAGAGAGAAAGAAGAGTGAAGAGGTGATGTCATGTTCTCGGCTTTTTAGGAAACAAACATTTGTTCCACATGACTTTTCCGGTAATTTGTGCCCCACCAGTGAGGCATGCCACACACTTTGAGAATTGCTGCCCTATAGCCCAACAAGCAAAATGAAACCTTTATGGTGCTGTGACATGAGAATCTATTCCAACATAATCTTCTGCTGGTAAAGTTTTTCTTTATTGTTTTTTAATTTCTTAAGACATTGGAGACCTACATAAAGAACGATTCAATAAGTCGCTGAGTGGATTTCCCACTGTATAGACTATGTGCACCTTAGCATATGCTACTTCCGGTGGGGAAACTCCTGTAGGGCTTCGTTTCCAGTGTGATATTCGCGTCTTGTTTACGGTCGGGTTTTCCAAAAAAAAGGTCAACCAAATGGACGAATCAAGCGGCGATTTACATTTCTCAAGATGTCTTGGGCATTTACCGAATATGTCTGTAGATGATGTTCATCGACTTATCGATATTTTTCCCTCGCACCTCAGAGCAAAAGAGAGAAAGGGTTGAAATTTCTCAGTATTTGTATATAGAGTTCCCTTGTCTTGATGCATGCTCAGTCATCCAGGTAAGTAAATCTCCAAAGGTTGATTCTGTGCATCTGGACGTAGCGTTTTGTGGGAGAAACGTTTCATCCCTCATCCAAGTGACGTCTTCAGTCTCAGCTGACTGCAGGTTTCAATCTTATAAACAGTACATTTGCATAATGACTGGTCAGTTCCTTAATCTTAATTATGCAAATTCTCATGACCATTGATCAACAACCACGCCCAAAACCCACTGATCAAAGACCACTGATCAATGGCCATGAGTACCTACCCTGGAACACCACCAAGTCATTGGTTCAGATATGTGGATGACACCTGGGTGAAAATCAAATCTCAGGACGTTCCACATTTCACGGATCACATTAACTCATCAAATTCACCAGGGAGGATATGAACAGTGGCAGGTTAGCCTTCTTAGACTGTGAGATTTCCATCAGTAATGGGGGACATCTAAAAGCTGACGTGTACCGTAAACCTGCACATACGGATCAGTATTTAAGGTTTGACTCTCATCATCCACTGGAGCACAAACTGGGCGTCATCAGGACGCTACAACACAGAGCGAACACCATCCCCACTGACACAGCAGCCAGGGAGGCAGAAGAACATCAAGAAGGCCCTGAGTAAATGTGGTTATCCCCACAAAGCTGGGAAGGCTCCTAAAGAAAGCTCCAGCCGATCCAGGAGAGAAGAACAACCGCTGCCTAAGTGAAAACCTGTAGTGATCCCGTACGTGTCAGGAGTATCGGAGCAGCTGAGACGCATTTTTTCTAAACATCAGGTCTCTGTGGCTTTTAAACCCCAAAACATGCTGCGGCAAAAACTGGTCCACCCCAAGGATCGGGTCCCCGACACAAACAGAGTAACATGGTGTACACTGTTAAATGCAGGAGGATTGGCAGGATTCATACATCGGGGAAACCAAACAACCTCAGTATTAATCATCAGTATTAATTTTAATTTCAATTCAGGTTAGATTTTTTTTGTGGGCAACGCAGATTTTCTGTGCGCAGAGACCGTGCCAGCAGTGCGCAATTGCGCACGTGGCAGCTTAGGGAACATTGGTGGTGAGTGTTCCCAGACTACAGCCAGATCAACTATGCTATGTGATAGTCAGTAGATGGGTTCCAAATTGAAGATCATATGCAAGTTTTGGAGACTGTTTATTACTAATCACTGTGTAACTGCTGTAAATTCACAGTAACTGCCATCTCCTTACAAATGTTTTTTGGATTAACCACACTTATACAGACTGTATAGAACTACCACCTCTAAAATGTTCGTTTGCAGAGAAAAGAGACAGGCAGACTATGCTTACAGGATGTGATGTGACAACACTAATGAAATATTGATGTGTCATATTTGTTCAAGACGTTTTTCTTATGGGCAAAAATATTAAAATCATAATGAACAGGGGTGGTGATTCCTATGACTTTGTGTATATAATTTGGAATTTTTTACAAATGTGGGCCAAAAATAGACACATGATATCATTTCATTCATTTCAAAGGTTTATTTGCATGACGCACAAACAGACACAATTGAAAGGTACAAATGTGTTGTGCCTGAAACGAATTCAAACGTGGTGCAGATGTGTGTCACAGGTTGATCTGGCTGTAGGCTGTGGCACTTGGCCAGAGGTGGCGCTGGTTGACTCGAGTCCATGTTAGTGCACAAAGTAAACTGCTCGCTTTAGTTGTGAAGCAAAAACGCTGAAATCGGAGAAATAAAACGTGCGAGGGAACGACTCGTTTACTCTTTCTGTCCTGTGAACAACATCGGCGTGGTGTTAATTGTTTGCTGTTTTCGCCATCGCGTCGTGCATGAGACAATCACCAGGTAAACTCGCGACAGTTTTAAACATTTTGTTGTTCAACAGCATCAAGACTGACGGAGTGTGTTTGAGATAACCTCACAAGTGTCACAGATGACACATTTGGCGTTTTTTTGCTGGTTTGTCGGTAGCAGCTCCTGAAACGCAAGTCTGCCGCACACCTGTTCGACCAAATCCAGTTAATCCAAGAGCGTCTGGAACACCGGAAATGTACAACCCTACAGCCGGTCTTAAAACAGGAAGTTAGCATTTTGTCGTGCACAGGGGCTGTATCCCAATTCGGGGTCTGCAGCCTTAAAGGCCGCACTTTAAGGCCGATTACGTCGAAGCGACAAAGGCTGTCCCAATTCGAAGGCTGCTCGAAATGCGGCCCTCAAATGCATCCTTCATTTCCCTGAATTTTAAGGACGTGGCGGTGTAGACTTCGTGGCCCAACATATCCCAGAATGCATAGCGCGGCGGTGGGTGTGGATTAGTGATGTTCGATTTGTGAACGAATCGTTCAATACTCAAGAATCACTTTACTGACTCGTGAATCATGATTCACAAGCCCAACTGACTCACTGACTCAACCCTGTTGCTGTTAGCAAACTAATTCCATTAGTAGAAATATATCTAGCTTATAATTAAAATTGTGGGGGGGGGGAAACAACAGCCAGTTTCGTAACAAAAGCATTTCCGCTCTGAACTGGAAGAAAAAACCCTGAGTAGAAGCTCACATCAAGAAAATAGCTCTTCGGTTCAGAGTAGCATCGCGCTGCTAACATGCTAACAACACATTTGAGCTACTCACCCCCTCCCTTCCTGTGCTGAATCGTAAGCATAAGCGAATCACTCAGGACTCACTAACCCCCTCCCTCCTGTGCTGAATCGTAAGCGTAAGCGAATCACTCAGGACTCACTAACCCCCTCCCTCCTGTGCTGAATCGTAAGCGTAAGCGAATCACTCAGGACTCACTAACCCCCTCCCTCCTGTGCTGAATCGTAAGCGTAAGCGAATCACTCAGGACTCACTAACCCCCTCCCTCCTGTGCTGAATCATAGAACGAGCGAATCACTCAGGACTCGCTCACCCCCTCCCTCCTGTGCTGAATCATAGAGCGAGCGAACGAATCACTCACTCACCCCCTCCCTCCTGGCTCACAGCTTCTTCTTCTTCTTGGTTGGCAACCAATGTTAAGGCGCATTACCGCCCCCTGGCTGAACGCACAGTGGACATTTAGATGAGAAAATATATATTTGACACACTTAAGGAAAATACTAATAAAATACAAATAAACAAAATAAATGTTTATTACGGAATTTTGATAGGAAATTGCTTAATTTTAGAAATGTTTTTGCTCTTTTTTTCTCTATAAAATAGTAGTTGTTTTTTTTTTAAAATCATTCATCTTAGCAGTGGGATTTACATGAAAAGGGAAAAAAATTAAGTTTGAGTGAAAATGTAAAATTTTTGCACTCTCTGATCAACTGACTCAGTGACTCAAAACACCCGATTCACTTCGGTGAGTGACTCATTAACACTCGACTCAGTAAAAAGAATCAAATTTACCATCACTAGTCTGGATAACTTTGCCGGAAAAAAACGGTGGATGAGTTGCGCCCGAAGAGTAAACTTTAAGTAAGTACTGAATATTATGTCACTTATTTATGTGCAAATGTTTAATAACGAAGAACATTAAAACATTACTGTTGGCCACATGTCGGCCGAAGTGTGCTCTTCGGCCGCCTCTCATCCGCCGTTTTTCTTTGCAAATTTATCCACACCCATCGCTGCGCTATGCATTCTGGGATACGTTGGGCCACGAAGTCTACACTGCCACAGCCTTAAAATTCAGGGAAATGAAGGATGCATTTCAGGGCCGCATTTCGAGCAGCTGTCACTACCCGATCCGTACCAGAAACCCGATCGGTACCCCGCATGCGCAAATCTTACGTCACTTCCTCTCTTTGCCAACATTGCGACATTCAATATATTTGAATGATACGGTTAGCCCCCAGTTAGCTCCTAGCATTTCTCAACAGCCCTGCCTCCTTTTCGACTGCCCGGGACATTTAAACAATGGATAATCCGTATACAAAGAAATTCATGCTTTTCTCCTCAACAGAGAGCATCCCCCGATTGAGCAACAGCGCCGTAAAATAAGAAGAATGGCGCCTAATTACAGAGTTAATAATGCAGACTTCGTAATATCTCACGTGTAGATTCATCAGCCAGATGAAGTGTTAACTGACAATTGACATCATCATCACTATTCCAACAATCCTCTCCTCACAGACAAGCATAAGCACACTCGGCTATCGCTAAATCAGATTTAACACACGTTTGTAATGACGCTAATTCAGTTTATAATAGGGTTTATTCGCTCGGTCAGCAGGTGGCGGTATCCTCGTACACTGGGGAGTACACTGCCATTAAACGAACAGAAGAAGAAGAAAACATCTGCACATGCGCGGTACGGATCGGGTAGACCCGATTTGTACGGTCAGACTTTACACATGCGCAGTAAGGATCGGAGAGTCCTGATTCGTAACTTTCTTTTTATTTTTCGTTTTTGTCCACATTGTACTGAAATGCTTCATTGTTGCAAACATTTTAAGATATACTTGTTATTCTTAACATCTTAACAGATACTCTGACCTGTAACTATCGTAAAACGCTACGACCGGAAGTAGAAACCTTTCGCGCATGCGGGGTACCGATCGGGTTTCCGGTACGGATCGGGTAGTGATAGTGACAGCAGCCTTTGGATTGGGACAGCCTTCGGCGCGCCGCTGTGACATAATCGGCCTTGAAATGCGTACTTTAAGGCTGCAGACCCTGAATTGGGAGACAGCCACTGTTACACTAGGCAACCTGGGCAGCGCGGGGGAGAGAAAGATGGCGGAATAAGCGGTTGTACAATCTGCGGGTCTGATTAAGAAACGTGATTTTGATGTCCTGTAAAATACTTTACTGACAAACTGTTACTCCAAAGGAAGTAGAACGCAAGCAAAACCCCCTGGAAGTTACTTTGACAGACCTTCAGGCAGACACAAAGATAAACTTAGAGCGATAAAAATGGCTAACCCCAAGCTAACAGGTAGCCTCTCCGACCATGATTACAACCTTGCTGCTATGCGAGAAGCATGTGAGGATGAAGATATAGAAGAGATGGAACTTCAGAAAGAGATTGGAAGACCCATAGGTGACCACACTCCGTTACCAAGTCCCAATCCCAAAAAAATGAAAAGCAAAATAACTGAGAAGCAGGTGAGCATCGAGAATGTATATGAAGTTTTACTTGGCTTCACAAAGAGATGCGAGGAAAGGTTTGATTCGCTTGAAAAGAAGTTGGAAGCCTTCGAACAACGCATTGAAGTAAATACACAGGCGACCCAAAAAAACAGAGAGGAAATTGACAAGCTGACGACGAAGGTGGAGTCGCTGATGAAGGAAAACAAAGAATTAAAGGAGAGCTGTCGGGAGAGTGCACGTTACCGCAGAAGATGGGACCTCAGAATTTTGGGTCTGACAGAGAAGGACAACGAGAATACACGTGAAACAGTGATCGGCATTCTAACAAGAGTGGTTCCTGTATCAGTGGGAAAACTGCAGCTCATGGTTGATACAGTACACCGACTGGGGAAGAAAGACAATGCAGTGAGCAACAAGGTGCCAAGACCAATCATCATACAGTTCAGCATGAGGACGGCAAGGGATGAAGTATGGAGGAAATCCAAAGAGGCCAGGGTCTGCAAAGAACTGAACATAAAATTTAAAGAAGACTTCTCCAAAGAAGACCGTGAAGCTCGGATCAAGCTGTGGCCCAAGGTGCAGGAAGCTCGAAACAACGGCAAAAGAGCATTCCTAAAGGAGGGTTATGCAATAATAGACGGTAAAAGGATCGATCTGTGAGATGCACTTGAAGAAGTCACTACAAGTTAACCATAAAATGTGGGTATGTGTGTGTGTATATATATATGTTTATATATACATATCTGTTAAAAATACACAAATAAAAAATAGGAGAGGGTCAAAAAGCAAAGCCGTAGTTAAACGTGGGCTATCCAGAGCTAAAATTGCCGCATATATAAAGGGGTAGTACTGTGATAGGGTCGGAGTACTGTTATGATTACATAGGTAGGACACTAGGCTTATTCCTGCTTCAAGCACTTTTTTTTTTCTTCTAGTAAGTGCCAAGGAAGCCGTTACTGTTCTTGTTTTGTATTTTGTTCTTGCGTTTTTGTTTTTGTTTTTTCTTTATCTTATAGATGGCTGTTCTATTAAGTTCCTTAAATGTTCGAGGCTTAAAAAACAATGTCAAACGTAAGGCCATGTTCTTATTCTGCAAGGAAATTAAGGCAAACATTTTGTTTTTACAAGAAACACATTCTGGTAAGGAAGAGGAAACATTTTGGAAACATCAATGGGGAGATAGTATTCTTTATTCACATGGTACTACTCACTCAGCAGGAGTTATGATCTTATTCAACAAATTTGCAGGGAGAGTTATTGATCATAAAAGCGACGGAATGGGGCATTGGATCATGGTGTTGGTAGAAGTCTGTGAACAGAAAATTATTCTTATTAACGTGTATGGATACAATAACAGGTCGCTAAATAGAAATATGATGTCTAACTTAAGTAAATTAATTGCAAAGTGGAGTACTACATATGGTTCTACCCGGGTGATAACTGGAGGCGATTTTAACCTGGCTCCTAACTCATGGCTTGACAGACAACCACAAAGAGGAAATCAACCAGAACACGATAGCATTATTTGTGACTTTTGTACGACAACCAATATGATCGATTATTGGAGGATGACAAACCCAAATACGAAGAAATATACTTGGTTTAGTCCATCAAATAAAAACGTATGTTCAAGATTAGATTATTGGCTTGTCTCCCAAACAGTATCATCATATGTTACGAAATGTGAGACCCAGTCAACCCCACTTACTGATCATTGTCTGATAAGTCTCTTATTATCTCTACGTAAACAACAAAGATCTGACAACATATGGAAATTTAACAATAGTTTATTACAAAACGAAGACTTCTGTAAACAAGTTAAAGAACTTAAATCAGAAATTAACAATATGAGCATGACTAATGTCAGTAAATGGGAATGGTTTAAATATAGTGTGAAACAATTAGCTATAGAAACGGGAAAGAAAGTGTCTGCCCTACGCGTATGTGAACAGAAAAATCTAATTGAACAAATTCATTTATTATGTGGTAAACCCTGTATGACTGCGGAAGAGTCAGAACGCTTACAATCTTTACAAAATAAGCTAGATGAGGTGTACTTGATTAAAGCTAAAGGAGCATATGTAAGGTCTAGAGCCAAGTGGATTGAGCATGGAGAAAAAAATTCATCTTATTTCTATAGTCTAGAGAAGCGTAGACAAACAAAGAAAAAAATAACTAAATTGAGTAAGGATGGTACTATAATTGAGGAACCAAACAAAATAAGTGAGGAAATTAACATGTTCTATAGTAATCTGTATAAATCAAGAACTGAAAAAGAAAATGCAGATATGTTTTTGATATGATTAAAGATCAGGTTAAAAAATTGGAAGAGGATGATAAAACATGGTTAGAAGAAGATTTGAAAATATCCGAATTAGATACAGCTCTAAAACAAATGAAAAATGGAAAATCGCCTGGAATTGATGGTTTAACGATTGAATTTTATAAAACCTTTTGGCAAGACATTAAAGATTTGTTATTTAATGGCTTTTTGGATTGTTTAAAAAATGAAGAACTATCCCCAACAATGAAAACAGGATTAATAACCTTATTACCCAAACCAAACAAAGATTTACAAATGCTAGACAATTGGAGACCCATAACACTTTTATGTAACGACTACAAATTATTAGCCTTAGTATATGCAAATAGGCTTAAAAGCGTCTTAACCAAATTGATTGATGAGTGCCAATCAGCGTTTATTAAAGGAAGGCAGATTCATAATAACATAAGATTAATATTAGATATGATTGACTATCGATCCTTTATTAATTCAGAAAGTTTAATACTATTTATTGACTTTTTTAAGGCATTTGATTCAATAGACCATAATTTTTTATTTAGATCTTTAGAACTTTTTGGATTTGGAAACAAATTTTGCAAAGTGATCAAACTGTTCTACAAGCAAATTTATAGTTATGTTTCGCTCAATCCAGGCATAACATCTAGGATAGACATATTCTGTGGAATTCGACAGGGTTGCCCAATTTCTCCAAAATTATTTATTCTTTGCACTCAATTAATGGCTTACCTCATTGTGAACCATTCAGACATCGAAGGAATAAACATTTTTGATATTGAACTGAAAATAAGTCAGTTTGCAGACGACACAGTAATATTTTTAAAGGATAAATCAATACTCGAGAAAGCATTGAATGTCATTTCAATTTTTTCTAAAGCTTCAGGCTTGTGTCTGAACCTAAATGGTAAATGGACTGGTTCTTATATAGCGCTTTTCCACTCTTCTGAGCACTCAAAGCGCTTTACACAACTTGTGCATTCACCCATTCGCACAAGCACAACTGACATTCACACACATTCATACTCCGATGAATGCATCGGAGAGCAATTTCGGGTTAGTATCTTGCCCAAGGATATTTGGCATGCAGACTAGGGGAAGCCGGGAATCGAACCACCAACCTTCCGATCAGTAGATGACCTGCTCTACCACCTGAGCTACAGCCACCCAGAAGTGTGAACTTTTGCCACTTTATGATTGTTTGGAAAATAGCATGAGGACGATTCCAGTGAAAAATGAAGTTAAGTATCTAGGCATCTATTTAAACAAAGACATCAACACTAGAGAATCAAAAAACCTAAAAGACAAAATTGATGGCATGTCCAAAACACTAAATCATTGGTTGACGAGAGATATTACAATTTTTGGATGCAATCTATTATCCAAATCAGAGGGCGTCTCAAAGATGGTTTATCCAGCATACTCACTATACATTACCCCGAAAAGCATTAAAAAGATTAACTCTATAATCTATCAATTCATTTGGCGCAATAAAACACATTACATTAAAAAATCACAACTTGTCAAAGATTACGCTAAAGGTGGTATAAAGTCAATTGATTTTCAATCAATGGTTGGAGTATTTAAAATAAACTGGATAAAAGCCTTCCTCTTGAAACCTGACTCCATATGGTTCCATATCCCAAAAAATATTTTCAAAAAGGTGGGAGGGTTGGATTTTCTCCTGAAATGTGATTTTGATATATTGAAGTTGCCTGTGAAACTGTCAGAATATCATAAGCAGGTCTTGTCTTATTGGAAGATGGTGTTTGCCCATAACTTTTCACCACATTGCTCCACCTTGTGGAATAACAGAACAATTACAATTAATAAGAAGTCATTGTTTATTAAAGAGTGGTTTGAAAAAAACATCATCTTTATAACAGACTTACTTGATGAAAGGGGTCAGTTTCTCTCAGTGGGTGTTTTTAATGCGAAGTTTAACATTCAGTGTTCCCTTAGAGAATATGACAAGGTTTGTAAGGCAATCCCCTTACCTCTGTTGAGTTTGATTCAAGGTTATTTGTATTACTCTAAGGCACAAATTAGTCTACCTTCTTTACATCTAAACCAGATTCCTTTGACGGATAAAAACTGTAATAATAAAACCATGAACAAGATATTTAAAAACAAATTATTTCACGACTTTAACAGTAACACAAAACTAAAAGGGAGTAATGTTAAAATAACGAACAAATATACGCACTTTTTAAAATGGCCTATCCCCCCCAAAGTCAAAGAAATGCAATTTAAAATAATTAATGGATATTACCCAGCAGCTGAAATGCTTAAAAAAAGGTTTGGGTTTGAGGTAGAGCCATGTGGATTTTGTTCACAAAATGTGGAAAGTATTGATCATTTGTTTTTTTCCTGCTCAGTAACAACTGACTTTTGGCAAGATCTAGTAGACTGGTTGAGTATAAGAATAGATGGGATGACCCCACTGACTCTAACACAAGTTTTATATAATAATGGTGATCCATCTAAGGAACTGTCCATGCTACACAAGGTGGTGATAATTATGGGCAAATACCACATACACAAATGCAAATGGCAAAGTAAAAGACCTTCCCTAACTGTATTGAAAATTGAATTAAAATCTTTTTTGTCATCTTTAGAATTACTGAGGGATTCATGTAAAGAGGCTGCTTTGATATGCGACAATGGGACTCAATCTCTATCCTTTTAATGATTGTGTTTTTGGTGTACTAAGTAAGCCACATGTATGTTAAAGTGTTCGCAGAAAGGAAACTGTTATATGTCATAAAAATGGCCTTCATATATTTATGTATATGTATATATGTGTTTTTTTTGTTTTGTTTTGTTTTGTTTTGTTTTGTTTTTTTGTTTGTTTTGTTTTTTTTTCGTTTGATTTCTTATTCAACCTTTTCAAGATGTTGTTGCATAAATGTTGTCTCCCAACGAGAGATTGTAATATGTGCATAAATTTAATTAAAGTATTTAAAAAAAAAAAAAAAAAAAGCCTCTCACTTCCGCACTTCTCGTACTACGAGTCACCGCGTGGGCCAAACTTAAGCTGCACATGTTTCACAGTGCGCATGCTCGAGTTAGCTTCGAGTGTACTTCTGCGGGATGGCAGCAAGAGCGAAACGAGCCAAGGTAACAGTTTGATCCGGTTTGTTTTTAAGCAGCAAACACGACGCCGCGTGTTTCTGTGTACGTGTAACATGCTGTGGTGCACACGCTGGGTTTACGCAGTCGATCGTGATCTGCTACTTAAAACGTGCCGCCATTCAGCTCACTTTATCACTTAGCATTGATGCAAGGAACACAGTTACCTTCTTCTAACTGTAATCACGTGGCTTCGTTTTAGAAGCGCGTGAAACCACGTGCACGATAGCATTAGATAACACGTGCCTGTTCGTATTGCTGATGTTTCTGCGCTGACAGGTGGAGGATGGCTCAGAGCTGAGCCCTCTGCAGAGCTTTTTACAGTGGTGTGACGGAGTCGGCCTGGAGCTCAGCAGTAAGGTTTGTTACGGCGTCGTGCGACTGCATTTACAGCTTCTTAGTCAGCACTAAGACCTGGTTTAGGACTGACGTTTGTACCTGTAGGTGTGCGTGAGTAAAGAGGGGACCGTGGCCGAGTACGGGATGCTGGCCAAGGATGACATAGAGGACGGGGAGGTTTTGTTCACCATCCCCAGATCAGCTCTCCTCCATCAGGGAACAACCAAAGTTTCTACCTTGCTGGAAAAAGGTGACGTGCAACGCTGCAAAGATGCTGCCTGCCTGCATCCCTCAGTTTGTAACTTTCTCCCTTTTCCTTCACAGAGCAGTCGACTCTGCAGAGCTCGTCGGGTTGGGTTCCCCTGCTGCTGGCTCTGCTGTATGAATACACATCCTCACAGTCCCACTGGAAAGCCTACCTCTCTTTGTGGACAGACTTCAAAACACTGGATCATCCCATGTTCTGGTGAGGAACACGCTTCAGCTCCCATCCTATCCAGAGGTGTGGTGTTACTTCCCTGGTACGATGGCGCGTACATCGGCGTGCTCGCTGGAGTTGTGTTATTTGTTTCCAAACCTGTTTAAATAGCTCACTTAATGAAAGAGCAGAATCCCTTTCCTTTCTGTTCTTCTAATATTTTGTTGAAACTGAGCTTAGTCACATTTCTGCACAGAGATCGGTGTAATTAAAACGTCTCTTCTCAGCAGTGAGCACACAGAGCAATGTCCATGTAATTTCTTTTTTTGCTAAAGATTTTCTCTGAGCCACACACATCAGGTCCAAATGTCTGTCCTTCCTAACTGCACGTGCCAATTTTTGAGCCGCTAATTTGCGTTTGTTTAATTGGCCTGATCTTATTTCAATAATTACCCTGCAGGTAATTATTGAAAGAAAGTGACTGTATCTTTGTTTAGTCTTTCTAAATTATACTACCGTACATGAAATAGTGTTAAATTAATATTTTATTTCCTCTCTTATGGGAAAGAGGAGGAAAACATTTGAGCTGTCCATCCTTTCAGGTCTAAAGAGGAGAGAGGCAGCCTCTTGAAGGGAACAGGTGTGCCGGAGGCAGTGGACAGGGACCTGGCTAACATCCAGCGGGAGTACACAGATGTGGTCCTGCCATTCATGACCAGACATCCTGACCTCTGGAACCCTGGCACACACACTCTGGACTTGTACACACAGCTTGTGGCCTTTGTCATGGCCTACAGGTTAGCATGCATAAATACATAAGACAGTTACAGCAGGGCACGAGTATGTGTGTTTGTTTCTTCTTTCCCATCCCGTCTCTCCATTCGTCTGCAGTTTCCAAGAGCCACAAGATGAGGATGACGACGATGAGGATGAGGAGAAGCCTCCCAACCCACCAATGATGGTTCCCATGGCTGACATGCTTAACCATGTGTCCAATCACAATGCTAATCTGGAGTTCACACAAGTGAGGAGACACATCTGTTGTGGCAGCTTTGCACCTTTGAAAATCATATACTGTAGATAAAAAATGGGAGAAGCCAGCGCGATGCCCCCCATTAGTTTTTGATGTCCAAGACAAGCAAGAGGTGGCGAAACACTCGTACAGCACCTGTCTGTGTATGCTTGGACAGTAATGTGGCCATGATGTATAAAATTAGCTTGAAACGAGGGATTGTGGTCATGAACTCATCAGGAAAGCGTAGAATAGAGTCGCTGTGTTTCCAAATTTTAGTTTTGAACAATGAATTTGCGCAACATTTTTTCAGGATAGCTTGAAGATGGTCTGCGTGCGCCCTATTCATAAAGGCCAGGAGGTGTTTAACACGTACGGGCAGATGGCCAACTGGCAGCTGCTTCACATGTACGGCTTCACCGAGCCGTGTTCCAGCAACAGCAACGACACTGCCGACATCCCCGTCGCTAAAGTCTACGAAGCTGCCGCACGAGGTGAACGATAACAACGATAACAGCTTTGTTTCAAAGCGTTGTGACGTGACGGTGTGAACGACATCCCTCATTTTCCCTCCCAGGTGCTCAGTCGGATCTGGACCGGCAGCTGGTTGAGGAGCAGTGGGGGGTGTTGTGTCAGATGACGGAAGAGGAAGCAGCCTTTGTCTTTGGTAAACAAGGCTGCCTTACAGACACAGAGCTCTATACGGCGCTCAAGGTGAGGGAGCACGTAAAAACAGCGCTAGTTATCGTCTGTTTTTACTTATGACAACAGTCGGGACAAACACTTGAAGCAGCGCCGTTTGAGATAAGATTGTTTGCTGATTGACTTTGTTTTCAGGTGCTGTGCATGTCAAAGGAGGAGCTTTCAGAGTTTAAAGACAACGAAGGATGGGAAGAAGACGACGAGGATGATGAGAAGATATCCCTGGCGCTTTCCAACGAGGGTCTTTCCGAGTTAAAGGCTTCATGGAAACGACTGATTTATGAGGCGGCCCATCTGACATTGAGGTCCTACGGAGACGGAGAGGAAAAAGTCATGGATGTCGACCGGGCGTTAATGGAGGATAAGGCGGCACTCGCGGGACTGAGCTGCAGGCAGTGGAAGGCGCTGCAAGTACGCTATGGACAGAAGAGCATCCTGCATGGACTCATGGAGCTAACCAAGTCATGAGTTCGGCTCTGACGGGAACCGCAGCCGAGGTTTTTAATCGTATGTGTGCGCCATCGTTTTTAGATGACACGGTTAATAAAACAAATGTCTTACAAGATGGTTTGGGGCTTTTTTGGACTTTTCTTCACTATTAATATTGAGATTTCACATTTCATCAGAACATCTCGCAAAAACAAAATCAAGTATTAATATACAGAACGTGAGCCGCTTTAACTCGGACTCGCTCCCACCAACACTGACTTCACTGTCCAGTGAAGGAAAATGTAGTAAAACTATTACACTGAGAACTGACCAGGCTCTAACCATGAATGTCGTGTCACGGTACAGCATACATCTGGAATTAGTTTTAAAAAGTTATTTTGGATTTTCTCCAAACCACTGAGGCTCATATGTCTTATCCTCATCAGAAAAATCAAAGAAACAACCGGTTCTGGTATACCCTCCAGTAGGGCTGCCACAAACGATTATTTTGATAGTCAACTAGTCACCGATTATTTTTACGATTAGTCGACTAATCAGATCATCATCCATTGGACGTAAAACTACAGCTTATTGCACCAGCAGCATCTGCTCTTATATAACTATCATTAGCTTACAGCTTTAAGTGTTTAAGGTCTGTGCTAACTAAAAATAAAGACAAGATGGTAGTTTATTAAATTTTAATGAAGTTTGCAGATTGTTTCGGTGAAGTTTAATAAACTCCTTGCTATCTAAAATATAACAGGACACCGGAGTAAATTTTCCAGCATCTCACACTTCTGATAATCAGCTGTCTGCTTGATGTTTATTCAGCTGTGTAAAAACTATAACTTTAATCTCAGCCAAACCGATTTACTCAGGAACAAATAAAATACTGAAAAAAAAGCCAAACAATAACATGTTTAAGTTATCTAAGTGACTCATATATCATGTTTAACCTGAGTAGCGAAAGACGGCGGTTGGTTTGAAAACGATTTGCGGGGAGTCCGGTGTTCTCACGGCGCTAGTGAGCCTAGCCCCCGGCTCGCTAACGAGCTAGTGGGTAACAGACGTCTCCGAAAACGTCGGCGCGCTTTTGAAAATATGAGGTGTCCTGATAAACTGAGCAGATATTTGAGGTTTACACAGCTACATTCTCACCTGAAAATATGTTAAACGTTTATTTTGTGACCCATAAAGAATAATAAGAGTAACATTAAAACTAACTAGCTGCCGCCATTGTTGGAAACTGAGCTGGGCCGCGCTATGAATTCTGGGACACAGCTGCTTCTTCTTCGGGGTTTAACGGTAGCTGGCATCCTTGTACATGCAGTGCTGCCATCTTCTGTTTCAGTCCGTTATTACACTCTTAAATCCTGCTATTATTCCTGCGTCTTTTGTGATCTTACAAAGCTTCAAACGACGCGTCGACTATTAAATCAGTCGTCGACGATTTTGATAGTCGACGTAATCGCGACTAGTCGACTAATCGTGGCAGCCCTACCCTCCAGCCACCCGCAGGTCTGTTTCTGATTGTTTGGTCAGGAACATTCTGGTGGAGGTCATTTCTCCTCTCACTCTCTTCAGATGGTGCTGGGAACAGCAAACCTTCTGGCATCAGCATGTATTGATGTGCTATCTTGGGTCCAGATGTCTCCTGTTAGGCATACTGATCTGAGCCAAATGTTGAACTGGTCAAAAAATAAATGTCAGTGGCCTCGACCTGTAAAATCAGTGGTGACGAACTCCAGGCATCGAGGGCCGGTGTCCTTGATCCAACACAGCTGATTTAAATGGCTAAATGACCTCCTCAACATGAAGTTCTCCAGAGGCCTGGGAATGAACTCATTTGATTCAGGTGTGTTGACCCAGGCTGAGATCTAAAACCTGCAGGACACCGGCCCCGAGGCCTGGAGTTCCCCACCGTTGTGTGAAATCATTCCTGTTTTGGGCATTGGCTCATTGTTACCTCTGGACTTAGGGCTGTTCGATACAATGATATATATCGGATGACGATATAAAAACAGCTATCGTTTATTTTACGACACCACGAAACAAACTGTTTACGGCAATAGTTTTTCATCGTTTTGATGGTCACTGTAGCGGCTATATTAATTTCTTAAAGTTCTCTTATATTTAATATAACCACACTACGGACGGACAAGCGCCTGTTTTTACGTGTTGTCGTTAGCAACAACGACAGTAAAACCATCGCGTGGCTCTGCTTTTTTTTGACGTAAACCTTTCACAATAAAGCTCACGATCCTGTTGAGACTTTTCAAAAGAAACTGAATCACGTGAAAGAATGCAGAGAGTTTACGGATGAGAAGCAAAAGCTGTCAGGTGCTAAAAAAAACCCCAAAAAAACCCTTAGACTCAAACTTTGAAAGAAAATGTCGGCCGTTACAACTTGTGTCTAAAAATATAGTTTCATGATCTGTTAAAACACTCGACTCCAGGTAAAGGACGCCAGCTGGAAACACTTCACACAAGTCGAGCTGCCCGAGATTCACAGAATTTACAGAAAATGTTACATTTTTGTGATTTATATCGTCAGGACGATACATGTCTTAAATCAGGATATGAGATTTGTCATATTGCACAGCCCTTTCTGGACCTGTTGTTAACTTTAAGACTAAGTCTGTCAGACTCGGCCCCCACCGGTCCAGCACCATCACACTCAGCACCGGGTCTCCACAAGGATGTGTTTTGAGTCCCCTCCTGTTTACGCTCTCCGACTGCTCCCCTACCCATCTCTCAAACACCATCATAAAGTTCGCGGATGACACCACAGTGGTTGGACTCATCTCAAGGGGGGATGAGTCGGACTACAGAGATGAGGTCAACAGACTGACTGAGTGGTGTTCAGTTAACAACCTCCAACTGAACACCACGAAAACTAAAGAACTTATCTTGGACTTCAGGAAGGGCAGAGCAGACCCGGCCCCACTCTACATCCACGGGAGCTGTGTGGAGAGGGTACACTCCATGAGGTTTCTGGGCGTGCAGATATCTGATGACCTCTCCTGGACTGCAAATACTACAGCGGTGGTTAAAAAGGCCCAGCAGCGTCTCCACTTTCTGAGAGTGCTCAGGAGGAACAACCTGGAGGAGAGGCTGCTGGTGACATTTTACAGAGCCACCATAGAGAGCATCCTAACGTACGGCATAACAACATGGTATGCAGGGTGCTCAGCTGCAGACAGGAAAGTACTGCAGAGGGTCATCAACACAGCCCAGAAGATCACTGGCTGCTCTCTGCCCAGCCTGGAGGTCACTGCAAACTCTCGGTACCTCAGCAGAGCTGGCAATATCATCAAGGACCACTCTCACCCCAGCAACCAACTGTTTGAACTATTACCGTCAGGCCGACGGTACAGGTCACATAAAACCAGGACAAACAGATTCAGGGATAGCTTCTTTCCCAGAGCTATCACCGTAGTAAATAAGCACAAAAACAATTGAACCTATTCCATACCGTCACTGTCATTATATTATGCTGCTATCCTGTATATATTGTACATACTATTGTTTGAGTACTTACGATTGTTTTTTTTGTACTTTTTATATTTTACATTTATATTTATTATTGAAACTTGCACCAAGGGAGTGGCACTCCAATTTCGTTGTACTCTGTACAATGACAATAAAGGCTATTCTATTCTATTCTATTCTATTCTAAAGCAGCTGAAACTGATTTACAACCCCGTTTGATAACTTAACTTCCCAGAAGTTTTGACTTGATGCTTAAGAAGTGTTTGATCTTTTGAGCAGTGCTCATATACTTAAATCTGTTTAAGTGGTGCCGTCTTAACGTGACACAGCCAAGCCTCATTAACAATCGTGATAGTCTACAACTGGTAGTTTCTCTTTGGCAGCATATACAGGATTTGACATCAGATTGACCAATACCAAGTCCAAGGACCTTCTCCAACTGAGAAGTTCTCTTTAAACCATCACCTAAACATCTGCAGATCCCTAGATGATCAGTTCAAACCCAACCCAAATGGTTGCCCTCAGATGTGAGGAAACCGGTTATGTTTAGAAACAACTCCAAAGACTCCACTATAAACTGCTGCTGCACCAGCATCACCGTCTACAGTGAAGTATTTGGACTGAGAGTGCGCCAACCAAGAAGCCCGGCTACAAAGCAAAGACATTTATGCTTAACTGAAATTACTAACTGCCCATATGAATAAGCCAAATGTTTTCTGGACAACAGTTCAAATTTAAATGAACTCTGGTCACTCTTTAGCAAACAGACGGCCAGAAACTCGCTGACTACAAAAAGCATTTGGTTCAAAGAGTCCATTTTTCTGGCTTCCTAATATTTAAAAACTAACATGCTTGAAAACTTATTACTGCTAATACAGTTAGTCCCACTTTGTTAATCTTAGTCATGCAGTCCTGAAAGAAGACAGATGAAATAGCAGTTTGAATGCTTTATTTACTGTATGTATGCATACTGCAGTTAAGTAGCAAGAACTAAAGGCAAACTAGAAAGGACTACAAAATACAACACATGGACCAATACATTTACAAAACATTCAAAATGTTACAAAATGGGCTGTATTGGTCCTTCTATTGTTGTTCTTCAATTTGGATCTTTATACAAATTTGTCAAGATACAAGGTTTCCATCACTGCATAATTTTACACGTGCCAGGGAGAGACTTCCAGAGCCAGTTTCAAATGGACAAACCATCAGCAAACGTTCTCCACCAACACACCAGGAGTAGACCCCCACCCCACATGGGAGAACTACATCTTTCTGTCCCACTTGGAGATAAAAGGAATCAAATGAAAGTAGGCAGCTTTTCTCGTCACTCTACCGTTCAGCCGCTGAAGAAAAACAACAACAAAAAAGCCAGGAAAAAAAGGATGTGTGGGAGGGAAGCAAACAGAGGACTTTGGTAGTGAGTGAAAATATGTTTACATGTCTTTACATGTCAAGGTACATTTTATTTGACATGTGCGTTGCTTTCCACTTGTCTACTCCCCTATTTTCCCCTTTTTTTTCTCCAATATTTACATCAAAGCGTCAAAAAAAGTATATTAAACAGCATGTCCCGATCCATCTCATCTCAACTCCAAAGGGATATGACAAAAAAGGGGGAGGGAAAAAAAACCTAACTAGATCCATGAGCAGTAGTCCTTTCATCCACAGTCCAAATGACTATGGTTGCCAGTTTATCCAGTGCCAACAGTAAAGAGGGAGGTGTGTATGTGTGGGGTGGTGAGGGGGGTGGATCAAGGCCACAGCATCTCTCCGGGGGGCTACGAGCTGGCTGGTACACAGGCTAACTGGCACCGGTGCCCTCCATCACCTGCTGGGCCTGCTTCTGTCCCATGCAGCACTGGGCGACAGACTGAAACAGCCTGAGGAGAGACGGGAGGAAAAGACAGCGTCGGTTTAAGGCGCCACAACAACAGCTGCTCCCAGACATCGCATATCAAACAGGCAACATACTTTTCAATCTCGGGCGCACAGTGCACAAAGTCGTGGCTCCAGAACTTGAAGGCAGGATTCTTGATCAGCTCGATGAAGGTGATGAGGAGACCCCACGGGTGAGGCCTGTTCACTATCAGCCTCTCCAACAGAACCCTAAAGAACAAGGAGGAAACATTAACCAAGTATTCGCAGACGACGCTCAACGACATCGTCTGGACCTCGGATCGGTCTCACCTGGTGATCTGCTCCTGGATGGCCTCAGTGTTGGCCTCGGCAAACAAATAGAGCATCGTGCAGCTGAAGTAGTGAGTGTGACTGTTGGGGTAACGCAGCTGATTGGCGATCGCATTCAAGAACAGGTAACGCCCTGGAAAAAGACAAAATCAGAAGCCTGATGATTTGCTTAAGGTCAGATGCTCAACACCTAAAAATCCAGCTCCGTCTGCACTACCAAGAGCCAGCAAAGACATTCGTTATTTGGGTGAAAAGAGCTTTAAACACAGTTGGTTTCTAAGGAGTAGTGTCTAAATATCTATGAAAAGACCTTAATTTAATGCTGCTAGCCTACCCTCAGTGTCCAGGTCCACAGCCAGATTCTGGAAGATGTCCATGTGAGCGGAGTGGGTGATGGTGCTCATGGAGGGGGTGCTGCCCTTATTGTGGATGTGAGCGATTGCCTGTGTCCCCACATACAACACTAGAGCATTGATCAGCTGGATGTTGTAGCGGTTTCCTGGTTCATTAGACACCTGGGAGACAAAAGACCGCCACAAGCTCGTCACACCTTTGTGCTTCTCTTACTCCTGATTTAAAGTAAACGGACACCAAGCCTACCTGCAGGTTACTACGGAGCTCCGACAGGAACGTCACAGGTGAGCGCGTCTTCAGATACGAGTCCAGATCCTTTTTGAACTGTGACGGCATCACGCCTGTGAAGTTTGTGAGAATCCGCGGAGCGATGTTGATCTCGCTCAGCATGTCCACCTGCGGCAGGAATCGATAAAGGACAGGCCTATTACATCTTTCGGTCTCGAACCAACTTGGCTCATATCCACGATTCACACCAAAGCGCTAATCGAACCTTCAGGTTGGGTGTGAAAGGGTCAGGAAGCCTCATGTTGCGTGGAAAGGCACTGAGGATGAGGTTGCGGAGCTGGATGCAGTTGGGTGGGATGACGTCACAGAAGCCGTAATGGTAATCGCACAGAAACTCTGGGAAGTCGTGAAGCAGAACCAGGAGCACTCGCAGCGTGCCCTGAACGGATCATCAGAACAGCAGACGTTTTCTACACATCACTCAAAATACTCCTTGCTTCAAGAGCAACATTAACACTTAAAAGCCAGGATATTGATTAAAATGACCCTGAAA
This sequence comes from Aulonocara sp. 'chitande type north' Nkhata Bay, assembly GCF_057382095.1. Classification (NCBI taxonomy): domain Eukaryota; kingdom Metazoa; phylum Chordata; class Actinopteri; order Cichliformes; family Cichlidae; genus Aulonocara; species Aulonocara sp. 'chitande type north' Nkhata Bay. Next base: position 1,231,011 of record NC_141350.1, on the reverse strand, counting down.
GATCACCTTGTAGAGGATTTGCATAGGTTTGTTGAGCTCTACGTTCCTCAGGAAAGGGGCCAGGTACTTGAAAAGATCAATCAACAGTTGTGCGTACATGGGCCAACCCTAGAGGACAGCATCGGTTTAGAACAAATATTCAAAAACTATTCAAACAAAAACAGCCATGTGATGTTATTTATGTAAGATTTCTCCTTAAAGACCTTCTGCTGCGGGGTGTGTGCAAGCATCCTGGCAATGAAGATGCGATGAGAAATCAGTTCCAGCCAGGCGTACACAAACCCAGGTGCTTTGGTGGGTCTCAGGATGTGGAAGGTATTGCTGCAGATAAAGGCAAACGTTGGACGACCACATGGACCGAAGAAAACATCACAAGAACTCGCCGAACTACAGTTTCTCGGCAGGACGAGGCCCTTCAGAAAAAGCGACTACTTACCAGAAGGCAGTGAGTGTCTGGAAGTTGATGGTTTCCAGGACATGTTCAGGGGCGTTGAGCTCCAGCAGCAGCATGATGAAAATGCGGTGATACGGCAGCTGCTGGAATTCAGTCTGACGAACATCGTGGTCCTGGATCAACACGCCAACTACAATACCGAGCACCTGTGGAGATATTAAGGTTATACCATAATGAAAATGAGTGAAACTGGGCTATAAATGATATATCAGAATAATATTCAGTGTGATGTGGGTGCACCTTGTTGAGGAGGTTGATTTTTGTCACTGTGTTGGTGGCCTCTCCAGAGTGTTTCACCAGCAGGGCTATGAGCCTCACAAAGGCATCCAGGTTGTGGTAACATTTGGCTCTGATGATGGCTGCACTGGCTGCTGGGTTGTGCTGTTGTTCAGCTTGTGCCCGATAGCTAATCTCCACACACATTTCTGTGCACAGCCGGAAGAAGCGAGTGATCAGGTCATCTGTCTTCAGAATTCCCTGCTGGTGCATCTAGGAAAAAGAAAACGGGGATGCAAACATGAGTAACAGTACTACTTTTTAATCATTCCCATTAACTAATAAATGCTGATAAAAACCTGGCCAACAAAGGCAGAGAAAGCTTTGGTGCTATCCCTGCCAGCAGCAGCGGAGTGATACAGGTTGACCCATTCCCTCAGGAGGTACTCCGCTTTCTCCCTCAAGCCTGGAGGATCATCATATTCTGACGCCTGTGAAATCCCAGAGTGCATCATGAAGTTGGGTCCACCGTGGGCCCGGTCAATCATGGCTTCATAGTTGGAGCGAACCACATCCATCAACTGGGGAAGCCTGGAAACGAGGTGGTAGAAGGCGTAGGAATCAGGTCTCAGCACACTACACCTCCAGAACTACTCATGCCATCAGAGCAAAGGTCAAGCTAGGGTCTGCCACCTCAGACGAGCAGACCACAAACACATGTTCAGATCACTGAACATCAAACACATGTAAGCGCAGTGAACAAATGCCATCACAGAGCAAAGGGAAACATTACCGTCTACCAAGATTTTGCACTAGCATCATAAAACTGGCCAATGGAGCTGTAAAGCAGCCCTGAAGGTTAATCTCCAGCCTCAGATTGTAGCTATAATCATTCCACTTCTAATGAATTAAAACTGCTGTGGTTCATTACCCCTCAGGTGCATTAGCTCTGGAGTGCGCACAGGTCCTCATCAAAGTCTCAATTGTGTGGAAGAGGTCAGCTTCTGTGACGTGGCTCACACTGCGTTCATCCACCAGCAGCAGCTTCACCAACTGCATGGCAAATGCAACCGCCATGTAGTGCAGTCCATTTTCCATTGACTGGAGGGAGGAGGGGAAAACATTTTGTTAATTTAAAAACACATTGACAGAGCAACCAACAGCAAAGGAAACTGATTCAATCAGAAAAAGCATGTTTATGCCTCCAGAAGTTTTATTTCACCAACTTACAGAACAGATGTGAAGACCAGTTAATGGCAGTGAACAGACAAAGACACTACCCACAGAAGTAGAAATGTGTGTACCTGTGCTAGGTGCAGGTCATACTGCTGCATATTTACAAGATGGTTCCTGATCAAAAGCTCCACCGCCTCGACGTTGTACTTGTATTCGTCACGGCATTCAATCAGACACCTGCGAACATGAAGCAAGTCAGAGACACTAAATTTAACAGATTCATGGAAAATGTTACAATAGCTTTTAGGATGGTGCAGGATATCCCATTCTGCACAAAAACTGTTCCAACATAGACGCACCTGGTGATCTGCTTATTGCACCACTGTGGGCCATAGGCACGTCCATCCTGCAGGGCTTTAAGCACCAACAAGTGGCACTCCCTGTAGCGAAGCAGCAAGTCGGCATCGGCGCCACTTGTAGCATCCAGAAGACCTTCAACAGCCTGGAGGATGGAATGAGCATTAAGACCTGACCTGTCTAACAGCGATTGTGAAGACAAAACGACATCAGTTCTATAAACTGCTTCTAAGTATGCACAAAACGAGAAGCTACTGTGCGGAAGACGTCTACGAGCCAAAACTAAACCAGCAACATTTAGTTATCCCACCTTCTGCAGCAAGCCAAGCGCTGCAATGCCATCCCTGGAGTTTCTAGCCAGAGCCACAGCTTCCAGCAAGCTCCGCAAGGCCTGGGTAAGAGGGTTCATGGCAAGCGCTGGAGGGATGGCATGAAGATGCTGCTCCAGGTCTGCTATGCACTTATCATAGATCTGAGCAACATCATCCGTCGCCCATGCCTGTTGCTGAGATAACATGGGGAAAAAAAGTTTGAGTTAAATGCGGCAACACAAGAAGTATTTAGTTAAATGTTGCTTTCTGAGCAACTCATCCACTGAATATTCATAAATGATGACAGAATAATAAATGATGATCTCTCCATGCTACTCTAACCTGCAGGACATAAACTTCTAAACATGTTATCAGTTCTGTAACACTGTGGTACTTTTCAGCATTCAGCTCTTGTGTTTGGGATGAGTGCGTGGGTCCCTGAAAATAAACGTACCTTCATGGGCTGAGCCAAGAAGCCAGTTGGTTGGGAAAGGTCATTACTTGGCAAGAAACCTGGAACGTTTCTAGCAAACTCCTCATACACAGCCAGCTGCTTAGGGTCCACTCCTCCCACCTGCAGCACAGGCACACCGTTACTCAGAGACTGTATCCACAGATTATGAGTTCTTTTTGTTGCATCTCTTCAAATTAATACAAATTCAGGGCAGGTTTCCATTGTTAATCGTGCGTTTTAAGATAAAACTAGCATGTTACAGTGACCTCACCTTTAGCCTGATCTGCTCTGGCATACGTTCAGCCTGGTAAGTCAGAACAACGGGATCACAATAGCGACGTCCCTCCTGGCGTGCATGCTTCCTCAGCTCAAACTCCTGGAAGAGTAAAAAGGAAACAATGTCAAGAAATTTGACTTAAACGTTTCTACACAGTTACAAAGCTACCGTATTTTCGCGACTATAAGGCGCACATAAAAGTCTTAGATTTTCTTCAAAAAGTGCGGCGCGCCCTATAGCGCAGTGCGCCCTGTGTGTTGTAAGGAGGACGTAGTAGAGAACACCATGAGAACGCTAAAGGGTGAAGTGTGGGCGTTGATTGTTTATAAAAGAACAGGTATGTGCGTTATGCAGAACATCGTTGTTTTAACAACCCTGAAAATGGCAAAGAGACACGCTTATGAAGCACAGTTTAAACTGAAGGCCATCAGCTACGCGGAGGAACATGGAAAACAAGCTCCGACAGGTCAAGAAGACGCAGCTGAGTTTCCGCGGACATAAGGCGAGGTGGCCAGAGTTGGAGGAAAGACTCGAGCGGTGGATCATCGAGCAAAGAACGAGCGGGAGAAGCGTTTCGACTTCACCATTCGACTAAAAGCAGTTTCACTAGCAGAAGAAATAAAAAATTGAACATTTCCGAGGAGGTCCGTCTTGGTGCTTTCGTTTTATGAAACGGTGCCATTTTTCCATCCGGACCAGGACTACGGTAGCGCAGCAACTTCCAGCGGATTATAAGGAAAAGCTGGCCATCTTCCGCTCCTACTGCAGCAAACACATTGGCGACAAAAACATCCAGCCCAGCCACATCACTAACATGGACGAGGTCCCGCTCACTTTTGACATCCCGGTGAGTCACACTGTGGAGAAGAAGGGGACCAGCACGATACGCACAATGGGGTACGAAAAGTCTTCTTTCACTGTTGTGCTTGGCTGCCATGCTAATGGACAGAAACTGCCGCCTATGGTGATTTTTAAGCGAAAGACTTTGCCTAAAGAGAAGTTTCCAGTAGGAATCATCATTAAGGCAAATGAAAAGGGCTGGATGGATGAGGAAATGATGAAAGAGTGGCTGAGGGAGGTGTATGTAAGAAGACCAGGTGGTTTTTTTCCACGCATCACCATCGCTGTTGATCTGTGACTCTATGCATCTCACAGCCGATGTGAAAAAACAAGTGCAGCAAATGAATCAGAATCAGAATCAGAATACTTTATTGATCCCTGGGGGAAATTATTTTTTGTTACAGTGCTCCATTTTAAACCAACATTAAGACAAGACAGACAATACACTAACTAAGAATAGTACAATATATACATATATATACATACATACATACATAAGTCACTTATAAATAAATATTTGGAAAAGAAACATGTGTAGTTGTAGCAGCAAACAGTGTGTTAAGTGGATGCGTTGTACAGGGAGCCACAGGCAGGAATGATTTCCTGTGTCGTTCAGTGGTGCTTTTCGGTAATCTCAGTCTCTCACTGAACGAGCTCCTGTGACTGACCAACATGTCATGGAGTGGGTGGGAGGTGTTATCCAACATTGTCTTTATCTTGGACAGCATCCGCCTCTCCGACACCACCTTGAGGGAGTCCAGCTCCATCCCCACAACATTGCTGGCCTTACGGATCAGTTTATTAAGTCTGTTGGCATCTGCGACCCTCAGCCTGCTCCCCCAGCATGCAACAGCATAGAGGATCGCACTGGCCACCACAGACTCATAGAAAATCCTCAGCATTTTCTGGCAGATGTTGAAGGACCTCAGTCGCCTCAAAAAATAGAGACGACTCTGGCCCTTCCTGTAAAGTGCTGTGGTGTTTTTAGCCCAGTCCAGTTTATTGTCAATGTGTACTCCAAGGTATTTATAGTCCTCCACAATGTCAACACTGACCCCCTGGATTGAAACAGGGGTCAAGTGTTTCCTGGTCTTCCTGAAGTCCACGATCAGTTCCTTGGTCTTTGCCACGTTGAGCTGCAGATGATTCTGCTCACACCACGTGACAAAGGAGTCGACCACAGCCCGGTACTCTGTCTCATCATCCCTGCTGATGCATCCAACCACCGCAGAGTCATCAGAAAACTTCTGAAGATGGAGGTCTCTGTGCAGTGGCTGAAGTCTGTGGTGTAGAGGGTGAAGAGGAAGGGGGAGAGGACAGTCCCCTGTGGTGCCCCTGTGTTGCTGATCACCTTGTCAGACACACACTGTGGGAGACGTACATATTGTGGTCTTCCTGTCAGGTAATCAACAATCCAGGACACCAGAGAAGCATCCACCTGCATCGCTGCTAACTTATCACCCAGGTGGGTCGGCCTGATGGTGTTGAAAGCACTGGAAAAGTCAAAAAACATGACCCTCACAGTGCTCGCCGGCTGGTCCAGATGGGTGTAGACACGATTGAGCAGGTAGATGATGGCGTCCTCTGTTCCGAGACGAGGCTGATAAGCGAACTGAAGGGGATCCAGATGTGGTCTTACTATGGGTCGCAGCTGGTCCAGGATGAGCCTTTCCAGGGTCTTCATGATGTGGGAGGTCAGTGCCACGGGCCTGTAATCCTGGGGGCCACTGGGACGTGGCGTCTTTGGTACAGGGACGAGGCATGATGTCTTCCACATCACCGGGACCCTCTGCAGACTCAGACTCAGCATAAACAGTTTATGAAAGACTCCACACAGCTGGGGGGCACAGGTCTTGAGGACGAGGGGACTCACTCCGTCTGGTCCAGCAGACTTGCCTGAGTGAAGTCTCCTCATTTGCATCTCAACCTGGTATTGAGTGAAGGTGATGGGTGGGGGAGGGGTGTCAGGAATCTCACAGGAGGCAACATGTGAAGAGAGAGGCTGGCACAGTGGTGTGGCTCTGGATTCCAGGCTGACTGCAGGTGAGGTTGTGGGGGTGGGAGCAGACACTGTGGTGTCGAATCTATTGAAAAACAGATTCAACTCGTCGGCTCTATTCTCACCTCCCTCAGCTCCCCTGCTGTTGGTTGGCCTGAATCCAGTGATGGTCTTCATGCCCCTCCACACCTCTCTCATGCTGTTCTGCTGGAGTTTCCACTCCAGCTTCCTCCTGTAATTGTCCTTAGCCTCTCTGATCTTGTCCTTTAGTAACACCTGGACCTTCCTCACCTCCTCTTTGTTGCCCCCTCTGAAAGCCCTCTTCTTGTTGTTGAGGAGGGCTTTGATGTCCTTAGTCACCCACGGCTTGTTATTTGGGTAACAATGAACAGTCTGAGCTGGAACAATGGAGTCGGTGCAGAAAGTTATGTAGTCTGTGATACACTCAGTAAGCCCATTGATGTCCTCGGCGTGAGGCTCACAGAGTGTTTCCCAGTCGGTCACCTCGAAACAGCCCTGTAGTTCCGCTATTGCCTCCTCTGACCACCTCCTAACAGTCCTGGTGGTCACAGGTTCCCTCCTCACAATTGGCACATAGCGGGGGGTGAGGTGAATCAGGTTATGATCTGACCTACCAAGTGGGGGGAGGGAGGAGGAGCTGTATGCATCCTTGACGTTAGCATACAGTAAGTCTAAAGTTCTCTCTCCCCTGGTGGGACAGTCCACATATTGTTTGAATGTTGGTAGTGTATTGTCCAGTGATACATGGTTGAAGTCACCCGAGATCACAATAAAGGCACTCGGGTGCTGAGTCTGTAGCCGAGCTATGGCAGAGTGGATAGTGTCACATGCAGCTGTGGGGTTAGCAGAGGGGGGAACATAGACAGCCACCAAGATGACTGTGAGCTTGCTGTCATTCAGGAGGCCTGACAAAGGAACTCCAACCGCTGGACATCACTGTGAACCGGCCGTTCAAAGTAAGGCTGCGAGCGGCCTGGGAGCGATGGATGAACGATGGAGACCACAGTTTCACCAAGAGTGGAAGGCAGCGCCGGGCGAGTTACGCCACAATTTGCCAATGGATTGTAGATGCTTGGGCTAACATGTCTGCTGGCACTGTTGTTCGAGCTTTCGCAAAAGCCGGCATCATTTCCGAGGAGCCGCACGGCACGGAAAGTGACTCTGACAGTGAAGAAAGTGAACCTGGCATGTTTGATGGAGATTTAGCGCAGCTGTTCAATTCAGACACAGAGGATGAGGACTTCGATGGGTTTGATTGATGACTATTACCGGTAATAAAAATGTGAGTACCAAACTCAGTTTTGCTCCCGCTTTATTTTTAAATACGCACACTTGTATGCGCCCTATAATCAGGTGCGCCTTATGTGTGTGTTAAATACAGTAATGGCACACATAACTGAGACTGCGCCTTTTAGTACAGTGCGTCTTATGGTCGTGAAAATACGGTACATGTATTCACCACTCCAACTTGGGCCATAGGCCAATGATCAGTTCCATGAAAATCCAAGTAGATTTGTATTTGTGCCTTTTGGGTTAATCCCCTTTAAAGTCTTACCGTGGCTAGTCTCTTGTCCATTTCAGGGCCAGCCTTCTCCACTGCCGTTTTCTGAATGAAACAGCAAGCAAGTTCACAGTTGTCTTGAGCAATTCTGGCTGCAGCCTCTTCCATCATGTCCCTCTGTTGGGGTGTTGGTGCCTAAAAGGAAAACAAGTTTGTTATTTGATGCATGCTTTTCCTCTTTCTTCTGTAAACTAGCAATTTAAATACACACCCTCGTGGAGGCCTTACCCTCAGAGCTGCAGCAAAGCTATTCTTAAGGTTGGTGGCAATGCTCATGAGCAGAGGCTCACGGCAGGTGATCATGGCCATGCCAGCAGTCAGGTTTCTCATCATATGGTGCGCAGCCACACGCATGCGGGACTCTTCAGAATCCAGAGCGAAGTCCTTCCTGATGATCTGCTCACAGGTCGTCATTGCGATTTTGATAGAGCGATCGACCACAGGGTGCACCAGCTCCTGGACGGCACGCTCCACTGACTGACGCACACATTGCTTTAGCTGAGGATGAGCCTGCAGCAGAGGGATCTAAGAAAACAAGAGCAGCCCAAGAATGAGAGAAACTACTAAGAAGAGATCCAAACACATGAAATGATTACTCATTAATTAGTTACTCTCGGTGTCATCAGGTCCCTGAGGGCGTCTAGTGTGCGTAGCTTCATGTGTGCATAGCTGAAGTGTATAGAATCCTGCAACAGTCTACAACTCTGCTCAGACGCCAAAATCATGACGCAGTCTTTATACTTACGTTGACATTTATATTGATGTGGGGAGCCAGGCCTGCCAATGCATACACATTGATGTCATGGTAACTAAACTGCGGGGTGGGCGGCCCGGTCGTTGTACAAGTGGTGGTGGTTGCAGCTGGGGTGGAGGGAGGAGCTGCAAATGGAACAAAGTCTCCTGTTGGTTGAAAATGCTAATTTGATTAAAAAACTCCCAAGAAAAGGCAAAACAAACAGCAAGCACACAAAAACCAACGAGCTTCTTAAAGTGTTCTCAAAGGACAAGTGATGGCCCCAACATGACAAGATTACAAGTAACAATAAGATTCTGACATGTTCAAGTATTCAAAACAAAACTATTCAAGTTTCAGACGTAACAGAAGTAATGCATTTTGTTTCTACATGACAAAAACAAACATTTGAGATGTTTAAACTACAAAGACAATTTAAAGAGGAATAACATGATCACCTGCAGTAGAGACTGGCAGCATCTCCTCTGGAGGTTTTGCCTCCTTCTTTGGTGCCGATAGCTGCTCCTCGAGGTTCTTTAGCTTCTCCTTGTCCTTCAGCAGGTTTCCTGGCTTCAGCTCGTTGATGTCCAAAGATAAGTTCTTACACAGAACTTCAATCTCAAACTTCAAATTCAACTGTAGTAAACAAAAGCATGGAAGCAATGAACTTCTGATACCTTTTTATTTACCTAAGGAAACGTCAGTCACTTGAACTGTAATTTTATTCATGACGTTAAGTGATAATGACGGTTTAGACAAGTGCAGTTTTCAGTGATAAGACATCCTGCTATGCATCATTGTGCATTTAATCTTAATTGTTAAATATCACTCAGTGCATCCAATCAAAAACAGGAATTATGGGAGGCAGCTCCACTGTTGTTACTGTAAATGTAAAACAACCGGACTGGAGTTTAAGACTACGGTACAAATCCAGATGTGTTTTCTAAATAGCAACACACAAGGCTAACTTATTACCTTCAGGTCATGTTCCTGATGCAGCTCAGCGAGAACATTCATGATGGCCATAGTCCAAGGATTCTGGGGTCTGAAAACCTGTGGACTCAAAAATATAATCACGCTGAGTGGTTTGGACATTTCCCCCCACTGTATATATAGAAAAGTTGGTATATGGGCCATACTGCTTAGGGTCTACTGAGAAGTACACCTATATTTCTCACCATGCTTCGCACGCTGGACTCCAAAACTTTGGCCACAAAGGGAACCACATAGAGCAGCTCCTGCTGGCCTTTCACATAAGCTTCCAGTAGCAAAGACTTTACTTCTAGATCCTAGAAGAGGGGAAAAATAAAAATTAGGCCACTCTGAAGCACAAAAACCAGCAGATAATTTTACGGAGCAAGTAATAAAATGCTCTTACTGTATAAAGGATAGGCTTGTTTTTGGCCAGTGTAATCATGCCTAACCAGTGGCCAAGGTTCTTCAGCAGGGAGCGATCAGAGAAGTTGGCAGCTGCCTTGTCTGAGGTCAGAAGCACCTGAAAGACGCAGGGGAAAAGTACTTTACAAAGGATGACAGTTTACCAGAGCAAAACCAGTTTACCCAACATAATAATGTGACGTGTGAGAAACGTAACTACAAGCGCATCACACTAGGCAAGTTTTTGGCAATAAGACAGCAGAGCTCAATCCGACTTTTGGTAGAGGTGTCAAACATTGCACTGAACTAAATATTCCGTCTTTAAGTCTACCTTGATGTTCCTGTAGGTTTCATTAAGAACCATCTTCACAAACTCGGGGTTTTTCAGTGTGTCCAAAAAGTTCGAGTAGAGGCTGTGAAAGTTGGGCTCGATGCTGACTCGCTTCATCACCAGGTACTGAGACACCCAGGGCATGAACTCCTCTTTCACCGTCTCTTTCAACTCCTCGACCTGACAAAAGAAATGTTCTGCTTTTAAAAAACAGCATCTTTGATTATTAAGGTTGTTCTAATGCAGTAATATTTTGTTTCTTTGTCTTTACCTTCTGAGTCATGTTGGATTGAGAAAGGTTGTTGAAAATAAAAGCAATCTTCTCCTGGACATTCTCCGGAGGTTCTACGATCCTTTCCGTTTGGTCAGTAGCCACCAGCAGGGTGTCAATGTTGGTAGTGTTTATGGAGGGCTGTAGGTAGGAACGGAGACTATTTATTATGATTGTGTGTGTGTGTGTGTGTGTGTGTGTGTGTGTGTGTGTGTGTGTGTGTGTGTGTGTGTGTGTGTGTGTGTGTCTATGTCTATCTATATCTAGATATATCTCTCTCTCTCTCTATGCTGCCGCATGGTGTCCGGTCAAAACTGAACTCACAGGCACATCCTTCTTGAAGTTAGTGGCTGTCGGCCTTGCGATCGTGGACGTCTTAGAGGCTGTGGTTGTAGGCGTGGTGGTTGTGACGAGGGTGCTGGGCTGGCCTGGCTGTGGGGCTTTAAGGCCGGCAGGTTGCTGCGACTGTGCCTGGGCTTGTACTAGAGCCAGGCTCCCAGGTGTGGTGATGGACCCCTGCATCTTCACTGGAGGGTCCCGTGACTGTTGTCCATACTCAATATACTGCACACACAGGATATTTGAAGATGCAGAGCGACAGATTTAATTTAGCTGAATCAAAGGCGCGCTTCTCTCTCCAGCAAGAGAGAGAACTAAGTAAAACTTAATGAATGCTGATAACAGAAAAAGGATCACCACAAATAAATTAAGGAAACCTGATTACCTCTTGTAAATGGTGGGGGAATTGCAAGAAGTGACCAATTGAAGCCAGGTGCTGACAGTACTGAGGGTAGTCCTTTAGCCTAGGGGAGAAAAAAAAAAAAAAAAGAGATGTCAGCTGTAACATAACGCCTTATACTTACACTTGTTTTGCAAAAGAAAAAGCTAGTACCTGTTTTTGAACCGATCTAGGGCAGCAATTCCAAAGTAATACATTTTGGATCCGTACGGTTTTCGTAAGGCTTCAAGAACATATCGGAGGGCCAAACCCAGGGCCATGTAAGTGACGAGACCTTTCTCGATTATTCCACCAAAAAGACAGGCAGTGATATGCAGCTCCTTGTCTGGGTACTGGGGGAAGAATCTGTATTCCTCAAACAGGTTTCGAAGCATGCAGTTGAACACCTCTCGCTCCCGCTTGATGGTAGAATCCTTAAACCTTTGCAGCATTTCCAAGACCTGCATGAGTCCAATGACATCACATATGAATTGTTTGACAAGTGTGGAAAGGATTCTATTTGAAGAGGAATGATATTCGCAGAAAAAAATGTCATGTAACTACTCACTTCATCCACAGACATGGTTGGGTGAGGTGGGTGGTTGTAAATGCGCTGGAAGTAACTGTTTGCTTCGTCATCTATTTCCTTACTAAAGTGCTGGTTTGCTTCGGGCCACACCTGAGAAAGGTCGGCTGGGAACAGAAAAGCACAAGTGATCATTTTAAGTCCAACAATGAATAAGAATGCACTCATTTTCACTATAATAAAACACAAAAGTGTCTTGGTTTATCTACAACACGCAAGTCACATTGTTTGTGTTGTTTAAAATTTCTTCACACACAAGAAAAAGAAAAGAAAAATTCCCGTAGGGGCCCTTTCGGAAATGTTACAGAGGCGAGCAAACACAACAACAACAGCTGAAACTGAATGACCTGATTCAGCCCAAAGTACAGGCGACAGCTGGAGGTCAATAACAGCTGAGAAAACTTCTTTCACCGTTAACCTTAAAACACCAACATCTAGGGCTGCGCGATATGACCAAAATCAAACGTAACATTTTCTGTAAAGTCTGTGAATCTCGGGCAGCTCGACCTGCGTGAAGTGTTTCCAGCTGCGCGTCGTGTAGCTGGAGTCGAGTGTTTTAACCGATGCATGAAACGACACATTTTTAGACACAAGTTGTAACGGCCGACATTTTCTTTGTGAGTATTTATTGCACGGCATGCTGCGGGGAAAAGCCTGTTCTAACGTTTGAGTCTAAGGTCTATTTTTTAAGCACCTGACGGCTCTTTTTTACTTCTCATCCGTAAATAATCTGCTCTTTCACATGATTCAGTTTATTTTGAAAAGTCTCAACAGGATCTTGAGCTTTATTGTGAAAGGTTTACGTGGAACATTAACAAGCGGACACGCGATGGTGTTACCGTCGTTGTTGCTAACGACAACGCATAAAAACAGGCGCTTGTCCGTCCGTAGTGTGGTTATATTAAATATAAGAGAAAGAGAGAAGTTTAAGAAATGAATATAGCCGCTACAGTGACCATCAGAACGATGAAAATAATATTGCTGTAAACAGTTTATTTTACGACACCACGAAACAAACGATAGCGTGAAATGAAACGACAGACGTTTTTATATCGTCATCCGATATATATCGTCGTATCGAACAGCCCTACCAACATCAATCATTCATGTTCGTCTTTATAGACTGGATGAAAGAAAACAAGTGTCTCCTCATCTTAGAGGCCTCTAACAATTCAGTACTGTAGACAATTACGTCATGTTGAAGAAGCTGAAAAATATTAAAGTGGGGCTGTCAGCAAAAGCAGACAAGGAATGGAAGACTGATCTGTATTTCCTCTCACACTGAAGTCTACAATCATTTTATGTAAAACAAATCACCAATTAACTTGTTTCAGGAATAAAATCTCACGTTAAGGAAACGTTTTGGTGCGGCAGACAAAGTGCCCTGAAAGCCAATTTCTTTAGTAAGTGATTGTTGTCAAAAGCAGAGGAAATACAGTGCTGAGCAGCGCGGGGCGGGGCTCTCAGTCACACCACTACCACCACCACTTACAGGCCTTCATCTTACTCTGCTGAAAGGTTGGTGGGTTCAGGCCCGGTGTGCTCATCTTCCTGGGACCAAAAGGATCAGTGCTCCCTGCTGGCATCCCTAGACCAGGACCGATGCCCGTGCCCAGTGGACCTGGAAGTAACAATAATGTCACTTTTCTGCTTCACACTTGATAGCATGTTTGGATTGAAATACAAAAACCTGAGGTCATACCAGGGAGTTGTGAGGGCAGGCCGGAAATGCTCCCAAAAGGTGTGCTGGGATTAGGATTGGGAAGTGGTGGAAAGGCTTTTGCTGGAGACTGGGGATTATTGAAAGGTGTATTCACTGGGGTTGGGAAACTTATGCTTGGATTGAGGGAAGTAGCTGAGGGCCCCAAATTCAAACCGCCAATGCCACTCAGAGGGTCCATCTAAACAAAGGGACATAAAGTTAAGCAGGCAGGAATGGAACAGAGCTACTAACGTCAGCTTTTTACAGTAAAAGAAAACATGACAGAACTGTTACAGAAACCCAAAACATTGTACACTTTATAAAAGTGTTAATATCAAAATTAGCATCCACAAAACCAATCATGAAAATGTATTTCAAAAGACGTGATATGCAAGATACCTGTACAGGTGAGATGGCATCTAGGGTGCTGGTGCTCGGGGCACGTCCCTTTGGCATTACACCTGGTGGTGGCTGTCGGGCTTTATTCATTACATTGCTGCAATTAGCCACCATCGTCAGGATAGTCTCCGACAACTCCTGGGATACACTGCTAAGGATTTAAAACAAAAACAACATACATGTAAGACAGATGTTACACTGCATCGAACCAGCGTTGGGCTCCACTCGAAGCTCCAAAAGTCCAGGAGCATCAAACAAAAGCCCCTTTTCCTTTAGCACCTACTCGGATCAACTGGCCACAGTTTTCCACTAAGTCAGTCTCTGGTGCTAAAATAGTACCCGCTCGGCCGAGGTTCAAGTGATCCAAGCAGGTACTGAAATGCGATGTCACCAGAGTGCATGCTACTGATTGAGAGATGAGTCGTGAAAGCAGCACGTTCACGAAAATCACAACCGCCATTTTCATAACCTGGCATCGAGGGAAATGGCTACAACTAAGAAGAAAAAGCCGCGGCCCGAGTACGATCACCTCTGCTTGTACCTTTGTTGTAGTGTGTTGCATACCAATTACATCACAGGACGCTCGCTCGCGTTGCTATGATGACGACCACGCACAAAAGGTGGTGCGCAATTGCAATGGAAAAAGCAGTCGATCCGAATAGGGGATAAACACCAGGCTTTAAAGTTCCTCACCCAGCACATGACTGCAAGCAGGCCAGCATGGTGGCTAGAGTCTCTGGAGGCAACTGGGCACTTTTGGGCTGGTCCTTATCAGGAGCCAAACCCCCCATAATGGATGGACAGCGCCTCTTCAAGAACGTCACACAAGCTTGGATGAAAGGTTCCTGTCACAAGAACAAGAAATATAATTAATACAAAACCAGACTTTTCATGAAATACGTTTAATGTTACACTAGCATAAACAGGAAACCCATCTAAAAAGACATATCGATTAGCAATCATTAGTTTAAAGACCTACCCCGTGCTCTCTAATTTTGTCAGTAAGCCATTTATCGAGTTTGAGGTATTCACGACGCGAGGCAAGTGCAGCGAGATCAATAACAAAGGCAAACGGAGTACCATTCAGCAGCATTGATAGAGACTGTAGAGAGGAAAAACACATTCATGTTCACATTGGGTTCACTTAATTTGTCTCCATTTATTACATGAAACATTTAATAATCCACCTTTACAACTATAGACACGGACTCTTTAAATCCAATAATCAGATTATGTACAGAGGTCTGTTATTGCAGCAAATACAATGTTTTTAAATATTAAATCAAAAAAAGTTTCTAAGGAGAGAACCGACATGCTATACAGCGTGTACCTTTACCCTCTACCTTAAATTCAGATGAAATGTTACAAGAGTACAAAAACTTTAATGGTCAAGGAGAACGCAGTATTCTAACCAACCTTTAAGTCTTGGGCCACATCCAGGATGCGAGATAACTTTGCTTGGTCATACTGCTCCCCTCTCATGTACCATTCAGCCATCGAATGCATAATTAGCTGACGTATGGAAGGAGACTGTCCCTGCAAGACAGACAGACAGAGTTTTGTATGCAAGCAGGATTTTTTTAGTTTTTGTTTTTGAACGACGCACCAAACTAGTAGAAAACTTGAGAAACACTTAACTGAAGACATGACTTGCCAAACAACATGTTACCCAGCAACACTGATCTAATAACAAACACCAACCTGTCCATGCCAGGCATAGTGCAGGATAATGGCGGAGTTGGGGTGATTTCCCAAAAAGATGGGCATCAGGGTGGAGATGAGCTCGTGGCGCAGTGTGTGCCACGAGGTGGTAATCTGCAGTAACGCCAGCACCAACATGTCGGGGCAGTGTTTGATCGGGAAGCTGAACAGCTGCTTCACCTGCTCATACTGGCCCACCTCAGACAGTCGAAGCAGACTCTCCACCAGATCCAGACTTTTCCTGTGAAGAATTACAAAAAGATGAGCGCTTTGGCAGAGTTTTAAAGTGTCGTGGTAAACTTGATTTGAAGTGATGGATTTTTTTTATTTATTCATTTTTTACGTGACCACTTCAGTACACACAGAGGTCCAACTTTGCCTCCAGTTTAAGAGCCCATCAAGGACACCTCAATTACATTTTTACTGCTTTAAAGCAAAATCTGAAGCCACAGTAAGAAAAATACGCAACGGCACACCGTTCTGCAGAGGCAAGGTGATATTCAATTTCCATACCATGTGGCAATCTCTCTATTGTCATCCTCTGGTGGGGCCTTGAGGATGTCAATGGCCACAGTGTGACAAGGGTAGTCAGCAAAGCAAAACACGTCTGGGTTCATCAGGGAGTGTTGAATGAATGACAACTGGAAAAAATACAGAAAAGATGCATTAAACTACACAAATCTATTCCAACTTGACAAAGATTCCTCTCATAATTTTCCCCAAACACCTGAATTTTTACCCTCTCGATGAACATAAGTTACCTGTCCCTCAGCATGTTTCCAAGGCCGATAGATGAGATCCACAGGAAAACTTTCAATGCCCAGCCCTCTCTGGATCCCATACACCACTACCTGCAGGCCTTTGCTGTCTCGGATTATAAAGCCCGGGTGGTCCAGTTCATATGTCACCTCTTTGAAGTTGAGATTGGGATTCTAGGGTATAGGTTAAAAATAAATAAATAAATAAGCAGTGAAAATTCAGTCATTAAAAAGGATTTTTTATTTTTGTTAAGTTTTCCATCTCAGCGTTTCCTGGAAAATTTCTGGTTTTCAGATGAACTGACAGTTCACTTACCACTTCTTTGACAATGTCGATGAGGACCTCAACGTTCCATGTATGTGTCTGCGAACCATCGTTCTTATCTTTCCCATCGCTCCAGATACCGCTTCCTGGAGCAGAGATAGACTGCAGAAAGAGGAAAGCCATCAATCATCCATCAAAATCTGTGTTTGAGCCACCGTCTCCACCTTTGTCCAGTACCATGGGACAGAGTGCACTCACATTTAAAAACAAGAGAAGAGCAAAGCAGGTACGCCTGGGCTTTGATAAGGTTTCTTTTTAACATTAAGCCCACGGCGTGAAGGCTTAACTAAGAGGGACAGAAAGAGCCGAGTGTCGAAGGTGAACTGCTACATGCTTACAGAACACAGCATCAGACAGAAGGGCTGCTCGGCCTTGTATGATAACAGGGTACTCTATTCGACTTCATTCTGTCAGTTAAGGCCGACTTCAGCATGAAAATAAAACATGTGCACACGGAGAAGCTGCCTGACATTGAGAAGTCCACAGCTGTGCTAGCCAAATCTTTAACTGGTTGATAATAAAACAGTGTGAACTGCTAGACTGTCTCCTGCACTCAGCAAAAACAACAGCAGTTTGAATCTTCATGTTTGCACTTACAGTAGTTCATGGCAAGTCTGTGTGAAGAGAAACTAACTATGAAGCAAACCAAACAGCGTTCTTACACTTTCCTGTCCCCTCCATCAAATAAAGAGTCTCACCTGGAGTGGGATGCCGTCAGTTAGACCAGAGTGGGTACGAGCCATCATGCCCAGGACCCTGGCTACCTGGCTGGCCGTCACCTCTCTCACCCCATATTGAACGATTATGTTTCTGCACTCGTCCAGACTGAAGAGAGGAAAGAAAAGGTCAATGTTGCCTACAATCCGTCATTACTGAGCACTCGCATGTAATTTCAGACCAGAACTTATATTAGGACAGGATTAAGTAATAACTCACTTTGAGGTTTGTGATAAAGCGTGTTCAAACAATAAAAAGACTGCCAGTTTTCTTTCATATTTATTTAACACAATTTACCAAACACGCAAGAGCTTCTTGGTGCCAACACACGGTCGTTCAAATGATTACTTAGAATTTAGATACAAGACAAATAACTGTAGTCACAGGTTTATTTCTTTTAAATCACTTTGTTCACACAGTTTCAAACAAGCCACACTCACCTAGCACAGAAACCATAGCCAACTTCTTGAATGAATTCTGCAAGAGAACTCTCCATCCTGGTCTTAGCTAACTCCCCCGAGTCAGGTAGGATCCTGTCCATGAGAATGTCCCGTTTTTCAGGGTACAGCAGTGGTGCGAGCACCACAGGACAGCGCTCCTGGGGGAAATCTGACAGCAACACACAGAAAGCGTGGCAGAGTCAGATTGGGAAAACAAAACTGGCCGTTTCACCATATCGAGTCAGTCTGCGTGCATATTTAAGATTTACAATCAGCCCCCCCCCAACTGATCCTCCATACCTCGGCAAAGTGTTTTGAGGAAGGCGTCAATCTGCTCTTGCCCTACCCCACTGGCTCCCTTCTGTCCAAACAGTAGATGGGAGAGCAGTAGGTGCAGCACCTCTATGGCAATGTCTTGGAAGCCACCTTCTTGGTTTCCTCCAAGATCTGCGTCAACGTATGACCGCAGGAGGTCTGGAAGTTTCTGCTTGATGAACTGAGCAGCTGAGAGAAAAAAAACAGTTTATCATGTGCTTTCCTGTGTACTATGTTTGAAAAAAAAAAAAAAAAAAATCATTAGGTGCAGCTAATGTGAAACATTTAAGTGATTAAATGTTCAGAAGAATGATAGGGACAGTACGCCATGCCTTCCAGAAATGACTGCAATCAAAGCACACAATGCTCCTTAATGCATCTCCGCAAGAAGCGTGTTTGTGTGCAAAAGAGATGAACTGAAATCTTGAAACAAAGTCAAGCTTTCTCTGCATTGGTAAGCGTGTGTGTGACAGGTAGAGCTGCCACGATTAGTCGACTAGTCACGATTACGTCGACTATCAAAATCGTCGACGACTGATTTAATAGTCGACGCGTCGTTTGAAGCTTTGTAAGATCCCAAAAGACGCAGAAATAAGCAGCAGGATTTAAGAGTGTAATAACGAACTGAAACAGAAGATGGCAGCACTGCATGTACAAGGATGCCAGCTGCCGTTAAACCCCGAAGAAGAAGAAGCAGTGTCCCAGAATTCATAGCGCGGCCCAGCTCAGTTTCCAACAATGGCGGTAGCTAGTTAGTTTTAATATTACTCTTATTATTCTTTCTGGGTCATAAAATAAACGTTTAACATATTTTCAGGCGAGAATGTAGCTGTGTAAACCTCAAATATCTGCTCAGTTTATCAGGACACCGCATATTTTCAAAAACGCTCCGACGTTTTCGGAGACGTCTGTTACCCACTAGCTCGATAGTTAGCCGGGGGCTAGGCTCACTAGAGCCATGAGAACACCGTAAATCGGTTTGGCTGATGCAAAACGAGGGATTTAGGAGAATGATCAACACCCTAGACAAACGCTACACAGTGCCGTCCCGCAACTATTTTTCTATTGTTGCACTACCTGCTCTATACACGCAGCATCGAGCAACGGGGGAGACAGAATTTCAAGCAGTACAACATTTTTCGGCAACAACAAAACGTGAGACATTTGTTGTTTTTATGTTTATTTATTGTTTTTATGTTCAATCTCAACTGTTACGAAGTTGATGTGCAGTTAATAAGTGCAATAAATATTTATACTGGAAAAGAAAATCGTGAGAGAATCATGATCTCAATTCTAAGCAAAAAAAATCGTGATTCTCATTTTATGCAAAATCGTGCAGCCCTAGCTGGCATAAAGAATGCAAACTGCATACCAGCAGCAGACTACCAGGCTCATTTCAGCCAAGATTTTAAGACAATTCAGGAAGAACAAGCATGAAATGTATTAGTTCATCTTTAGAAATACAAGATTTGTTGGAAATATAACCGTTTGTTCACTTTACTGACAAATACTGCTAGAAAAACACTGTTTATTCACTGGGTTTAAATAAATGAAGGTGTGCTAGAAAAACTTACCAAAGCCACGAAGGTCTGTGTTGCTGGAGTTGAGCAGAGCAAGGCCAAATATAACCTGAGGGGTAAAAAAACAAAACACTTAAAAGGAGAGCCTAATGTTTGCTTGATTTCATACAGAGAATCTTTAGATCAAAATTTAACTTTATGTTCATACAAGTGCCAAAGCTACTATATTGCATTTACATTGTTTTCACTTGATCCTTTACCACCTAGTGTCATCGAGGCCACTTGTCCTTAATTTGTCATTTTTCGCTGAAAAGTTACAAAATACATTCTCATCTTTCAGGAACTACTTAAATTTTCTATTTAGCCCAGAATGGTGGGAGCTACAGTTAAGTAAATCATTGCAAAGTTGACTTCTGTCTGTTCAGACATCAGCATATGTGAAAGCTTTGAAGCTCGTCTTCTCTTCTTTCCAAAACAGTTTGAATTTTGTTTAAGGGAAAAACTGTCTCGGAGTTAGTCATTTAAAGAATGCTTGTAAAATGGGCTCGCTGATGGGCCAATGGTTTAAAATAAAGAAAGAAATAAAGTTGATAGAGCGGGCTTACCTCTTGGACTTTGCTGAGCTTAAGAACTTTGCTCAATTGAGTGAATAAGTGAGCAGATGGCTTCAAACTCTGAAAGACAATTTAAATCAACAATGAAAACCGGTTGTTATCTTGTGTTTCACCTGAAGGTTGAAAGACAATTCATTGTTAGTATTCGTAAACACCTTTAACATGGGTGTCTCGAGTTTGTCTCTCAGCTACTTAACCCTTTAAGACCATAGAACCAAGTTCGCCAGAGCTTATCTTTATATTTTTCATGCTGTACTGCCAATTTTGGGAGCACTTCAAGTTGCTATGCATCAATACAACCGTTATAGCCCAAATTTTAATAATATGTCTGCATTAAATCCATAGGAACTACAGTGGGGCAAAAAAGTATTTAGTCAGCCACCGATTGTGCAAGTTCCCCCACCTAAAATGATGACAGAGGTCAGTAATTTGCACCAGAGGTACACTTCAACTGTGAGAGACAGAATGTGAAAAAAAAATCCATGAATCCACATGGTAGGATTTGTAAAGAATTTATTGGTAAATCAGGGTGGAAAATAAGTATTTGGTCAATAACAAAAATACAACTCAATACTTTGTAACATAACCTTTGTTGGCAATAACAGAGGTCAAACGTTTACTATAGGTCTTTACCAGGTTTGCACACACAGTAGCTGGTATTTTGGCCCATTCCTCCATGCAGATCTTCTCGAGAGCAGTGATGTTTTGGGGCTGTCGCCGAGCAACACGGACTTTCAACTCCCGCCACAGATTTTCTATGGGGTTGAGGTCTGGAGACTGGCTAGGCCACTCCAGGACTTTCAAATGCTTCTTACGGAGCCACTCCTTTGTTGCCCGGGCGGTGTGTTTTGGATCATTGTCATGTTGGAAGACCCAGCCTCGTTTCATCTTCAAAGTTCTCACTGATGGAAGGAGGTTTTGGCTCAAAATCTCACGATACATGGCCCCATTCATTCTGTCCTTAACACGGATCAGTCGTCCTGTCCCCTTGGCAGAAAAACAGCCCCATAGCATGATGTTTCCACCCCCATGCTTCACAGTAGGTATGGTGTTCTTGGGATGCAACTCAGTATTCTTCTTCCTCCAAACACGACGAGTTGAGTTTATACCAAAAAGTTCTACTTTGGTTTCATCTGACCACATGACATTCTCCCAATCCTCTGCTGTGTCATCCATGTGCTCTCTGGCAAACTTCAGACGGGCCTGGACATGCACTGGCTTCAGCAGCGGAACACGTCTGGCACTGCGGGATTTGATTCCCTGCCGTTGTAGTGTGTTACTGATGGTGACCTTTGTTACTTTGGTCCCAGCTCTCTGCAGGTCATTCACCAGGTCCCCCCGTGTGGTTCTGGGATCTTTGCTCACCGTTCTCATGATCATTTTGACCCCACGGGATGAGATCTTGCGTGGAGCCCCAGATCGAGGGAGATTATCAGTGGTCTTGTATGTCTTCCATTTTCTGATGATTGCTCCCACAGTTGATTTTTTCACACCAAGCTGCTTGCCTATTGTAGATTCACTCTTCCCAGTCTGGTGCAGGTCTACAATACTTTTCCTGGTGTCCTTCGAAAGCTCTTTGGTCTTGGCCATGGCGGAGTTTGGAGTCTGACTGTTTGAGGCTGTGGACAGGTGTCTTTTATACAGATGATGAGTTCAAACAGGTGCCATTCATACAGGTAACGAGTGGGGGACAGAAAAGCTTCTTACAGAAGACGTTACAGGTCTGTGAGAGCCAGAGATTTTCCTTGTTTGAGGTGACCAAATACTTATTTTCCACCCTGATTTACGAATAAATTCTTTACAAATCCTACCATGTGGAGTCGTGGATTTTTTTTTTCACATTCTGTCTCTCACAGTTGAAGTGTACCTCTGGTGCAAATTACTGACCTCTGTCATCATTTTAAGTGGGGGAACTTGCACAATCGGTGGCTGACTAAATACTTTTTTGCCCCACTGTACATAAATTGCAAAAAAGTGCAATAAACTACAAAAAAAATGGAAAAAAAAACAAAACTATTTTTTTACATATATTTCTAGTTAGAGAAATTTAAGAACTTTATCCCCCAAAACTGTAAATACAAAAAAGTTGCACAAAATGGTTTCCAGAGGAAATTTGTGCTTCATAGTTTTATTTTTGAGATGCACCATTTTTTATGGACTGCAGGAAAAACCAAAATAAATATCGTAATGCAAATTTGCAAAAAAAAAAAACAAACAAAAAAACCACCAAACACACAAACAAACAGCATGTGCATCAAAAACTATTTCCAGCAGTTCCAAGAAACAATACAGAAAAGCATAAAGTCAAACAGGACTTTTAAAAACACCAGTATAGGCTTATAAGGCCCTGAAGGTAAAAAACAAAAACTGTTTTCTGCAAAAAATGACAGCACTTCCGGTTTTGGGCAGGTAATGGCGGATATGTGATAGTTCGCGCTGACGTCTATTCCAATGCAGGAAGTGTTTTGAACAGCTGATCGGATCGGCAAAGCCTGTTTCTGGAATATTATGTATTTGTTAGCTTGCTTCCACCAGTGTGTGAATGTGAGAGTGAATGAATAGTGGCATTGTAAAGCGCTTTGGGTGCCTTGAAAAGCGCTATATAAACCCAATCATCATCATCATCATCATTATTATTATTATCATTATTATTATTGTTGTTGCTGCAAGTGCTTTTTACGCAGTTTCTGCAAAGCTTTATGTGGAAGGAAACTGACCTAGGACAAGCTGATGGCACAAGATGTAAGTACAACTCCTCCGGTTTCATATGCAAAAAAAATTACTGCGCTAGCTTACGTGGTTGCAGAGCTACAGGAATTTAAAAATAGTTACACAACATGGAGCGTGCCCACTCCGACCGGTCTTAAAGGGTTAAAGCCCAACATGTAAAAAAGTGGTTTAATAGATCAAGAGCTTATCTTACTGATACGCTGACATTTCAGCATCTTTCCTTACCTTCTGGTAGTGCAGGGGATTGTCGATGGCGTAGCACAGAGTAGAGATAAAATTTGGTTTTGATATCAGCGACACACACTCCTGGATCAGAAACTGTGTCTTTGACAGGTTGGAGGAAAAAAATAAAAAAGTTTAGGGTGAAGAACAAAATCAGAAAACTCATAAAAACAATAACCAGACTAAGCCATTTTAATTAATGTAACTTTCCTAACAGAGTTACCAGTGACTTATGAAGTATAGGTTTCCCCACTTACAGGGGCACAAACAAAGCTGCACAGAGACCGCAGTGAGCTGTCAACACACCAAACTGCATCTCGGAGAAAGTGTATTCTGTTTTTTAATAACGTCAAAGACACAAACAACGTGCATTTCAGGGGTTTAAGCTAATTTTCTGATTATAATAGCAGTGTCCTAAGCAAGGATTCATCTTTCTTCTGCAAGTTTTGTTTGCCCAACTCCACTATTACCAAATATGAAATGTATAAGATTGTCATTAAACATAAAGTGTGAAGGAGTTGATGACAGATGCTTGTGTCTTACAGCTTACAACATCAGAGCTCAGTTAATAAGTTACTGTCAAAGTGAAAAGAAGGTACTTGTACTCTTGGACAGCCACCCACAGTGGACTCACACTTTGCTGCTGGAAGCTGATTTTATTACAATAGTTGCTCCAACAGTTTAAAGGTAATTTCAAAGGAAGATGTATTTTCATGTTTTCATGGCCAACAGCTTTCAGAAAATGACAGATTTAATAACAAACGCTAAGTTCACAAAAGAAGAAGAAAAATAAATATGATACTAAACAGGAATTGATTACATCAGCCTTCTACGTATTACTGGGGCTCCAAGAAGCAACAGCAGTCCGACTCTCAAGAAGAGATGTGAAACTAAACCAGAGGTTAAAACGGATCTTACCAAGTGAAACCATTTTACATTTTAGTTTCCATATTGCAACCCCCTAACCCTAATGTTTTGTTTACACCATTTTTATTCTTTCCAAATAGAGTCTAGTTGAAATTCGAGCAGGATAAATTTTTCTCTTCATTTCTGCCAAATTACTGCTGTAAACACAACCAATAATAAGTTAAAGGAAAGTTTCAGGCAACTTTAAAAGACTGATTATTTTCTGAAGTTGTTTGGAGCGAGAACAGAGTTTCTGGTCATCCACTGCTAAAAGCTTACGTGTCTGTTTGATGTTGGATGATCTGATAGCCTCGTGTTGGTGTTGGTGTTGTTCCCAGACCATCATGAAAATGTTGTTCCAGGTTCAACATTGCAAGTGACCAATCACATTGTTGTGACGTTATTCTTTTGCGCGCCAAGCCATTCGTGCATTTATGAAATTCCAATGTTGCAAGGACAATATCAATTCTGCTTACTGTTTATTAAAGGGTCAGGGTCCGTTGATCGGCGGACAGAGGCGGTTTCTCGCAGCTTAAGTACAGTTTTTTGTTTTACGCCGGTTTTTCCCGAAGTCGCAAAAGTATGACGTCACAACATTCTGATTGGTCACTTGCAATGTTGATCCTGGAACAACATTTAGTATGATGATCTGGGAACAACACCAACACGAGGATATCAGATCGTGCTTTGATGTTAGTCATCAAGTAAGTAGATGGCAGTGCAAGGGTCAGAGTCTGTAACTACTGTATTTCTGACACGTCAAACGCCTATATCCTTATACATTACATTAACTGGTGTTCAAAATGGAGAAATTGCAGCCAGCGGTTGTATATTTACAGTTATTATCACTACAGCAAAACAAAAGACCCCCAATGTTGCAAAGGCAGTCTAAGGAGCAAGCACAGACAATTAGTATCAGCCCCATCTCCATCCCTAAGGTCTAATATCTCAACTCTCACAGAGTTCACTGATGCCACATGTGTTCACAGCTGTATAGAATAGAATGCCTTTTACTGTCACGATTCTCACGTACAATGTGATACAGAGCATCTCCTACCCAATGCAAACATGTGGGAAAAGAAAGGGGTGTGAGGTGCACAGTTCTGCAGCACTATATACACATGAACAGTAGTCAAAAAAAATATAAAAAAGTAAAAAAAAAAATACAAATCTGCAATAAAATAAATAGTGTTCTAAATTTATGTGCAATAAGCCACACTGTAAATAAAGTAACGCATAGTAGTGATTGTAGTCTGTTTGAAGTCGTTGGATTGGGGGGTGAAGTGTGTGGTCAGTGCATGTGTGAGTTCAGGGTGGTTATGGCTTTTCTGTAGTGCTTGAGTGAGTCATGCTCAAAATACTATGAAAGGAATGGGACATTTTGCTTGGAAACAACATCCCCACTGAAATTTAAAAGAAAAGAGGCGCTGTTACTTTGTTATTGGTCCTTGTTTCTGTCATTCTAGCGGTAATAAATGTCAAAGAAAAATGCCAAATTCAAAGAAAGCAATGAACATATCCTGTGTAAACATTTAAATTTTAAAAACACCATGCTGCCATTTGGCAGCCAATTTCTTATCTACATGCTCCATGGAGCATGTCTTTATGGATCCAGCAATTTTTCAGGATCAGGCCTTAAAAAAAAGAAAGAAAAAAAAATACCCTTGCAGAAACTGAGGTATTCTTCCTAAACAAAGTGTGTGTATGCTGTGAACAAACAGCCACCTTGGAGGATGTCAGTGAAAACATATCAAAGGGTAACAACAAACAAATTTAAAAACATTTAATTAAAATGCCACACCGCACCTCCTTAGATCCCCCATCAAAATCTTTTCCAAGTACGAAGAAGTTGAGATAAGCAATGGTTGAGCAAACTGAAGAACAAACACGAACACTCGGCCACCATGTTAAAGCTAAGTGTGTTTTCCACCTAATGGCTCTGCGCACATCCCTTCTAGTAAGACGAAAACCTGTCAAAACCCACTCAAGAGTTTTGTTTTGCTCCTCTGGCAAAATTTAGCTGCAGCCTTATATGACAACAGCACATATGAAAATCCAGAATTCAAACATCTCAAATTTAAAGTTACCTGGTGAAAGTCCTTGCCACTGCTTTTACCATCGCCACTGAAATCCACATGGGAGAAGAGACAGCGTAGTAGATGCCTGTCTGCCTCAGGACCGTGACGATTTACAATCTGGGAGAGCACATGAAACACACCAAAATGTCAGAACATGTCACACAGACCATCACAGACACACTAAGCCATATAAAGTTCAAGTTTTCATAACAATGTGGCCACAAGTGAAACATCAAAACGGCAAGACCGTGTCCTCTTTGCTCCTCCTTTCACCGAGGGAAAAAGAGCACTGCCCAGCTGATCCAATAGTATCTTGAAAGTGAGCCAACTTAAACTTCTCTGATACGCAGACCCTGATCAACATTGGGCAGTCCTAGCGTATTAGCATCATAAAATTTACACACACAGCTCTCTAAAACAGAAGAAAAATGCAATTTTTTGTTTAATTAAGGTTTTAAACATCTACAACTTTAAGTGAATAGAATATCTTGTGGTGTTTAAGTATTCCAAGATATCTGTTTGCAAATTTAAAATTAAATAAATAACGGTAAAGACTTTTCGCTACCACTCACATGCTGTATTTCCTGCTGGCTGGCTCGGTAGTTTTTCTTTGTTAAATTGTCCACCAGATAGCTGATTTGAGACAAAGCCAGCGAGAGCGAGTCAAGATTCATTGCTGGTTGGGGCGGAAGCAGGCGGCCGAGCACGGCGCAAAATCACCATTATTCCCCTTTAGTCACTTCAGTGATAAGTTACTTCTGCTCCCCCCCCCCAAAAGGTGTGAATAATGTTGACTTCCAAGGTAATGGTGGGTGGGTGGCTCCCGGTGCTAAGTAGGTAGAGTCTTTCAGTTTAAAATCAAGTTCAGCATCTGAAACAAGAAAAACAAACACAAAAATCACTTTGAAATATAAGAGAGAAACTTACTTTTGAGCTGCACTAAACTTTATGTGCAGCCTAGGTGCCACTAATGAGGCCTACTTGAATGACAGACCCAGCAATGCAGTGAATAACTGCATGGCTACTTATCTGCTAATAAATTCAGAAACAACAGTGAAAGAAGTTACTGCCACACAGTTTGGTACAACATATGCACTAAGATTGTATAGGGTTGCATAAACTACACTAGGCCTTAAAAACACCGTAATGTTTGGAACAGAGTCACTCCGGTTTGGTCACTTAATGAAATGCCCCCCAAAAAAGTACGTGGCGTTAAAAGCAACCAGCCCTGAGTTTACAATGAGAAAAGGACAAGTGTGGAAATCACACACTGAAACAAAGAGCAGGCTAACGTAACTTACCAAATCTTGGAGAGTACCTATGCGCAAGCATGAGACATTTTTATGAGCGTTAACAGATTCATAATTTACCCAAACGTCTTAATATGCGAATAAAGACAACGTTTAAAAAATGTCAAGATTCAGGGACCCGGTTCATGTAGCAAGTAGTGAAACATGCCAAATACTCGAGCTAACTATCACCATGACGCTGATAAACACTTGCTACGGAGCAGTTAGCCCTTATGTTCACCGAATATTAGCTTCGTATTAACATAAAACATGAGATGTATTATTGTTTACTCAGCCAAGTCTAAACGGGAATTTAAATCGGATCGATACCATTCGTCGCTGATTAAATACCAACATTAACCCATTACCAGCCCCGGGTGCGAGAGTACAGGCTAATGCTATCTCATTAGCAATGTGAAGCTAACGGCAACGTGAGTCCCGTTTCATGTTGGTTATTGTTATACAGCAGAATCGAATAAAATGGCATTCCTTTTACACATTCAGATACAAGTTGTTTATGTAAGCAACTACTAAGGTTTGGAACGCCACATTTGGCCGGAAGCCTGAAGGCCGCGAGCGCAATACTCGGACGGGTTTTGCGCGATCATGTCAGCTAACGTTAGCACTAACCTTTTTAACGCTAGCCTCGCTCTCTCTTCGGGCTCCGACTAGTTTATGGAATCGCTAACACTTTACTTAAAACTGCTATCTTCGGACATAACGTAAATCTCACGTGTTACCTGAACAAATACACGTATACAGCGGTACCTTCGCTACACGAAAAACTTTGCTAAATTATGGAATTTTTACTTTTTTGCGTTCACCAATATGACAGCTGTTTCTCAGCAAGTAGACCTCCCCCGCTCCGGGAGCTAACGGCTATTCTCCGTATTAATATCGCTGCTTTTGTGCCAATTTCTCAACCTAAAGCAATCCACGATCATTTGTTAAATACATCACAAGCCTCACCGTGCTCTCAATAAAGTAATTCAGATCCTCATCTCTTTTTGTTTCTCGGAACAAACTTGACGAAATGGAAGGGTTGCCGTGCCTTCAATTCAGTTTGATTTTCAAAATAAAATGGCGACTATCACCGCCGCGGCGCGCTCACGGTTCGAGAGAGACGAGTGCGTGAACTTATTCGCGCGACACACACCTGAAACCGCCACATATTCAGTCTGTATTTTATTCATTTAAAACGATAAAAGAGAAGAAGTTATATACGACAAACAATGAAACTGGCGATATTAAAAATATCTAAATAAAAAGGTTTGCTGTGCAGATTTTTTCCCCCTAAACTAGGAAGGAATACATTTTAAAGGGACCTGCGCAAATTTCACACGTGAAGGTGAGCAGGCTGGTGCTCTGCAGCCTGTGCTTTCTGTTTCTTTTGTAATGATGAAAACGATGTCACTGGGGTTGTAAATTCAGGGACATGGCAGACGATTTGGGTTTCATTAGGTTGTAAATAAAAAAGGATGGTACGGCTAAACAAAAAAAGATCCCACCTATAGCCTGCAGGGTTGGCCAGATACCTACAAGGTTGGTCTGACTACAAGCAGGCGGAAAGGCAGTTTGGTGTCAGCGTCAATGTCAAGAAAATAAATGAGATATAGATTTCAGGTGGCACAGAAAGTGGGGAAGCAGGTGTGAAAATGGTCTCCAGCAAGGATTTTACCTGGAGCCAAAACACTTCCTTCCTTCCTTCTGCAGATGTGTGGTTCGTGCATCACTATGTGGTGTGGCGGCTGCTCTGTGACAGGGAAGAAGACTCTACTGAGGGTGATGAAAGCTGCACAGAGGATTGTTGCCAGCAGCTTCACCACCACCACCACGGACATCTACATCAGCAGATGCAGGAAAAGGACCTGCTGTATCTTGAAAGAGCCTATAGTCACCCAGGACACACACTATTATTGTCCCCCTCCCCTCAGGCAGGAGCATCAAGAGTAGAGTTCCCAGACTAAGAGACAGTTAACACGGTTGAACTTTGGTGGTGCTTTCTATCATCTGCTACTCCCAACCAAAAGCAACAGATATGAGCAATCGCCTGTCTTTGTGCTATTTGCTGCACATGTTGTAAACATGTTCAGTTCCTTGGTTCTGCAAATATTCCTCTTGTGTTCACATTGTTGTTGATCAGTACAGGTGTTGGAATGACAATAAAAATCCTTGAATCAATCCTCAAAGTTTGGATAGCGTTAGTTATCTAACTATCCAATAACATAAATAGAATTATATTGAAAATATTAAACAAGATAAAATCAGTTTTTATTCATAGCTTGGTATTCTTAAGGTGAAATCTTACCAAGTCTTGACATAATACAACATGTTAGCTGTATAGTTGTCCAGAAATGGTAAATGGCCTGTATTTATATAGCGCTTTACTAGTCCCTAAGGACCCCAAAGCGCTTTACACATTCAGTCATCCACACATTCACACACTGGTGATGGCAGCTACATTGTAGCCACAGCTGCCCTGGGGCGCACTGACAGAGGCGAGGCTGCCGGACACTGGCGCCACCGGGCCCTCTGACCACCACCAGTAGGCAACGGGTGAAGTGTCTTGCCCAAGGACAAAACGACCGAGTTGGTCCAAGCCGGGGCTCGAACCGGCAACCTTCTGATTACAAGACGAGCTGCCAACTCTTGAGCCACGATCGCCCACAGAAACATCTTTGGGTGCTCCCATCTTGACTGACAGGTATTGTTTCCTTCATCAAAACCAACATTCATTCGACTGCCAAGTATTCAACATCTTTTTTTTTTATCGAGTCCTTGTTTTTTTGTCTAGAGTTTCACATTTTGTTGAACACAATGAATTTGAATTCATGTTTTGAAACACACTTGCTCGGGGACTCAGAGATGCTTTCTTTCTAGGAGATAAAGGAGGACAATAAATCCCTTAATGAGCAGTTTTAAGATCAACACAGGAAGGAAGTAGGGGGGAAAAAAGCTTGAAGGAAAACACAAGCTTCTAATAAATCATCAGTAAATATAGGGCTTCATACTAAAGCTCATGTGGTAACCCTGGAAGTCCTTCTGAAAAAGAAAATGGTTGAAAAAGAGGGGGGGCAATAAGGACAAAAGCTTCGAACTGGAGATGCAGTGGAAATTAAGAAGGCTCTGCTCTGTGACAAACAGTTTAAACAACAGGAGGCGTGCCAGGAAAAGAAAAACAGGGGTGAACTCTGAGTCAAGTCACGATAGCACACTTAAAATAATAGTTGATTCTCATGCCATCATGAAGACATATCTTCATTAAGGTAACTAAAACATACATATGTATGTTATTAGAAAAGGTCATAGATAGACTTTTCCCCGTGCTGAATAACAGCAAATTTGAAAACAAAATTGGCCAAGAGACACGTGCCAAGGACTGATGGACTTTGATACAATTGCCAAGGGTAATTTTTAAAATGTTGAACCTCACTGAACCATCAGTTACTGATGATATGTCCTCAAATCGAGATTTGGAGATGAACGGAATATAATGTGATCATTGTACTGACGTGTGCAGCTGTCTCAAGGTATCTTGAGGGCTGCATTGTCAGTCGTAACCTATATTAACCTTTCCAGAAACAGGCAACATGGGACTATACACACCCAAGTCAGCTGCACAACTCAGTGCAGCTGATTTGGAGTCTCCTGGGACGGTACTGTCAGATACACCCTGGATAATAGTTTCAGGATATGGAAACAGAAGAATATGGAGATCCAACCTGGTTCAGTTCAATTCGCTTTTATTTATACAGTGCCAAATCACACC
The DNA here is from genome assembly GCF_057382095.1 of Aulonocara sp. 'chitande type north' Nkhata Bay. Classification (NCBI taxonomy): domain Eukaryota; kingdom Metazoa; phylum Chordata; class Actinopteri; order Cichliformes; family Cichlidae; genus Aulonocara; species Aulonocara sp. 'chitande type north' Nkhata Bay. Next base: position 1,199,844 of record NC_141350.1, on the reverse strand, counting down.
AACAGTCGCCTCAATTAGGTTTTTTTATTGTAAGGTAGACCCTACAATTATACATACAGAGAAAAACCCAACAATCATATGACCCCTATGAGCAAGCACTTTGGTGACAGTGGGAAGGAAAAACTCCCTTTTAACAGGAAGAAACCTTCAACAGAGCCAGGCTCAGGGGGGGCGGGGCCATCTGCTGTGATTGGTTGGGTTGAGAGAAGGAAGACAGGATAAAAGACATGCTGTGGAAGAGAGACAGAGGTTAATAACAGATATGATTCAATGCAGAGAGAAGAAACACCCAGTGCATCATGGGAATCCCCAGCAGCCTACGTCTATTGCAGCATAACTAAGGGAGGATTCAGGGTCACCTGGTCCAGCCCTAACTATATGCTTTAGCAAAAAGGAAAGTTTGAAGCCTAATCTTGAAAGTAGAGATAGTGTCTGTCTCCTGAATCCAAACTGGAAGCTGGTTCCACAGAAGAGGGGCCTGAAAACTGAAGGCTCTGCCTCCCATTCTACTTTTAAATACTCTAGGAACAACAAGTAGGCCTGCAGAGCGAGAGCGAAGTGCTCTAATAGGGTGATATGGTACCACAAGGTCATTAAGATGAGATGGGGCCTGATTATTTAAGACCTTGTATGTGAGGAGCAGGATTTTGAATTCTGGATTTAACAGGAAGCCAATGAAAGGAAGCCAAAACAGGAGAAATCTGCTCTCTCTTTATCTTCGGTTGTCTTCCTTATCTGTAACCACAGATGGCATGGCCCTCTCCTCCAACCCACAGTACACAGTATGGTCGTCACATCTTTCGAAGCATAACCAAACCCATTAACGTATTTGTTTCTAAGCAATCAAAGCTTTCTCTAAAAGATAAAAAGAACATGCAGGTGTGCTTATGATTCACTGAAGATCAGACAGGCTATTATCTGTAAAGCCACAGGCAGATCATTCACCTGGATTGCTGAGTGTTGATTAAAGTGAAAAATCCTAAAGTGGTATCCTCACAGATGCTTCCAGCTTCCCTCTTAATTAAACCAACCCAGGTATTGGTTTTTTGTTTGTTTTTTTGTGATACTCAGTTTTTACTTTACTGCTGTCACTTGAGTGAACCTGATATGCAAGGTCAGGGTTTGTTTGTGGTCACTGTTTTTTACATGGATAATTTTGAAAAGGAGTACTGCTAAAAAATGTCAGCGAAAGAAAAACTAAACAGGTAATGAAGAGGAGAGGAGGCAAATGAGTGATGTGAGTGACCTGAATGGACAGGATTGTAAAGGAGAATATCAGAGAAAATACTCAAACTGAGTTATTTGGACTCAAGTATGTTTGGACATGTGCAGTGGGAGGACAGTGCATGTATTTTACAAAGGATGGCGAATACGGAGCTGACAGGCAGGAAGAAAGGAGGAAGACCACAAAGAAAGGAGGACTTGCTGTGAGTTGGTGTGACAGAGATGCATGCTAGTGAGATGGAGGGAGATTATTAATCTGAAGGAGCAGAAGCAACAGCACCGCCTACAACTGCAAAGCTCTCCAGCGAGTAGTGCGGTGCTCTGAACGGATAATTGGAGGTGAGCTTCCCTCCCTCCAAGACATCTACAGGAAGCGGTGCCTGAGGAAAGCGGGGAGGATCATCAAGGACTCCAGTCACCCCAGCCATAAACTGTTCAGACTGCTTCCATCAGGAAGGAGGTTCTGCAGCATCCGGTCCCGTACCAGCAGACTGAGAGACAGCTTCTTCCACCAGGCCATCAGACTGCTGAACACGTCATAGACACCTCAGCTTCACTACTGGAACTTCAACATTATGCACTCCACACTGTATATAAATGCCACTTGTTTTGCACATATTCAACTCTGTATATTTTATATATTTTATTATTATTATTATTATTTTATTTTATTTTTTTACTATTTAATTTGTAAAAATGTGTATACACACACACACACACACACACACACACACACACACACACACACACACACACGTAGGAAAATATTTAGTATACACATCCAGAAATGCATACACTATTATATATTGTACATATATTTATTAGTTTCAGGTTGGCCATTCTTGTATTTTGCTCGTTTGTGTTGTTGTGTTTGCACATCTCTGTTGCTTGTGGGGCTCGCACACAAGAATTTCACTCGCATGTGCTGTGCCAGTGTGCCTGCACATGTGATGTGACAATAAAAGTGATTTGATTTGATTTGATTTGAAGAAAGAAGAAAAACAATATGACAATAAACAGCAGTGTACAAATGTAAATGCTGTACTGAAATCTGTATTTTTAATTCAACTAATTAATGGAGTTATATGTCATATATTTATTTACTAATATATGTGTTTCACGATTATTATCACTTTATATTTCATTTTTTTACATCCTTAGTTATTAATTATTTGTCAAGTTTTAAATTTAACACCTACATTTAGTTAATTTGTAGTTTCGTTTCTGCCTGTTTGTTTACAAATCACTTTTAATGTGTAAACAAAGAGCTACAAGCTGCTAGGAGTTTCAAAGGCGCAACCATTAATGTTATTAGAGGGTCGTCCAGCAGGGGGCGATGGTGCACCTACACACTGTGAGAGCAGTAAAGCCAGAAGAAGAGCTCTTCCCCTCCTCGTTCATCACCACAGGCTGTATCTGGTAACATTGGCGGAATAACACCAGGAGAGCGTCTTTTTCTGGGTGTTTTTAAAGCTGCCTTTTGCTGAGGTGAAGTTTAAAGGCAGGCAAAATGTCGTCTTGGGTGAAATCACCTGCGGGTGGTCGGCGGCCATCCGGTAACCCTAACGGAAGGTGAGTTTCCAGGCTAGCGAGGTTAGCATTAGCTGCTAGCTCACAATAATATAGAAACGTGAAACGCTGTCAATTAGCGGCCCTATAAACCGCCACCTGTGCTGTGTAGTGCTCCACAGCCGCGTGTGTTTCGGAGGGCAGCTCCATACCCAACCAGAGAGGAGAGGACCGAAGAGCTCAAGGATGCCCTGGACAGGTACCAGCCTCGGGCAGCCTTTTTGTTGTCGGCAATGGTTTAAAGTGACCAAAGCTTTATTATGAGTGATTTACTGTGCACCTTCACTTCTGTGTGTAGTGCTACACGTCATTCATGGTTTTGTTTTAGATGAAAGAAAATGCACCATCTTAGTAAATAAAAACTGCATTTAAAGCCTCCAAGTTGCTATAAGTCATATTTAATAGTTCCTTATAGCTGCCCAACTCTCTTTATGTCAGCACTGGGGAACATCTTACTTCCTTCCCAGCCAGACTTTTCTTTCCTCCCTGAAGGTAAATCATGAAACAAATAATTCTAGGATCTTGTTTACAGGTTTAACTGGTTAGACCAAACTTTGAATGCAGCTCTCCAGTTTGAGTACACTTACAGTTTCAGCTGCCTAGCGAGGTTGTAGACTCATCTTTAACACAGAAATCACTTTTATTTGGGTAAGTTCATAATTGCATGTGCAACAGGCAAAGCAGGTACTGATAGAAGCTTGGTAGTTTGGAATCATAGATGTAAAATGAACTAAAGTTACCTGAACATTAATTTTTAGTGTGTGTTGTAAAACTGTTAGTGCTTAGAGTATATAAGCTGAAAGCAGCTGTTCTGAGCTCTGTGCAAACTGCACTGACTTTTTTGCAGCCATGTCACCAGACTAGTATAGAAGTAACGTGTTACTGCTGCTTCCTGATGAGAAAAATATTGCACACTGTTCACTGTAGAGCATGTGCTATATGGATGGAAGAATTGGGGCCCACCTTTTATCTTTAAGTGAGGTGTCACAGGTGTGTGCTCCTGGCTGTGGCGTTCCAAACATTTGTGACGGGATGGGTCATTCAAACGAGTACGCTGAATTTGAGCGTCGTACTATAATAGGATACCGTCACTGCAACAGTTTCTTCTCTCCTACATATTCCACAGTCAACTGTAAGATGTGTTTTTGTAAAGTTTAGCAACCAGCCACTCGGTCACGAACGTAAAGTTAGAGAGTGGGGTCACCGACTGCGCTCTGCTGACTCACCAACTCCACATTTCCAAACTTCTCAATGAACATCTGTGCTGACATGCCACTGGAGTTTCAGGGTTTGGGTTCCGGCAGCTGAGCAGCTCCCGTGGGTCTAAAGTGTGGGTGATCCCATACTTTAGTCTCTATTCTGTACTTTGGGACAGAAGACGGATGTAATTTTACTGTCAACTATGACAAAATCAAGTATTTCAACACTTTAGCTGTGAATCCTTTGAAAGTGTGAATGTCAGAATATGCTGACGTAATGTTTTAGTAAGACATCAGGAATACGGTGTTTGCAACAGTCTACTATTGTTTCTGTGTTGTGAGGGGAAAAAGCTGTTTGAGTGAAACTTAAAACTTTGATGCACTTCGTGCACTTGCTCTCTGAGTCTCACTTTCAGAAAATCTATTTTTGGATATTTATATGCTCGTCATATTAAGGTGTCGTAGAGGAGGCATAGAAATACCTCCCATATTAAACTGTTATGACACTTTTCACTGCTTTTTTTCAGTTATGAAGAGCTAGAGCAAATCCAAAACTACAGTGGAAGTGTGAAGTACGAGGGCTACAAGCATCAGCCAAATGGTGAGATTTGTTTCTTTGTTTTGTCCGTATGAGCAAAATGGATACGCTTTACACAAGACATGTTTTTAAATACTCTAAAATCTTAATTACACATTGATCCAAAGAAGAAAAGAGTGCAGTAATATTTTTGCCGCTTTTCGAGTCTCTTTCAACGTCACCGTTCTCAAACTTCCAGCCAAACCAGAGGGTGGCACTCCAGCAGACAGACGTAAAACGCTGTATCAGAAGTTCTACAGACAGGTGCAGGAGGAGAGGAAGCCAGCCGACTGCGTGGTTCTCTCTGTTACCAAACAGTGCCTGTGAGTATTTATTCATTGCCAACAGAATTTGCTGGTTTATCCTTTACTATCAGCGTGAGGAGACTGATATCATTCAGTGTTTCCCCACACTCGGGCCGACTCATATTATCTTTTGTTTTTCTATCTTCCTCAGTCTTATATTAAAACCTTAGTTGATGCTAACAACCTTTCCCCGGCTGGTGTTTTCCCTACCGGTTGGCTTGCTGGCCAGGTTACTGTTGTAGTGTTTCTCAGTGTCATTGAGTCAACTGCACCGTCTTGGACTGCAGCTGGCCACAGTAGTCGTCCTCCTGCTTTGGAGCTCTGCTGTGAGCTTTAGGGTCACTTTAATCAGAGCCTGCAGCAGATGGAGGACTGGTTCTTGTGCTGCTGTGCTAAGCTCACAGAGACCGCAGAACAAATGAGTGCTTCCAGCAGCAGCTGCAGACCATGACTGTGGAGTTTTGGTTCCCTGCAGGATGAGACTTATTGGATGAAAGCTGTTTTGATGTGTCAGTAAGTATGAGGCAATGAAAGTGTTAGGAGCAGAAGGACTTATAACTCTGTATCAGATCTTATCCTTTTATTATCACCGTCAGTTTTTTGCTTGCCTTTCTTTACTTTCTTGGTGTGCTGTGCAGGCTGCAAATCGTTTCAGCTACGAGGCTTTGTTCACATTTAACGTGCTGTAACTTCAAATTTGTTCTGGCTACTCAAGTTTAGGTTCTTGTTCCCTTTGGAAAGTCTTTTTGTTGATGTATTAACAGTGTTTCACACGCAGACCCTGTGTGTAAGTGTTCATATAACCACATTTCCAATGCAGATGTCTGCTGTGAAGCTTTGTCACCATGGCAACAAACAAAAAAACAACAAAAACCAAAGTAAAAGCCCACAGGTTTTTTTGCACACGTAGTTTTCTTCCTGTGTTGTGTTGAATGATTGTCTGTTAAATTAGTTGTGATAACTGACAACCACAGACGAAGCAACGTGAACACCAGCAAAAAAACACCTCACTTTGTCACTCACACAAACACATTTACATAAAGTTGGAACAGCTGTTTGTTTTTGGTGTCTTGATCAGTCAGTAACGAAGATTGTATTCATTTATGCACAGTCAAAAAATGTCATGTAGCACATCTTTAAAATTCAGTGTTCAACTACACACTGATTTGCATTGAAGTACATTAACAGATACATACATGTGAAGGTTAAACATTCTTGAATACACCTTTCACATATCAAATGTGCCACTTGGATCACGTTCTGTTAAAATACTCTTTATTTTATGCTTTTGAAAAACTGCCACAGTTGTAAACCAGTAATCAATCAATCAAACAAACCTTTATTTGTCACATGCAAGTTTGCACCTGCAGTGAAATTGGACCCCCCCACCCCCCGACCATGACATTCTACACATGGTAAAAGTCTAACAGAGTAGCGGTCAAAGCACACTAAAAAACTTGCACTCCTTATGCTCTGCAAGATTGCAACATCATCAGTCAATTTTCACGCACTTCTACACTAAAAGCAACGATTAATTTGAATCACAAATATGGCCGCTTAGGCTTGATTTAGGCCATACTCCTGTGTTGAATGGCACGGCCATGCACCCTATACTGGGTATACAGACGTGTCCAAGAAGACTTGCTGAAGTTCAAACTGAGCATCAGAATCAGAGAGAGTGCTGATTTTAGGGGACACATTTAATGTGGAATGGTTTCCAGCACCTTGTTGAACTTGCAGGGTGTACTTAATAAAGTGTCCTACTAGTATAGTCACAAGGGTGTCAACCACTGGAATTGGTTCAGCACAGGAGTATAACTCAAGCTAACTATGAGACTCAGTTGATACAGATGGACTGGCAGTTATAAAATGCTTATTGATAAGTATAAATTGATGCAGCACTTTATTTGACTTTCTCAGTATCCCAAAGACACTAGGAAATACTAGTATTATAATATTTACGGTACAAACATCTCATTAAGAATAAACCCACAATACAACACTAATCACACCGATGAGAGATTTGAAAATCTGTGTTAGCTTCACATAAAACACTGTTTTTGTTGGGAAAGCACATTTTAAATGAAGGAGTCACCCTTTGCTCCGTCACAGATTTAACTCGGGGTATCTCCTATACGAGGTGAGTCGCTTAATATAGAAATGTCACGTTAACAAAGTGTTTCTCTTCCTCTCAAAGGGATTACCCCAAATCGCTAAGCCAGTGCTTGCAGGAGCGTGGCCTGTCAGTGGAAATGCTCTACCTTCAAGCGGAATCGGGCCTGACCCGGGCCCTACAGGATGTCCGAGCAGAAGGCTCCCCCTTATGTATTCTGGTGGAGCAGACAAACGTAGCTCTGTCCTCCTGCACTGTTATCATATTCTCAGAATCCCTCAAAAGTAAGTTCGTACCCCTCGTATTCCTTCAAACTTACCAAACCATCCCTTTTACTAGGCTCAGTTCAACAGTCTGTAGATTCCACATCTTTAAACACGAGGTCTAAAACAAATTTCTTGTAAAACCAAATAAATTAAAAAGACACACTACCATTTAAAAGACCACTATCTAAAGTTACACAAAGCTACAGTTCTTCAGTCATGCATGCATTTAAAAACTGTGCCGAGTCTATCATATCTACATGTTAATAGCTGGATCTTGGCAAACGATCCTTTGGCTAGCACATGCATATACTTCACACAACAATACATGACAATACATCCCAAAAAAACCAAACCAAAAACTAAAAAACGGTCAATTTATTACAACATGTGTTTCATTTTATGGGTCATCAGTTCTGTCACTAACTGCTATCTTAAACCAAATAACAAACCAGACCAAACCAACAATCAGACTTCTTTGGAAGACGGCACAAAGGCAACGTTGTAGCTACCATTCAGACTATTTGTTAGCTTACACACCAACTTCACTTCATCTTTGATTTTTGTGCGATAACGTGAGTGTTACTCTTAACAAAAACAAATAAACCAAATCTGTATTATTATTATCAGACGTATGCACGATCTGTGCCAGGTGCCAAACGCAAGACCTGGGCTTGAGGTCAGGTTCAGCTGCATATGAGGTGCAGTCGAGACGTTTAGCAACACAGACCATAAAAGTATTTCTGTGTCACCTCAGTCCTGTGGGAACCAGATGTACCAAGTGTCGCAAAACTACAACGTTTCAGCTGAAACTTCATTTCAGGGAGGACAGAAAATTCTCAGGATGGTGTGAAGTAGGGCTGCCACAAACGATTATTTTGATAGTCGACTAGTCACAGATTAATTTTGTAATTAGTCGACTAATCAGATCATCATCCATTGGACAGAAAACGTACAGCTTATTGCACCAGCAGCATCTGCTCTTATATAACCATCATTAGCTTACAGCTTTAAGCTTTTAAGGTGCTAACTAAAAATAAAGACAAGATGATAGTTTATTAAATTTTAATGAAATTTGCAGATTGTCTCGGTGAAGTTTAATAAACTCAGTCGTCTGCGCTTTGCTCCCTAAAATATAACGGGACACCGGAGTAAATTCTCGACCATCTCACACTTCTGTTTAATCAATTTTCTGTTTGACGTTTGTTCAGCTGTGTGAAAACCACCCAGTGGATTAATAAAGTTTTATTTTATCTAATCTAACCTAATCTAATAACTTTAATCTCAGCCAAACCGATTTACTCAGGAACAAATAAAGGCTATCTCATCTCATCAACAAATAAAAAACACAGAAAAAAGCCAAACAATAACATTTTTAAGTTATCTAAGTGACTCATATATGTTTAACCTGAGTAGTGAAAGACGGCGGTGGGTTTGAAAACGATCTGCCGGGAGTCCGGTGTTCTCACGGCTCTAGTGAGCCTAGCCCCCGGCTAGCTATCGAGCTAGTGGGTAACAGACGTCTCCGAAAACGTCGGAGCGCTTTTGAAAATATGAGGTGTCCTGATAAACTGAGCAGATATTTGAGGTTTACACAGCTACATTCTCGCCTGGAAATATGTTAAACGTTTATTTTGTGACCCAGAAAGAATAATAAGAGTAACATTAAAACTAACTAGCTGCCGCCATTGTTGCAAACTGAGCTCTTAAATCCTGCTACTTATTCCTGCGCCTTTCAGGATCTTACAAAGCTTCAAACGACGCGTCGACTATTAAATTAGTCGATTAGTTGATAGTCGACGTAATCGTGACTAGTCGACTAATCGTGGCAGCCCTAGTGTGAAGATTGTATACAAATCCTTTCACAGTTCCACAGCGGCGTGTATCACAGTTCAGCTGACCCAGTTTTCTCCTTCGAACTCCTACGGTCGGACTCCTACTGTAGGACTGCATTTTCACATCTGAACCTGGGAAGCAGATTTGCTGTGAATGTCAAAAGGAGACCGTGACCATGCTCCTGATGCCTGTGGTTTCTCAAACTGAGAAATTTTAGGTCGAAGCTGAACAAGCAGCACTTTTTAACAGAGAGTAATCCTCGACTCCAAAGCCTGAGCTGAACTTTGGATCTGCATCAGATCAGATACTGGCTCTAAATATGATCACGAGGAGGAAACTGGCTACATTTAAATCAGTTATGGTTTTATGGACCTTTATGATCTAACCTCGTAACTGTGGGGATTTTCATTTTTATCTTTTGTATCCTCCTGGACGAAGCGTGCGGCCGGTTTTACAGAGGCATGACCCAGGCTCTGGATAAAATCAAACTCAAGTTGTAATAATGTGCAGTTTGCTTTAAATCTGCTTAATATGACATTTTATGCTTTATTAGCACACATACACGACCTAATCTTTATAACACAAATGTTAAACACATTGTTAGGTGAATTCAACCAAAATTAGATCAATTCAACAAACACAATTGTCTGTCCTCAGAAACAAAGCTGAAAAAGCGTCACCATTCATTATATTTAGAATAAAATGTCTGGATGCACATTTAGATAAATTCAGTACTTACTAATCAGGTTGTATTAAAGTTACTGATAATGCACGTATTTGCACAAAATGCATGTCCCTCAGTGCCACACATCCAGCAATCCAACACCACCCCCACCCCCCGAAGCATTACTTACCAAAATACTAATTTAATCAGCTGATCCCAACATTGACATCAAAACGATCTCAGCGCGAGCTGAAAGGGATCTTTTTTTCACCTCTTTCTCCTACCTCAGCCTCATGACACTTCACCGTTACCGTTCCCTTTCCCTCCTCAGTCCATCGAAACATGCCCAAAGACCAGGCCATGGACTTTGTTCTAGCAGAATACAACCGTGGACTGGCTAAAGAGCGACCCCCGAGGGACCCAGCAGACATTGCAGCCGAGGCGTCGCAGCTGCTCGATGACTTTCTGGATCGAGAAAAGATCGCGCGCCACACCGTTCCCTCTGAAACACGTCAGCTCCTCGTACTGTTAGGCGAGGGTGTCCATCTGTACCCCGAGGAGTTGGAAACCATCTCGGAGTACGTGCGCTCTCGGCAGGATCACGTACAAGGTGAAACGATTACACAGCAGTTCCTACAGAAGCGCTGTTTCAGCTTTGACTTCTTGTATCAGCTTTGCTTTGTCCTTAGGTCATATATCTCTGTTTCACCTGCGTTTTATCTCTTCAGCTTCCAACAGTGAGGGTGAGAAAGGGATCATGTTACCTCCAGGGTTGGGGAAACCACCTCCTCTGCTTCCGACTCCATCTGGGCCACCACAGCCTCAGCCTGCATCTTTAACAGGGGGGCCCATGGGAGACCACGCCTCACCTTCACCTGTACCCCTCTTGCCTTCACCAGGTTTGGGTTTTCCCTCTTTGTGTCTTTTTAAATCTGTCAAACCTTTAATGCTGTGAGGCTGTGAAGCATGATGAAAAGTCCTGGTGTCCTACTTTGGTGAGAGTGCTAAAACCTACCACGGCATTGCTAATCATGAACAGCTAGAGGCTGATTTGCTTCTTTTTATTTTTAGTTGCTCATCCCAAAACCAAACCTCCTCCGCTGCTCTCCTTGCATCGCCTTCCTGGTCCGTCGTTAGGGGGCCCAATTGTCCGAGGTCCCCTGTCGTCACACATCCCTTACGGCGGTCCCGGTGTGCCTCGTGGGCCCCTGCTCCACCCTCCTCCTGTGTTCCACCCAGGCCCCAGAGGTCCCACTAGAGGAGCCCCTCCCACTCTAAAGAGTGCTCGCCCTCCACTTCTGTCGTCTCCAGGTTGGTCTTTGGTTTCTTTTGGGGGGTTTTTCTTTCTTTTCTTAAACTTTTGTCCTAAAGTCGTGTTTTTTGCCTCTTTGTTTTCTCAGGTGCTCCTCTTCTTCGTCAGAGTGTCCCCCGGCATTAGGAAATGAGACGCACACACACACACACAAATTTGCAGGTTATGAACAGTGTATCACTTCATGTTAGAGCAAAAGCATCCTTTTTTATGTTTTTTATCTAAATTTAGCTGGAAGATAAATGAAAGTTGATGTCATGTCTTCAGCTCACTGTGGATGGTTTGAGTGGTAATGTTAAGACCCCCCCCCCCCCAAGGCATCGGTGCCTTTTTTATGTTTTGTCCGTCAGGGTCTGTAACTGTTGGTGAGTGTTGCACAGGTCCATCAGGTAGTTCGTTTAGCTGATTGCACAGAAATACAGCCACGCAGTAATCAATACCCAATCACGGCTGCAACAGGACGTCTTCTGTATTAAACGCCACGAGCCTACTTGCTGTGTACAGTTTTTCAACATGGTGCTTTGAATTTCTCAAAGTTTCTCTGGACAACAGATATTTCACTTTATAATGGTTTGTTCTTCGGAGCCGTATGTCTGGTTCAAATATAACTTGATTCATGTGTAATTTTATTTGTGCCACAGAGGAAAACGGTCACTCTGAAGGACTCTGTATGATGCATGCAGTATCTTCATGGCAGAACACAAACACGTGTATTTGTTAAATTGCATTTCCTGCACTGTGCACAGTAAAATCGCTGTCGTGTACAGTACATTTCAGTAAAATAATCGTCCTTGTGACATTGGAATTGCAACTATCAGCTTTGTTTTGTTACCCAGGCTTCTGACAGAGTCCTTCTATCAAAGCACAAGACTAAGCTCCAACTATTTCCCAGCATAAATGAAAGAAATGCGACTCTCTTCATTATAAGTCCAGTGACCACATATTTTCTGAATGGCAGGTCTGATGTGAGTAAGAAGGCTCCACAGGTTTGGTTACACGCTGTGGGTTTCAGCCTTTAAGCTTAATATCTGTTAAATATGTGATGCAGGCAGAGCACACGAGTCTGGAACAAACAACTACTTATCATATGTGGCTTTTTTTGTCATTGCTAGAATTTCTAGCACACTGTTGTTTTGTTGCTAATATTTATTAGCATTACTGAAAAGCATTTATCTGGTTAAGAAGCCTTTTTCTGTTGGAGCTGCGGGAGGCTGAGGCCTCACAAAGACAAACACTTTGCTTTGCTTTTGTAGATACTGTAAAAATGTTTTTTTCTTCATGTTTTTGAACCACTGTATGCTTTTCCCTTTGCTGTGCGGCGTGCTGATCTTGAACAGGTTTGGAGTCCCGATTATATTTTCAAAGAAAACATTTATAAATGTTTTGAGACGTTTTTCTTTTATTACGAATTAAAATGAACATCTTGATACAAGTTCACCAAACTGACGCATCTTTCTGTAAGAGTCTGAATAGATGTTAGTGCTCAAATTCCTAACACATACGTATTGATCAGTCTATTTAAGTGAATAAAACATAAAAGTGAACCCTTTGTGTATTTTGTACAACGAGCTGCTGCAGCAGCGAGTGAGGCCTGGACAGGCTTTGGTTTCGCTGCATCGGTTTTTAAAGTTGTATGAGGATTTTTTTAAGCTCCAGTTGAAGCTCTCGCGTGGATGGAGATTTCTGGACTCATTTTTATTTCCATACTGGAAGCTTGCCTGAGCTGCTGTACAGTAACACACAGGAAACAGCTTCCAGGCTTCATGGTAGCGAACTGCATATTAAGTGGCACAGAAGTAGTTGTGTACATTTGTATTGGTGATTTTCTGTCGCGTGTTTGCTGTAATGTTCTTTTGACATCTTAGTGTAGTTTTAAACACCAGAGTCTCTACTTTGCTCTTTTTATACACAGTCATGTTGCTGACCTGTTGCCAGTTGTTCCAGCTGTTTGTTTTTACTGCCACCTGCTCGTCTAGCCTTTGTTTATCAGTTTATATATGTTCATATATTCTACTGTGAACAATCAAGATTATTATATATGGTTTTAATTTATTTACAGTCCTGTGCAAAAGGGTTTCGGCAGGTGAAAGGTGCTTTCAGAAATATAAACGATTGTTTATTGGCCCCAAATGTATTCTGCAGGACAACGACCCAAACACACAGCCAAAGTCATGAAGCGCTATCTTCAGCGTAAAGACGAACAAGAAGTCCTGGAAGTGATGGTACGGCCCCCACAGAGCCCTGATCTCAACATCGAGTGTGTCTGGGATCAGAGACAGAAGGATGTGAGGACGCCGACATCCACAGAAGATCTGTGCTTGATTCTCCGAGATGTTTGGAACGACCTACCAAGATTCTTTATTTGTCACGAACATAGTTAAAAAATGGTAAATGGCCTGCATGTGTATAGCGCTTTTACTCAGTCCCTAACAGTGTTGGTCAAGTTACTTGAAAAAAGTAATCAGTAACTAATTACTGATTACTTCCCCAAAAAAGTAATCCAGTTACTTTACTGATTACTTATTTTCAAAAGTAATTAGTTACTTAGTTACTTAGTTACTTTTTAAAAACACGATTTACAACCTGAGTAGGTGATAAAGTGATAGATCTTTCAGCCCAATTCTACTTTTTCTGCATAATCCATCATACAAAATGTAATCAAATGGAAAAGTCTCTTTTTAAAACTTGTTTTATTAGTTTTAATCTTTTAACTTTATGCATCAAGCAAACATTTAATTATCTGCAACATTCTCTGACTGGAAGAAATTAGTTTAACATTTAAACCTATTTTCTGCACATTCCAGCTCATAAAATAAAATATTTTTGTGTTTACACTCAGTCTTTCAAATAGATGCAAGTAAAACACAGCAGAAAATAAATAAAGTCAAAGACTCAGCGGTCCTGTTGCTCTATTTTCACCTGTAAAGCAGGAGTGGGGTAGGCGGAGGTTTACCCTGGTGCAGGTGTGCCGCGGTCAGTGGAAGAATCCGTGAGTTTCTCTGTGAGTTTCCCATTACATCGTAGCTACTCGGTGCTTGTTGGAAGTTTAGGGGTTTTTTTGCTGTAAAAAGAAGTTTTCTTCCCACGCACAGCGGACACTAATGTTTTTGTCACTTTTTATGGAATCAAACTCAAAGTAAGGTCAGTACTTCCACGCTTTAAACGCTGCACGCTCATACTCTCTGCACTCGATATGTGATCCATTGTTGATCTGCACACAGCTGTTGTCACGAACGTCGCACTCGCTTACGTCACTGTCGTGAGAGATTCTCGCAAAAAATCACGGTTTTAGTAACGCAGTAACGCAGCGTTCCTACGGGAAAGTAACAGTAATCTAATTACCGTTTTTGCAATAGTAATCCCTTTACTCGTTACTTGAAAAAAGTAATCGGATTACAGTAACGCGTTACTGCCCATCTCTGGTCCCTAAAGACCCCAAAGCGCTTTCCACTACATCCAGTCATCCACCCACTGGTGATGGCAGCTACATTGTAGCCACAGCCACCCTGGGGCGCACTGACAGACGGACACTGGTGCCACTGGGCCCTCTGACCACCACCAGTAGGCAAACATGGGGTTAGTATCTTGCCCTACAGTGGCTACAGCCACCCCTAATAAAAGTACAACACGCAGGTGACCTGATACGCTCGACTGTGCAAAAAGAGAGAGAACATTATATTTAGTGAGTGAGTTACATTATATAAATAAAACAATCTGGAAATTTACAGTTCAAAATCTGAGCATTGTGTGAGTGGGGTGTTAAAGTGTGCTGTAGTGAAGCCAGAAGGCTCAGCCGTGATATGAGAATGTGGTAACAATGACAGGAGAGAAGCTCCTCTTCAGCCTCTCTGTTGCTCGGGTGGTGTTGCACCTTCTGCCTGATTGCAGAAGTTGGGACAGTTTATTGCTGGGATGGGACGGATCCTTCAGTATGTGAGCTGCTCTGGACCAGCATCTCCTGGTGTAAATGTCCTGTAGCGAGGGGAGAGCAGCCCTGCAGCAGCGTTCTGCTGTATGGATAACTTTGAAGAGCTTTTTGGTCCTTACAGCAGAGTTCCTTCAAAAACTGTGTGCCAGTGTACTATTAGATTATTCTGTTATTATATGTTACCTTATATATGTAATCAAAGTAGTTGAATTAGAATACTGCTGTAGATCATATTATACCCTTTAATATAGAGTGTGTGAGCTGTATGTAGTGTAGTTCTCGTTATACTTTTGAGTTAACAGAACATATTCACTTATTAGTTTATTAGACAAGTGTGCATCACTCTGTATCCTTGATCTGCTGTGAATGTGTTACATGCTTAATTGTTGAATCATGAAGAGAAGATTGTAAGCAGGAGACTCTGTGTCTAAGACAGGGGAGATAGACAGACCACATTCCACACCCCCACCTTACAGAGAGCAGAGAGACAACTGCCGAGGTCATAACTTAGGCGCTGTAACAGAGAAAGAATGTGATGTTTTGGCTTTTACGACTAGATGGGGGCCACTAGAGACTATAAAAAGCTGAGCAACCCGTCACCATTTTGAGACTTGCTGTGACCCTCTTCAGGCAGGTCTCCCCATCATGATGGTCCTTATGCTCTTAAGTGTTGAATTGTATGGAAATAAATGATTGTTGATTGAGCATAAATACACCGAGTATTGTCCTTCCTTCAGCCCAAAGATTCAAAGAATTGGGAGATTTCAACAGTACCTAGAAGAAGGCCAAGGCTGCTCACACCAAATGTGGATGTGATTTAATTTCTCCTTCTTTCATTCTCTGCATTTTGTTGATTGATGAAAATAAACAATGCTTTTGTTTTTGAAAGCTTTCTTTGTTTACAGCATTTTTTCCTCACCTGCCTAAAACTTTTGCACAGTGCTGTATTTTTTTAAATTATATTTCACAACTTTTTGCGGGTACTGGGGCATCAGATGTTACACACTATATGTTCAACCAAACTAAGTGGACAAGCAGCCTGGTGTGTGCACTCACGCACGCTGTTCAGAGGTTTCATTAAGCGATTTTGCAATAAGATGAGACTTTATTGATCCTACGCAGGGAAACCTGTGCGTTACCACAGCTCAGGTACAGATAGCAGAAGAATACAAAGAGTATACCAGAATACAGTCAAGTAATACAAAATAAACAAGATAATACAACAAGGACTTGCAACAGTAGCTGAGGTTCTGAACATGTTATATATTTTCCATCTACTATCCATATGAGGCTTGTGGAAATATGCAAGTATTAAATTTCAACTATTCTACTCTTACTGTGTAAGTAACAGATAACTATAAGTATAGACATGTACATGCACACATACATGTACAAATACACATACACCAAATATGTAGACATATGCATGCACACATCCATACGTCACCACTTCATGCATAATGCATCAATAGCAAGAGATTTGGGGCTTCAGTCATTTGAGGGATGTTTTTCTTTTCTTTTGTCAAAATAAAAAAAATCTAACGTTACCTTAATCCCGTCATGTGACACTGCGAGGCAATATTGTCCTCTGAAAGGAGAAAAACATCAGTTTCCAAAGCTGCAGGTTAAACTGGATTTTACAGCCCAACATTTTAATTCAAAACATGAAACTGGAATAAAATCGACTTTCTGTTTGAAGGAAAAACGATGCTGCTGCTTGGATTGTATCGTGTGTGCTTTTTTGAGTTGACATGAAGCGTAAACCTGTAGAAATCCTGTGACGTTGCACCTTTTCACCTCTAGATGGCGACACAGACCTGTTCTTTTATTTGATGTCACAGCAAAAGTTTGTCCTGTCAAATTGTTTATTCTTATGAAACTTGCTAATTTAAACACTCCTGAAACACAAAGTTTTCTCTGACAACACGACTGTGTGCCAAACCGAGTGTGTGACCAGCATTTTCATTCATCACTGTGATGCTGGCATCGTGACTGCAGTTAGTTGTTGAGCATCTTTACAGTCAACATCATACTACCCAGAGTCAAAGTAATTATATGTATAAATAGAAAGTGACATCTGCATTACTGCGTCGTCCTAGCTTTGCATGAATGAAGATGTTATATCGTGGCACGATCTTCCTGCCTCCTCATCTCTCTCATTTAACAACAAGGATCAGGTTTTAAATTGGATGGAACTGGGTGTGGATGTGACGGAGTGCTGCGTTCCCGTCTCTTTCCTGTTCCTGAGAATAAATTGTTACTTTTCTTACTGTATAAAAGTAGAAAAGAAAAGAACAACTTGTGAGATACTTGCTGTGTAAGTAAAAAGTGCATTATGATTATTTCACTGATGACATTATATGTGGGAGTCAAATAAGCTGTGACACAAACACAGAGCAGGAATATGGCTGAATGTGTCTGATACTCTCCTCATGGTGCCTCCACCCCCTCTCCTCCAGCTGTGGCTGCACTGCTGTGAGGAGCCCATCAACTCAGGAAGTAATGGACAACTGTCTTCACCTCATTACACCAGCCTACACACAGACTCTGATTGGACACTGTGTGTGTTTGAAGGCAGTGCACTGTCAAGTAGCTCAAATTCATATTTCTCGTGTCTTACTTTGAAGAATTATTCCAGCCTTTGCAGAAATGTGTGCAGGAGAACATTTCTAAAGAGTTTGATTTAGCAGACTGTGTTTGATTTAAGTTTTCCTTTTAAAAAGCAGCATCCAGAGAACTGACAGCTTACAGATACTTCAGATTATCTGTCATAACTGATGTCGTTTTTCATCTGTGTGGGTATCATGTATTAATAATACCTTAAGCACCTCATGAAAAGGGCTTTTTCTAATAACTGTGCAGTTTCATAATTTAATTGTGCATCATAATTCACAGTATCCTTTGATTGTAGTGCAGTAAAATAAAGCAGAGTTTGCAGTGACTGTGGTTGAGTCAACCTCTGAAGGGAACAATTACTGTCCCTGATTTTCACAAACACGTTTGTATGAACATTTTTCTCATTTGCTGCACTAATAAAAGTTCAGTTTGGGGTACATGCTGCACTTTCCTGAGATTAACATTTGTGCTACATCCCAGTTTATGGTTTACAACACTGATGAGAGGCCAGATGACAGAAACCTTATCATTACTTAAAATAAGAATAGTGCTTGTCATGGTGCCCGTGTCCGCCCAGCCGGCCCCCAAGGCTGCATGTGTTCTGTACTCTTTCTCCCTCTCTCTCCGCTCTGCCTGGGCGGAGCTCACTGCGGGCTCCCGCCCTTGGCCCACACACCTGTTCGCGATTAGTTGTCATTACCTGTCCGCTATTTGAGGCTGGGACAAAGACCTTCTCGTCGCTGGATGATTGTGACACGTTAGTCATCCTCTCAGCTCCGGCGAATCTGTGCTGAAGTGTTTTGTACCTTGTGAGTAATTTCCCTCTCCTGTGCGATAGTTTTCCTCCCCGGACCTGTGACCTTCCTGCTGTGCGAACGTGTGTGAGTTTGGATGTGAAGACGAGAACGAGTGTGAGAGAGCTTCCTCTTGGACCTTTGGAACCCTGGATTTCCCTCACTGTATTTATTCTGCGCTGCTGTTGTAAATAAACTGTGTTTGGAAGCATCAACCTGCTCTGCGCTCGAGTCCCTGCTGTCGACCGTGACAGTGCTGAAGCCTGTCACTCTGGTTTGGTTCCTACCTATACTTAATTAGAGCTTTGTACATCTCTGCCATAAAAACACATTATTTTAAATAAGCTGTCATTTTATGTAGAAAATGATCCTGCTTTAAACTTCTTTAGTTTGATGTGTATTTTGTGCTGTTTGAAACTGAGCCCGAGGCGTCGTCGTCACAGTCAAAAGGACATTATTGAATCCTTTTTGAAGGCTTCCTGCAGCTAAATAAATATCAATTAAAATATCAAAATAAATACTATTCAGTTACTACAAGCCATCTGGTCGCTTTAAGTACAGCCACATGGTGCGTGAGGATATTATTAAAAAGCCATGCATTTAAGTGCATTTATAGATAAATACAGAAAGCTTCACACTCAGCTTTATTAGCAGTTTTTCTCCTGCACGCATAGATTTCATTTTTCTTTTTATTTCTGATTTACCATTTACATTGTTTTCTCGACTAATTAAAATGAAAAGAGTATGGCTTTAGTTTCAGTCACTAGTTTCTGGAGGTCGCTGCTGAGCTTGCTGGGTCAGCACATTAATGCAAAAGCTGCAGCAGACCTGCATACATGGAGTTTGTTTCTAATTGGAGTGCACTGTTGTGTCGGGGGGGTTATGAGTATTATTAGTTTTACAACATCCTTTTTGTATCTAGTATTCAGTAGCTGACATGGTCAGCAGATATTGTAGTTTGAAGAGCGATGTGCTGCTACAGCGCGCCGGGTATCCGCTCCACCTCTGTATATGACCTGTCAGCCAATCAAATATGACATCGATACGTAAAAGACAAAAAAGGGAAAACACAGAGAGCTTGCGATCGTCTGCTCTGCCTCGCCGTCCTTTAACAGCGTTCCTCTTATTTGTGACCTCAGCCTTCACGCCCAGCCATCTGTCGTATCATTTGCAGTGTGTTTGCCACCAGGCTCTGGTCATTTAAGTAGAAAACAAGCACCCAATTAAAACACTCTTCTCTTCCTCTGCTTCCTCTTTGATGTCTGCACGGTCCACCCCCCAACTTTCCTCGTTCCTTTTCACTTATCACCCTCTTTTCCCCTCCCCACCCATCCACGTTCTCTGCTCCCTACTGGATATCAATCAGAATCTATCACCAGCACCTCTTCCTGCTGCCTTTGTGTCAGAATTCACAGGAACTTCATCAAATGGGAAACTGTTTCATTGTTACATTGGACCCTTACTGTGCGTGTGCGCGTATGTGTGTGTGACAGAGACAAAGAATTAATGGAATGCACACACACCTCCTCACCACCCATCATCACATGACGGCACCACACACACACACACACACACACACACACACACACACACACACACACACACACACACGCACACACACACTCCTATCACCGTCATCACTCACTCACTCACACACACACATTTATACACACATTAGGGTGTTAATTGTTGTGATAACACCTTCCAATAACAAGGCTCTAATTATCAACATGTTTGGCTGTCGGAGTGTGTATCTGGCACTTGTGTATGGATCATGGGGTGAGCGTGTTTGCATGTGTGCCAGTGTGAGGTGTGGCACCAGGGGAAGAAGGTTTGATGATTTTGAAATATGCTGCGTCTGTGCATGTGTGTGTCTGTGTGAGGGGGTCTCCGCTCCCATGTACGGAGCGATGATGTCTCCGTCTCAGTCCACATTTGCATATGACAAGGCCTCTTTTGTTGTTTAGTTAATTGCAAATGCTTTATTTGAGAAATGACACCAATGCAGCGCATGCATCAAGAGCACATTAGAGCAAATTACCAGCTCTTTCTCCCCTGAGGCATCCTCTCTGGCCTCAAGTGCAGGATTTAAAGAAAGGTGCCAACGTTTAAGGTGCTAAAGGTCCTGGAAGATAAATGTGGTGGGCTTTAAGAACATCACCTAGTAAGTACGAATATTTGAGATGGGGCTTGTCATCTTAAGGATACGTATGGATTTCTTTGCAGTCTTAGAAGCATTTTTGAGCATTGTTGCTCAATCTATCAATGCAGCAAAAGTTGCAATGCAGAGAGCTTCTAGTTCACATCCATTAAAATGTGTCTCTGTTAATGTATAAAAAGAATTGATATGTTCCTAAAACCCATTCTTGAACAACTATAAACAGGTGTGCAGCGTTTTTGGTGCCAGACTTCCCTCACTTTTTTATCAGGTACCTGCAGGATCATAGACCTACTGCAGACTAGCACCTCTCTTTATTCTAACCCGAGGCTATCTTTGCCTCAGCCTGTATTCGGGCAGACATTAACCCTGTGTGCAGAAACGCAGCTCTCCATGACCACTGTGTCGATGCAACATGGTGCCGATGGACTGTACTCTCGCAGAAGAAGCAAACAAAAAAGAAACAGAAGAAGAAAATGCAGCTCTGTTAGAACAGTAACAAACCAGTCCAGTTTATTCCAGCTCACATTCATGCTCAGCATCTTCAATGAGTTCTTCTCAGAGAGACGGGGAATATGCGAAAACAGCTTGAAATGACCCTTCTTCCTGTTGTATGCAAATATACTGTATATGCTGTAGAGCTAAAAGTATAACTAAAAGAAGACAGTAAATAATTTCACAAAAGTCAAACCCGCTTTACAGGACTGGCCTAAAGAGGCTGACTCTGCCTGGCTACCTGACAGAGTGCCTGGCTAACTGGAGGCCAATTTGTTGGCTGTTTAGCTAGTAGGTATACTGAGTAGGCAGCTGCTTGGTTTCCTGGCTGGCTGACTGTTTCACTGGCTGCTGGGTTACTGAGTGGGCAGCTGGCTACTTGCCTGCCTGACTGGCTGGCTGTGTGCCTGCTTGGAAAGCTGGCAGTCTTACCCGTGTCCCAAGCCAAGCCCCTGCGCCCCACCAGATCTTAATTGGGTTAAGTTTGCCCGCCACAGATAACATTTCTTCTTTCTTCTGAGAGTATGGAAACAAACAAAAAAAATGGTCTGGCACTAATGACGCTCCTTAACGGGGCTCTTTTCTGTTTAGGTAGAGGGAAATTAGGAAAAAGGGGGGTGGGTTCCCTGCAGAGGCTGATCAACGAGGGAAACACGGCATTGTTAGAAACGAAGCACTCAATGAGAGCGGAGAGTACGAAGAAAGAAAAGAAAATGGAAGAAAGTCAATTTGGTTTGCATTTTAGTGCTGCCACTGTTTCTTTTTAACACTCTCCCATGACTGAAGGCACAGGAGACGGAGACATGTCATTGTGTGTATGCATGCAGATTACACACACACACACAGTTACTTTTTGTTCAAAACAAAACCAAAGAAATGCTTCCACTTTCGCCTGAACCGGGAAATTCAGCAGACAATACCAGTTTACAGGTCTGCACAGTTCACAATAATATTCTTCATTCTTCTACTAGAACATAATGCAATATAACTTGAAAAGCACAAGAATATTCTGTAAAAATACATCATTTCATTAATTCCAATATATATGAAATTAGATATATGGGAAATATAAAGGGGTGTATTCATATAAGACACCCTTGGGTTGTATTTATATAATAAAACACAACTTGTTAGAAAACTGTGTAAACAACTGCAGATTCGGGCCCCACTGTGACGTCTCCACAGCTGCAGTATTCTCCTGAACCATAGATTTTGTCACTCTAAAAACTTCAGCATCGGCCATTGTTCAGAGGAGAAGGATTGAAATCCTGTGTTTTTTCCACGAAGTCCCGTCTTTTTCAAACTGTTGCCTCTGTGTGATCTTTGAGCCTCTGAGCTTCTTTACTGATATGTCATTGAAATGGTGGTAAAAACTAGAGATGGCACGATACCACTTTTTTATGTCCGATACCGATATCATAAATTTGGATATCTGCCGATACTGATATGACTCCGATAGTGTTTTTTAATCAATAAAACAGTTTTTCAATATCTTGCTGCATTTTGTATAAGTTCATACTCAAGTTTAAAAAACAACGACAACACTAACGCTATTCTGTTATACCTGTATGCAAAAAAAATAGTTCAGTTTCGCAATACTGATCAAGCTAATAAACTTAAACCTGCACCATCCTCCCTATTCTGGTATTTTAAAGAGTAAGCAACCTAACCAATAGGGCTCCAACTCCCAGCAACGAAAAAAATAAATAAATAAATAAAAAATAGGGAACCATCCCTCACCCTCATGATGCTTAATCGACATAATCAACCTTAATTTGATGCAGTGTGGAAAAAAATGCACAGAAATCAATTATTTTTCAAGAAATATTAAATAGATTCAACATCTTTCTTCAACAGAACTGCACAGATGGAAAAAGTACTGTAGCTTACTAGGGTATATTACACTTAATAGTTACTATATACAGTAATGGACTTTATACATTTTACATCATATTAAAACTTTGGGTGTAAGAGTCAGATAATTATTTATTAAAAGCTCGACAGAATAAGAAAGAAAAGTATGTTTTTGTGCCCCCTTTTCCCTGTTAATGCCCTATCGGCCCCCCTGGCTAAACTTTGCTAGATCCGCCCCTGCACAGTTACCAGCCGTCAGCTACGTAGAAAAAGATCCTCGAGTAGAAAGTAATATTAAATACATTCTAACAACAGCTGATCAAGCTTAAACGTGCTGCTGTTGTTCAGCCGCTGGTTTCCTCTTTCTGGTGCAAAGTGGACCAAAAACAAACCAGAGAGACGATCAGCTGATCATTGTTCAGTTTCACGATTGAAGTAGCAGCAAGAAGAGAGAGAGACAGAGGCAGTCGCTCCAGGTATCGGTTGTTAAGCTTAACGCAGGAATGCTTTACAAACATTCAGAGATGAACTTACACACTTGCTTTACTTCTCTCTGGGATCACTTCCTCGGAGATGAAATGCCCGGTTGGTAGCGAAGCTCCAAATGTTCAACCAGACCGCAGACAGGTCACAACCGCTCTATCACGTGACGCACACTGCTCCGACATGCTAAGATTATGAGGCGAGTTACCAGTGTTGTTCGTGATATTTAATGGATCGGATTACATTTCTTTATTTCCCCCCGATATCCGATCCAGTAATTTAGGCCAGTATCGGACCGATACGATACTTAATATCGGATCGGTCCATCTCTAGTAGACACGATCATCTACTCATGTCTCGTGAGCACTCCTGTATAATTAAAGTTATCCATCCATCCATCCATTCGCTTCCACTTATCCTTTTCAGGGTCGCGGGGGGCGCTGGAGCCTATCCCAGCTGTCAGGCGAAAGGCGGGGTACACCCTGGACAGGTCGCCAGTCTGTCGCAGGGCCAACACACAGGGACAGACAACCATTCACACTCACATTCACACCTAGTGACAATTTGGATTAATCAATTAACCTATCCCCACAAGCTGCATGTCTTTGGACGGTGGGAGGAAGCCGGAGTACCCGGAGAGAACCCACGCAAACACGGGGAGAACATGCAAACTCCACACAGAAAGACCCCGGCCTGATGTTGGAATTTACCTCTGGTTGATAGAAGAAGGTATGAAGAAAAAACAGCCCCGTTAATCATTTTATTTATGATCAGAATACTCCCCCCCCCCCCCCCCCCCCAAATCAATTTATGGTTCGTTACTTTCCATTTGAAGTTGTTTAATACAGCATTATGCTCGTTTTATACACTGTAGGATAATAAATAATGAAGCACTATTTCCTGAGTTGAATCCTTTGTGATTCTCAGTTAGCTCCACCCCATGTCCATTACACTCATTGTCCAGAAAGTAGGCAATGTTAAAAATGTTCAGCTGTTAAATAGACACTAGTGTGTGACGTCGCAGCAGCTACCTGCATCTTTTGCACACAGTTTATGTTTTCAACTCAAACCTTCACTCTTCCAGGTGGAGAACCACATCGGAGTCGTGATATTTTAAAGAAGACAAAAATACAAAAAATATTAAAAATACTGAGATTTTAGAAAATGTGCTCACTCTTCTGTTAGTCTGCTGATTATTACTCCATAACTGACATTAAGTTAGGTACAGTGGCATAAAGTGTAAGGCAGCAGAGAGGCAGCTCTGATGAGTGATGAATGTAAGAAATCTTATAGAGGAGGCAGGAGGCCTGAAGGACGGGTGAGGGAGAACACACAGGTGTGTTTTTGTGTGTAAATACATACACATATGTCCTGTTGCTCATCTATAATATAGTCTGTAATCTATAAGCCTGTGGCCCACTGACTCCTCTCTCTGTCTCTGCTCTGGTGTGAAGTGCACGTCTTTGCTGCTCGTCACTTCCTGTGCTGAGAGGTGTGGGCTGGCAAATGTCATCACATTTGAATGGCACGGAGCTGCAGTCGACCTGCTGAACTTCACTGCCTGCTCATACATGAAAATGTTAACCACACTGTAATAAGACAGCAAAGAAGCGTCTGTCTATTGATCTATTTTCTTAACTCTATCGATTTCATCGTGTTTTCTGCGGTGTTACAGAAATTTGAATAGTGCATTAAACAGAAACAGACTTTGGGACTTGTTATTCTTTTTTTCAGCTCAGTGTTTCTGTCTGAAACAAGTCTCCTCGACCACTTTCAGTGACACCACGTAGAGTTAAGAGCGAGAACAACCTGAAACTGTGTTTACAGCTAATTCATATACGGCCTCATTGTTTGATGCTTTGGTCATGTTTAATGTGAGCGTCAACCAACACGAAGGTGTATAAATGACAGAAGAATAATGAAAAAGATAAAAATTTAAGGCAGAAAGTTCTCCATCACCATCACTGCTGCGTTTTCTCTTCTTGTTGAGCTCCATATAAACTCTGATACCGCCTCAAAGACCTTGGCACAGGAGACTGGGTGTAAATTAACAGGCTAAACAAATATTAAAAGTAATGTTGATCTTTCTTCTGTTTCCACACTGAATATTTAATGAGAAGCAACCGCAGGCTAAAGGTTCTCCCTTGTTTTCACCTTCCAATTGGATAATGAATGCAGCCTACACACACACGCACGCACGCACGCACGCACGCACGCACGCACGCACACACACACACACACACACACACACACACACACCCCACATGCTATTGCCCCCTGTCAGCTCACACAATCACAAACACACATTTCAGTATTCGTGTGTGCAGCACATGCAGCCACATATCAATTATACTGAAATAATGCAGAAGACTGCATTCTGTCCGTGCCACTACTGAGCCTATCTGCATAAAAATCACTTTAGACGGCAGAGTGCACACACACACTGTGCACGCGTGAATGCACGTGCACTTTTTACCTTTGGCATTGTGCACCCAGCGCACATTAAGTTGAGACAAAAGAACACGGCTCAGTATTAGTATTTAAATCAGTTATGTGTCTAATTATTCCCTATAAAAATAGACGCTATCTAGGGCAAAAGCAACGAGATGGAACACTGTTGTCTGCAGAGGGGAGACCTAGTAGAGCTGGCGAGAGTTCAACGCGGCAGAAGACAGGCAGCGAGTGAGACGGGGGGGCTGAGAATGATAAAGGGAGAGAGGGAGAGAGTGTGCTTTAGGCCACATAAATACAACATGAACTCTATCCACTAGTGGCAGGCAAGCAAGCAGCACAACGATCCCGTGTTCGGGAGCAAGAGTGTGGAGGATGGGGCGCTCCTCACCTCGGCAGTCTCGGGCTTTGACTCCTGTGAGACGCAGAGTGGTGCTCGGGACACCGAGTGTGTGAGAGCTCAACACAAAGGGAGGGTTCACGCTGATGTGGAGACGGCGCCGTCAGCCTTTAGCAACGCCTGCACTTAACTAATTGTCATTTTTGCTACGGATGTATGAAATGTGAAAAAACGAGTGGATTAGAGAGAATTTTGGGTTTCACCAACTCTGTGGCATCGACAAACTCATTGAACTATTAGTTTGGGATAATTTTGGGAAGAGGATTCAGCTGAATCTGACAGCCTGATAAGCACTTGGTTTAAAAATTGTAATCAGCCATGCTACCCTCCAGCTGCAACCTAAAGCCAACTTTCAGCAATCCCTGCTACAGTGGATTCATCCACGTGCTGGACGTGACATTGATGTCGGATGGCCTTCCTGACACCACTTATCCAGACTTGGGATTGGTACTTGAAGTGCTTCTGATGCCCTGAGGTTGGGTTCATGTCTCCACCCAGTCTAAAACTGGGAATTGGGCTTAGCACACCACTGGGTGATTGATGGTGGCTACATCCATCTTTTATGTACAGTCTATGAGACAAATGCAGAAGGCAAACCTGAGTCTCTGAGAACATGTGAGGTCCATGGAGCTGTAAAGGCTGTTGACTGGTTTTGATTTGAACCTGTGAGCCTACAAGGTCGAGGAAAACACAGTTATCGTCTCTTTTGTTGCACCGTTACAGACATTTCTCTATTTAATTAACCCCGTCATGCCCTTTGTATCATATTTGCTACATGAGTTCCTGAGACCTCTGTCTCTTATCAACATGATCAATACTTGCCATAATTTGGACAAAACTCTTTTTTTGTCTAAACATTGTTGTTAACAAAAAGTTGCCAAAAACGCCCAATCTATCAAATGTGATACAAAAAATATATAATAATATATAAAAAAGATATCATACATAAGATGATACAGCAAAAACATTTTGTGGATTTTGCTATGAGGGTTAATAAATAAAAATGGCTACTACTCTATGGGCTGGGTGTCACAGGGATGACTTTTAACACTACCAATAACACGTCCATTATTCGTTACATACATGAGTGTTGAAGTAATCCAGAGTAAGCGTCTTCATTCTGAACACAGTCATTGTAACAGGATACAGGCCAAAGGCTAGTTGCACATTTACATATATTTTCATTTTGTATTTTTGGAGTCAGAACAAATGTAATCTGATTGTTTTTCACGGCTGAATGATGACATGAAGCAGAACGCTGACTTTGAAACATGTCGTCCGGTTCCTCATTATGTGATGAACACAAAGCAATGGAAGGAACCTCCTGCCCCACACTGACATATTTAGCCTGCTTCATGACCTAAGAGTAAAGTCAGATGGTATACTCGCTGTGGCTCACTGGCACCCCGACGTCCCCGTCAGGAAGCCTGGAATCACCCTCTCCTCCCCCGTTTAGGGTTTGGCTGCGTGAGATGATTCATGTTTGTATATCGAGGAGGTTCTCTGTGGTCTGACTGGCATTTGCTTTACATTTGGTGAAATCTGGGCCCTTTCTCAATCATATTAACATAATTTGACTGCACTTTGTGTAAAACTACACCGATTCCTTCCTGGACTTGTTCCTCACACCTTTCGGACTGACTGAGCGGTGGGTTTGTTTGTTTCTCTGTGCTTGGATGTTGTTGTTTTTGAATTTTTTCCTGTGTCTTGTGTGATTTTATGTCTTTCTGAACTTTAAATCTTATAAATAAACACTAAAAAAAGAGGAATATGCAGTGTACCTGAACTTTGCAGCAATATCACAGGGCAATTGCTTTAACCCTTCATGCATGAATTATGACAACATCAATCAGGATTTTTTTACACTTAGGTGGACAACATACGTTCTGACTTATGAATTTGACAGACGAGTCAATAATATACACTGTGTGTTGTGTTCGTGTGGAAGTATATCATCAACACTGACACAAATACAAGACAACGGCCTTTGAATGTGTCCACTGTAGCGACCACCACGCATGAAAGGGTTAAGTTTGTAAACTTCGACTGTCCAGCCTGCGGCGCACGCTGTGATGACAGCTGCCGACGTAGCGTCTTTGTCACACAGACGGACCACTGTGAGAACTGAACTGAGACTCGAGTGCAGAAAGTGGAAGAGGTTCATTACAATAAAACTACAAATCAGAATGACAGCAGTGTAAATCTCATTTTGTCGTGTGAGTGAATAAGTTGAATATCAGACGGGTTAAATGTTTCTACTCTGAGAAATGTAACTGGTGCCGATGACATCCTTGTCGTATTAACAGACGGTGTCCACAGTATTTCTCATCCCGTTAATGTTTCCATTTTTTCACGCAGGCCACTCAGATGCTCAGGTTGATATCAATAAGGAAATCTTTTCGACTGCACTGCTTAGAAGCTCTAAAGCAGCACATGACAACAAGCATGTACAGTTATCCTTTTCCCTCACACAGACACCGCACCGGTTTGTTGGACGAGTGCAACAAAAGTGGGTTTTTCTCGTTGTTTCACAGACACAATGTAACCACGGTAACCTATACAGAATGCATTTATGAAAAAATGCACATAATTCTGGCACCTACATTTCTGCGTCATAATCTCAGCGCTCTCACATTCCACATGGCTGTGAAAGCGACTGCTGTTGAGGTATGAAATCTTTCAGCC
Organism: Aulonocara sp. 'chitande type north' Nkhata Bay; assembly: GCF_057382095.1. Classification (NCBI taxonomy): domain Eukaryota; kingdom Metazoa; phylum Chordata; class Actinopteri; order Cichliformes; family Cichlidae; genus Aulonocara; species Aulonocara sp. 'chitande type north' Nkhata Bay. The sequence goes on along the minus strand of NC_141350.1, from coordinate 1,170,918 downwards.
AAATCCACATTTTGTGGCTGTAATTCTACATCTGCCCCCAGTTTATTCCATTGATGTGCTGTCTGTATCAATTCCCACCGCACGTCTGTTGGCCGACTTATTCAGTGGCTGCTACTTGATGTTCTCTTGTTGTGTGTATAAAAAAGCCAAATCCGTGTGGAGATGACAGAGGGTGTAATCGCTGGCTATGTGAATCAACAATACGACTCTTAGAAGCTATTCAGAGTGGGGCCTGTCCTTGACCCTTAAGGAGCTTGTAATGTGGGCTTTTTTCCCACTCTTTGTATTTACCGGCAGAAACGAAGAGGGGGGACAGGGGTGGAAGGAGGACCGACCGCTGAGCGAGGGCTTTTGCCCCTCCGTGCCAGCAGCCGTCACCCTGGGGGAGCTTTACGTGCACATACACACACACGGGTCTCCTGGCGTGCACTCGTTTCATTTGGAGGGAAGGGTGAAGGTTGGAGGGTGAGGAAGAGGGAGACGAGGGAGGGTATGGAGTGCACAGAGATGAGAACTCCCCCCGCCCCAAACCCTTGCAAACCCCAGCGGGGGGTCAATCTTAAAGGCTGCCCTGTCTCTCCATGGGAGGACGGGGTGGGCTGGGGGGCAGGGAGGCTCAATCTGCGGTCCTGCTGGTCAACACAGGGAGCTCCACGTTACCCAGCTATCCATGACAACCAGAGCGAGAGACGGGAGAGGGGAAGTCAGAGAGAGAGGGAGAACATGGAAAAGCTCAGCTGCGGTCAGAGAGCGCTCGGTTGGAGCACAGAGCCAAGAACAAAGCACCCAGTGATTTTCATTTTTCCCTCTTTGTCTGCCGTACATTGTCCACAGACATGTCCCTCTTTTCTTCACTGGAAATAAAAGGAGCTCCAAAGAAGACACACAAACACAGACCGACGCACACACACATTCACATCATTGCACACACTCGTGTGGCTAATTGAATTATGTCTTTACAGTAAGTCGAATGACTTAGAAAAAGGCCATGTGCGTATCCTAAACACAACCACGTTTGTTTCTTGTAGGAAGCAGCTCAGCAGAATTTGAACCTGCGATGGAGATCCACGCCTTTGTGAACACAGCAGACATTTCATTTCACAAAGTCTCCATTGGAAGTGTGGAAATGTGCTGCTGTAAAGACATCAGCACAGAGATGAATGTGAAAACATTTTATGGTTGAATGAATGAATCTGCCTGGTACGCTCACGCTTCTCTGTCATAGACGTAGACCTTCCAAACACGCCTGCACTGACAGGGCGGTGGCACGTTTAACGATCACAGAAGAAGCAAATGTTCAAAATGATCTTAGCTGCAGAATCATGACGTCACAGAAAAGGCACATCGAGAGTGAAAAACAATCAATGTCACGAGACATTACTTTACTCGTCCAGCTTCGTGTAGGTGAAGTCAAAAACATCAGCACTGTCCTCAGCTGGCTAACATTTTATAATCAACATGTCAGAAGAACACTGCTGCAAAGTGATGTCGTCACGGCCTTGTTTCCTGTCACCTTGGTGACGTCACGCAGCCACCGGTACTGATTACCCCTCACGCTATTAGCCTCGGTTACTCGGTGCACCTCTTCCGGGCTTCAATCCAGCTCCGTCTCCTCCCTCTCGACTCTCAGAGCCCCCGGTGTAGTTGTGCCGCTCGGCCACAGCTGGGCGCTGTTGCCTAACTCTCTCCACGCCTCCTCTCTCTCTCCCCGTCAGCACAGCCTGCCTCTCTCCTGCCTCTCTGCCTCAGCCAACCCGGGCTGTGCCGAGCTGCTCCCTGCGGGATCAGAGCGCTCCCCCGCCGGGACCCTTCTCTCACATCCCCCTGCTGGGACGCGGCTACATTTCCAGCCAAGCACTGCCTGCCTTGGCTTTATTATGTGTGTCTGCGCCGCAGCCCCGCCAGCAGAGGCAGGCAGAGGAGGAGGAGGGAGACTGGTAGCCAGAGTCAGGACAAAGAAAAAGCAGGGAGACAGAGGCTAGCGAAGGGTTAGACTCATAGAAATACTGGGCTGCTGTTAACACCGCCGTTAGGACACTGGGAAATATTAACAGAAAGAAAGCGTGGGTTGTAAAAGCAGCATTCCCCGCGGGGTGGAGATGCAGGGGAAGAGCGCAATGTCCATGCCACCAGACCACCACTGCCTAGTGTAGACTATCAGGACGGAACGCAGAAGGCTGCTCGGTTCCTGGAGGGAAACGCAGAGCGAAATAGTTTCGATAAAGTCAAACAAAGCCCGTCGAAGACGAAGCGAGCGCTGGGGAAGAAGCCACGGTCCATTTCCAAAGCAATTTCCCAAACATTCTCACCACCTCCGGGGTTCCGCGCACCCGAAGGTTCCCGCTGTTACTTTTTCTCCCCTCTAAACAGCTCGGGACCTGCTCAGGTGTTTGCCTCGCGCGTGGGCGGCAGCTCGCTCCCTGGTCCGTCAGTGCGCTCGGGCTTCACCGGAGAAGGCGAAGCGAGAAGACGTTTAAAAGCCGCTGTCGGCGTCGCGGCAACGACGGGAAGTTCTCCCCCGTTTATTCTACAGGTTGCGCGAGCCCCGGCCACAGCGGAGGAAGAGCCTCGAAGCCCCCCCCACTCAGCCCCGGCGTGTTTGGACCAAGGGCCGCTTCGCTCTCAGAGACTGAAGCTGCCGCATTGCAACAGGCGGAGGAGCAGCGGCGGAGTGCGGGAGGACGGACAGCCGGACCGTGTCCGCCTGTAACGGAACACAAACCAACTCAAGAACGAAGAACGCAGCCCCGGAGCAGAGATGTCGAGACGCAAACAGGCCAAACCTCGCTCCGTGAAAGGTAAGAAAGTGTGTACGGGCTACTTCATGTCCACGGGCACTGTGGAGGAGAGGAGACCGTGACCGAGATGCCTTCTGTTGGATCGTTTAGTCCGCGTGTAGTTTTGCGACACAGGCTCGGTTTGGATTTTGGGTTTTTAATTGCATGCAGCTGCTGGCTACGGCAGCGTTCAAGTGAATTTAACCGGAACCTTCCCATCAGCTGAATGTGCTCCGTTGGTTCTGACACAGTGTCCGGTCCACGCGATCGCTGGTCTGTTTCTGACAGTGGGATGTTGTGATTGGCTTGATTAATAATATGTAATTTAAAAAATCAGCTTGTCCTGAGATGCTGCTTTGTATTGATATATGTGACTGTTTGACCCAAATCAAATCACTCGGCCCCCACTCTGCGTGTCCTCGGGGTCACTCGTGTTTATTTTCATTACTATAAAATTGGCTCAAGCAATTTTTTCTTGCACATTTTCTCTTCAAATGTTTCAAACTCCAACACCGTAAGAGAGAGAAAGTCCACGGTGGTGTGTGTGCGTTTGCACTGTTTTATATAATAGCAGGCTTTACTGAGATGTTGAACAGATACTCAGGCAACATGTGAAGCTGGAATTCAGGGTTTGATTTTCTAAAAGTTTGCCAAAGTCTTTATTCTGTAAGATGGATTGAAAGAAAAAAATCTTGCTTCATTTTGCAAGACGAGGCCTCAGTTTCCCCCATTATCATAAAAATGGTATTCATTGCTGTGCATGGGTGAGTGGGCATCGTGCATGGGGGCATGTGGTGTCCTTGGCCTCCGTGTTTCCTTTATGGGACCCAGATGGGCAACGGGATGAGCTGACCATGTGGTCGCCACCCCCTCCCCCATCTCCACCACCATGCAGGCCTTTCCTTTCTGGGACTGTCTAGGAAGCGAGTGGGTTTCTGACAGTGATTCGAACCGGGCGGTTAGTTTGATTAACAGCACGACTTTCACGGACAGATTCCAGCCTCTCCTACAGGTTCCCAGGATAAGCCGGTTTCATCGGAGGCAGCGTGAGATTAATTTGTCGATAGCAGGAGGGCCACACAGGATGTCCTGACAGAACGCGTGCTCGCTCGAGGGTTGTTTCTGATAATGTGGGTGATATGTACAGGGAAGAAAAATAAGCCTGCTGCTTGTCATTCCATCCAGGGGAGCAGGGTTTATGTTTGGAAGACGAGGTGATCGTCACTGTCCTCCAGATATCTACTCTGAAGCCTGTTTCGATTTTTAGTTGATGCTTGCGGCCCATCTCTGTCGCTATAATACAAATGGAACTGTTGAGGAATAGCTACGCCTATCCAATAAAAATAATTGGATTTTGAATTTTATAAAGGAAGCTTTCCAAAAGTGAGGCTGGGTTTGACGTGTGCTTGTCTAGTATGCTGCAGAAAACACTGCATGTGTGGTTTCGGGTCTGCACCTCTGATTCCCAACTTGTCCACACATTGGATGATAACACCATTAAAACAGTTTGGAGAGATCATTCTGGCGTGGCAGGTTTTTATAATAAATTTCCCGTCACTTGTTGATATTTCTTGTCTTTTTACAGAAAATTGCACTGCATTAATCACTCTGTGAAACGTGGGTTGAATACGGCTGTAGTGTTGTTGATACTCGGCACAGTTGGCCAGCGACTACTGCTCCATCGTTGCATTGTGTGTGTTTGTGTTTGTATGCATCATGCACACGAAGGCTGTGTGTGTGTCGCTAAGGCAGCCTGGATAACCAGAGCTTAGCTTTAGTCAGGCAGCCAAGCGAAGCCGAGCAGAGCTGAGGCTGACGACCACCACAAAGGTAACACGGCCCTTGTACTGTAGCTCGCATAAGCACCGTGTGTTTTGCGTACTCAGTCATCTGTGTGTACATGCATGTTGCTATCTCCCCTCCACACCTTGCCCCACTGACAGCTTGGCAAGACCGGGCATTGGGGGAAAATGGAGAAAAGAGGAGGCGAAGGGTAAAAGGTAGGAAAGGTGTTTGGGGCCAGTGCAGTGGCACATAGCAGGTGAGCGGGCAAGAGGGAGGGAGTGATGGAGGCCAGGATGAGGTGAGCATCACCGGGGGATTATCTGTGTTTTCATGTTCTTCTGTCTTTCACCTGCTCACCCAACTCTGACTGGCTGGCTGGCTCTGACTGGGGTTACTGGCCAGCCAGGCATACCGAAACAGCAACAAGGAAGGACCAAATCCACCTTCTCCATCTCCTGCCAGCCACCTTGTGTTTTTATTTGCCATTAAAATAATAAAGAAAACTTGGATCCGATTGCCATAAATAGGATTTGCTCACAGCTTTGCTTTTCATTGTACTTTGTAATGATAGGACATGTTTGTCACACGCACCCATATAATCAAACAGTAATATTGAAGACAACCAGTAAAACCAGTCCTCGTGTTCCTCTCTGATGTAACACAGCCACTGTGTTCTTGCTTGACCAGCGCAGCCTTTAAAGCGATTAGGCCTCGTTAGAAGTGAGGGGACTCGACTAATTGGAGTTTGTTAATTGAACGCGGACTAATGGTGTGACGACGGGCCGTGAAGCTCGCGGGGTGAGAGAAAAAGGAGGAAGAAATGAAAGAGAGCAGCTTTGCTCTTATCAAAATGTTATTTCAGTGGATTAATCCGTTTTTAATGTGTGTCTTTAGCGAGGCTGCAGAAATCTCCTCCTCTTCTTCTTCTCTGTCTGCTCCAGCAGCCTCGCTGTCCTATCTCTCCTCTTCCTCTCGCTCAGCTCTTAGCCCCTGGAGTCTCTCATGCATTATGTAGTGATGATTATTACTTAATTACACATTAATAAATCCGCTTCATTTGCAGGACATTAAACGGGAGTTGAGCGCATGTGACAGGGAGATGGAGGAGAGCGGGAAGATTGGAAGGGGTGGGGCAGGGGAGAGAAGCTCTTACTTTTGGTCTGTACAGAGCGTTGTTGCGGTTGGTCGAGCCAAAGCAGCGCTTTGACCGAGAGGGCGAGTAGTGAGGTCGGGCTCGGCGTTGGTGTGCGCCGAGCTAAGCTCTTCTAGGCTAATGACATCTTTTCCGCCCCATCTCCTCCTTCTCGTTTTCGTCTGCCTTTCACCAGTGTGTAAACCGATCTTCCATCTAATAATTACTGCCTGTGTTCAGCTGACTGACATCATATTGACACTGTAGCTGGAAGTTATTGCTGGATCCTCCTCTTCTTTGGGCTGCCCCTTTCAGGGGTCGCCACAGTGGCTCATCTGCCTCCCCAGCAGCTCTGCATGTCCACCACTGCAGCTCTGCATGTCCACCACTGCAGCTCTGCATGTCCACCACTGCAGCTCTGCATGTCCACCACTGCAGCTCTGCATGTCCTCCACTGCAGCTCTGCATGTCCTCCACTGCAGCTCTGCATGTCCTCCACTGCAGCTCTGCATTCGAGATCCTTTGTCCGGTACATCCACTGTCCCTCAGCCCCGCCTTCCCAGCATCTTTGATTCTACCACCTCCAGCTCTGTTTTTGTGAGCGCTGCTTTCTCCCGACCGTATATCACAGCAGGTCTCATTCAATGAAGATAAAATGTTCATCACAGTTTTCCCAGACACTGCAATTACTTTAATGTAACACGAAGAAATGCTGCAAATCCACCCACCGGAGAGTCTTGGTGCAGGAAGCGCTCGGCTTTTGTGCTCAGAAAAATGACTTAAATAATTCATCATCAGAATGGCTTCACATTATGTTGATTGACTAATCACAGAACGGACTAATGATACGTCTTGCTTCAATCACGCTAGTAGGGGATGCATAATAATTCCTGTAAGTACATGGCTTAAGTGTAATGCGAAACTCTAGGATGGTAATTATTCATTGCCTGGAGTTAAAGTTATTGTCAATTAACTGCTCAAGACTTGAAATTAACAGCTGCCAACCCGCCGATTTGTGACTGGAAATGTCACTGAGGTACGAGGCAGTGAGCTCGTTTTTGATCATCCTGCTCCCACAAAGGCAAAACGAAAGCACCAATAAACAGCAGGTCATGTGATCTAACTACACGCTGACCTTTGACCCGCAGCTCTTTAGAACCTCGTTGTATTTCTCTCAAACCTTTAAAAACATTTCCTCTGATATCAAAATGAACCCTGAATATTTGTCAAGGTAGAAACCGCATTTTCCTGACAGCGCTGTTCGCTGACATTACGCACTCGCACTTTGGTTAAAGCATCGTCTCTGCCAGCAGTGTCGGTATGAAGGATTGTGTGCTGTGTGTATAATACAGTACACTTATTTTCATCCACTCTCACTTTCCCGTCTATTTTTCTTTCTCCTCTTCCCATCTGGCTTTGACATTAGAG